>NW_026596051.1:43916852-43946242 GCF_907164565.1 Psammomys obesus
TCTTGTGCAGTCTACAAGAAAATAATTTTTGCAGTAAAGGCCACTGACATCCTGGTAGGGTGGTGAAGCGATAGTATTGTTGTCGCGTTTAATGAATTAGTCTTCGTAGTGTCTTTTTTTATCCCTATTAACTCACTGGCTCCTTAGCTTGTGAGTACGTGAGTGTCAATGATTCGTCAACCAAGCATGCTGTGCTCCTTAATTCCTAGCACCTTTGTTGACTCTTGCACATTCTGAGCTAAAGACTTTTACCTTTAACCCTCAGCTAACAACCCCTGTTAGGGGAATTTGGCCTTTGAAGGAGCTGTGGTTACCGATGCAACAATTACCATTCCTCCACAGAGGTAGTGAAGCAGAGGTCACTTAAAACGAGATTACAGCCGCCACACTCTCCCTCTGACATCACACTCCACGTGATCCTGCCTTATCTGCACATGATCTTGTTGGTGCTAGAATACGGAAGAGGTACATGTTTGACAAGGCTAATGGCTCCCATAATGCATGCTGGGTAGGAATTCCGTGAGGAGGCAGAACTTTTATATGATAAATTTTCTGAGATTCACCTCGTGCCAATAATTAACTATAGTAAACTGATTGGAATACTAAACTGGACTTGAGCGGAGTCATTTCTGAGTCCCATATGGGATGCAGATATTCTTATGTATTTCTACTTGTAAAAGCCATATGATATCCATGGTAAGACACTGCAGATTAATTAACAAGTGTCCCCATGGTGATGGCATGTTTTTGAAATTCCTAACTTAGTAAACATGATCTACCCTGCAGTATTGAGTATTATTGTGATTATACAGTGGCTAAAGAAAAAACTAATTAGCAATGTTCTGCGTGAGCCCAACAACACAAACTCTATGTTATGGACATTATCTGGCTACTGTTTCTTGTTTACATGTGCTTCAAAGGCTAGGTCTCCAGGACAGTGCTTTGGGGAGGCAGTGACACATCCAGATGTGACATGTACTTGAAGGGGAGGTTTCTGGTTTCCTTGAAGACTTGTTTTGTCATGTGACATTTTGCTGCAAGCTGGGCACAACATGTTTTGCTAGAGGTTGGCTTGTGAGAGGGCACATGATGTTTTGCTTTGAGCTCTCTCATGCGAGGCGTGTGCCTTTGGCCACCTGAGAATGTCCGTGGGTGGACACTGAAGATAGGAGATATAAAGAGGCCTACACACAGTGAGACATAGCTTTTTGGCTCAGCATCTCTGCTCTGATCTTCATGCTTTGACACTTGGCTTGGCAGAGAGAAAGGTTATATATATAATCACCTTCAGTAAGTCTGTTTAAGACATTAAATAGTCATGACTACCACTTCTACATCCATCAGGTGTCGTGGTAGTGAACCAGAAAACATATTCAGAATCTACTATAATGAGAGATAAGGGAAGGAAAGAAAGAAGAAAGAAAGAAGAAGAGAGGAGAGAAGAGAAGAGGAGAGGACAGGAGAGGAGGGAAGGGGAGGGGAAGGGGAGGAGAGGAGAGGAAAGGAGAGGAGAGGAGAGGAAAGGAGAGGAGAGGAGAGGACAAACACATGATTACAAAACTTACAGAGGTAAGAAAAGGATGACAGTTCTTAGAGCTAGAGTTAAAATAGATTGTGAACCTAAACCATCTTTCCAGCTTTAGCATTTTGAACTAATTATATAATATAAAATGATTGAAATAATCAATGGTAAAACTCATTTCATAGCAAATAATATTAATAATCTGTATGATTTGCTTTAGCTGATAAAATGTCATAAAAATAAATACACTACTTAATAAAATGTGGCAGTAATACATTTTGCTTCAAAATTTTCAATGCTCTTTAGGCAAAAACAATGAAACTAAAACAAGTTGTTTTCTATGGTATTTTATTTGAAATGGTTTTAAATATAGAAATTAGTGTGCTATTTTCTCCATTTTAAGTTGGCTACTAGTGTGTTGCACGACTGGAATTACAGAATTTTAAGTGTCTTAAAGAGGTTTGTTTGTTTTATTGGCCTCATAGAAATGCGGTTTTGTTTCAAGAGCAGAACTGCTGCTCTGCATTTCATCCCTGCTAACGGTCAAGTAGAGTGAGGGTCAATAGAGTTAAGCCTTACCAAGTATCAATTCAAAAATAGCACCAGTAGGCAGTGCTTCTATACTTTTCCTGACTTTGCGGAGGTTATCTTAGAGCTTACTTTATGAAATGTTTCATTTTTTTTGGTTTCTGCAAGTTTATGGTAATTTTTCTCAGATTTGTGTCTATATCTTGGAAATAAGACCACCAACGTTATTAGAAAAAAATGAGATAAATATGTGAACATATTTTGAGAATCCACATTAAACATGAGTGGATCTGTTCATTACATCTAACTCTTACCCACAAATCTTCTCTGCCTGTTAAAAGTTTTCAGTGGTTAGGTGTGTTTTTAAGCTCCTACTGATGCTATAGAGCTGATGAGAATTGATCTTTGAAGCCAGACAACTGTGGACTGAGACCTTGCTCAAGATTCCAACCCACTGAAATATCAATGACTAAATGCTCAATAATTTTAATCCTTACTCTCCATGCATAAAATATTAAGAATAAGAATTCCATTTTAAATTAAGTAATTTGTAGCATTTTTATCTTTCTACTAGCTTACAAACAATGAAGTTTCATTATGACATTTTTCCGATTAACATTTTGTTGTTGTTTTTGTCCCCTCTTCTTTTTACCTTTCCTTTCGTTTTATTTCCCGACCTCTAGGAGCCTCCTTTCCACTTTTATGTCACTTCACAAAATTCAGTGCCACAAAGGTGTTTATTGAGATTCCTTACACATAGTAAATATTCCACAGATGTTACTTTCCATTGTTTTATTATTGTCAAAAATGAAAACTTAATGAAGTATAAGTAAGATCAATTGAAGGAACATCACAAGCTGATGTCTCTTAACTGCCAATTTCTTGGGCCATTGGGTTTGAAAATAAAGATTAAGTCATCCATACTTAACCTAAATACAAAGTTATGCCTTTGCGGCCATTGTACAGTTCATATACCCAGGTTTCCCCTTATGACATTAGATAATTTTAAAAACAATGATCATACCATGTGAATACAAATAATGCATTTTAACATGTTTCCATTTTAGGTTGTAAGTTTTTAGTTACTTTCAAAACTGAGAGAATAACAGCATGGTTTCAAATTCAGAGATTTATGTATGTGACCTCTAAGCAAACAAATGAAATTAATTCCTGTGGGCACTCATCAGTTAATTTATAAAGACAGTTCCCTGTGTGTTGAACTAGTAATAGAAGTTCAGGCTCATTTCTAATTTTCAGCAGATGAATACATGAAAACAAAGCTGTCTTAAATGTATGCAGTAGTTTTATTGGATCATGTAAAATCATTGGGACCAAAAGAATTTCAAATATTTTTAAAAATAAAATCAAACACAAAAGCTTGGTTTCTTTGATTATGCATTGCATGAGATTGCTAAAATGTTACTAGAAAAGGAGGAATGGCAATAGGAGTTATCGTTGCTACCTACATTCTAAGCAGTAAACATCTTTTAATTCAGAAACTACTCAGTTCCTTATAAATAATTATATTATTTCTTCATATAAATACTTGTTGGTACATAGTGACACTTTTCATCAAAAGATAAAAGAAGTTTGATCACCTCCCCTGATGGGGGAGCAGCCTTACTAGGCCACAGTAGAGGACAATGCAGCCACTTCTGATGAGAACTGATTGTCGAAGATCAGAAAGAAGGAGAGGAGAACCTCCCCTATCAGTGGACTTGGGGAGGGGCATGCATGCAGAAAGGGGAGGAAGGGTGGGATCGGGAGGGGAGGAGGGAGGGGCTTATGGGGGGATACAAAATGAATAAAGTGTAATTAACAGTAAAAAAGAAGGTATTCCTTTGAAAAGTTCCAATTTAAAGCACAACGAAACTTTCCTTAAGTGACTATGTTACCATTCATAATAAGATGTGTTTATGTGTTTGTGTGTGGGGTGTGTGTGACCATCTCCTGTTTCCTCATAATGGACACCAAGAGCGTCAGAAAAAAATATCAAAAAGGTCATGCACTCTGCTCAGTGTGGCAAAGCTAAATAGTCAGCAGAATAGAGGGCAATGCCTTCTAGGAAATAGTAATTAAAATCAAAGTGCTTGAAAATATGAAGAAATTACTATTTCCTTCAGTAAATAATAGAATTAGAGCAAACACTCCGTAACAAACAATTCAAGACAACCAAGATGGCAACAACCAACGTGTATGGCTTCTGAGAGGCAGCGGATCTGAAACCTCGAAACTGGTGAGTTGAGGGACAACTGAAGCCAGAAAATCGATGTTGAGGCTTCCTGAAAGAAAGGGGACATGATAGGAGCATAGAACATTTAGATTCAGGACAGCCACGGACTTCTCTGGGAACAGAGAGGGGCACTTCCCTTTTTTCGGTCCTCTCTCCGCCTCATAGGAGCCAACCCACAGCACCAGTGACACTCAGCACAGAACTCACTGCCTGGGGTCCAAGACAGCAGAGGTGGGGCTCCTAGCTCCTCAGTCTCGGCTGCCAGCTGTACTCACCTGCTGAGTCCCAAATCCATGGTACCATCCTTCCAGGTGCTGGGTCCATACTGACTCCACAGGGCCTCCCAACCATTGAGTGTATGGGCCGCCCAATCCTTCAGTGGCGGACGACAAGCTGTACAGCCACCAAAATCCAGCAGACCGGCAAAACCACTCAGGTATACCAGGCACCGGGCCACCTAGGTCTGTGGGCCATTGTTGTGGTTCCCCAGGACTTTCCAGCAGGCACCTGGACACTCCAGGTCCGAAGCTGCGGAACTCCCTACGTCAGTGGCTGCAGCATCATAGAAGAAAAATTTCCCAACTTAAAGAAAGAGAGGTCCATAAACATAAAAGAGGCCTACAGAACACCAAAAGACTAAACCAGAAAAGAAACTCCTCATGTCACATCATAGGCAAAACAGTAAATCTGCAGAACAAAGAAAGGATATTAAAAGCACCAAGGGAAAATGCCAAGTACCATATAAAGGTAGACCTATCAGAATCACACCAGACTTCTCAACAGAAACTATGAAAGCCAGAAGGGACTGGACAAATGTCATGCAGACTTTAGGGGACCACAGATGCCAACCCCGACTACTATACCCAGCAAAGCTTTCAATCAACATAGATAGAGAAAACAAAATATCCCATGACAAAACTAAATTTAAGTAATTTCTACACAGCAAACCAGCTTTACGGAAGATACTAGAAGGAAAACTCCAATCCAACGAAAGCAACTATAACCCAAGAAAACATAGGATAAAGATAATTTCCCTACAAAAATTAAAAGAAAACAAACAATGAATCACAGTAAGACCAACTCCACAATAAAAGGAACTAACGTTCATTGATCAGTGTTATCTATCAACATCAATGGACTCAAATCTCCAATAAAAAGATACAGATTAACAGAATGGGTGCGGAAATAGGATCCAATATTCTGCTGCATTCAAGAAACTACACCTATACAAAAAGATAAACACTACCTCAGAGTAAAGGGCTGGAAAAAAACTTTTTTTTTCAAGCAAATGGACACAGAAAACAAGCTGGGTGGCTATCCTAACATCTAATAAAAAAAAATTTCAACCAAAATTAATCAAAAAGGATGAGGAGGGGCACTACATTCTCATCAAAGGAAATATCCACCAAGAGGACATCACAGATCTGAACATCTATGCCCCAAATACAAGAGCGCCTACATTTGTAAATGAAACGTTATTAAACCTTAAATCACATATCGATCCCAACACCTTAATAGTGGGAGATTTCAAAACCCCACTCTCACCAAGGGACAGATCACTTGGACAGAAGCCAAACAGGGAAATAAAGGTACTTACAGAGCCCTAATTCAAATGGACCTAACAGATGTCTACAGAACTTTTCACCAAACTCAAAAGAGTATAACATCTCTTCAGCACCTCATGGAACCTTCTCCAAAAAAGACCATATACTTGGTCACAAAGCAAGCCTCAACAGATAAAAGAAGATTGAAATAATCCCCTGTATTCTATCTGACCACCATGGACTAAAGCTGAACCTCAAAAATGATGGAAACTGAACAACTTGCTACTCAATGATAGCTGGGTTAAGGAAGAAATAAATAAATAAATTAAAGACTCCCTAGAATTCAATGAAAATAAAAGTACAAAATGCCCAAATTTATGGGACACAATAAAAGCAGTGTTCAGAGGAAAACTCATAGCACTAAGTGCCTTCAAAGAGAAATTTGTAACATTTCATACAAGCAACTTAATGGCCCAACTGAAAGCCTTCGGGGGGAAAAAAGCAGATACATCCAAGAGGAGCAGACTGCAGGAAATAATCAAACTCAAGGCTGAAATCAATCAATTAGAAACAAATAAAACTATTGAAAGAATCAATGAAACCAAGAGCTGGTTCTTTGAGAAAATCAATGAGATAGACAAACCCTTAGTCAAAAGACCTTAATTAAAAGGCAGAGAGAAACTATCCAAATCAGCAAAATCAGAAATGAAAAGGGGGACATAACTACAGACAATGAGAAAATCCAAACACTCAGTAGGTCATACTACAAAAGCCTATATGCCACAAAATTTGAAAATCTAAAAGAAATGGACAATTTTCTTGATAGATTACATCTACCAAAATTAAATCAAGATCAGGTAGAAATATTCAATAACCCTATATCCCCCAAGGAAATTGAAAGAGTCATCAATAGTCTCCCTTCCAAAACAAGCCCTAGGTGAGATGGTTTCAATTCTACCAGACCTTCAAAGAAGTGCTAACTCTACTTCTCTTCAAACTATTCCATTAAATAGAAATAGAAGGAACATTACCAAACTCATTCTTTAAAACTACAGTCACCTTGACACTTAAACCACACAAAGACCCAACAAAAAAAAAAAGAACTTCAGACCTATCTCTCATATGAACATTGATGCAAAAATACTCAATAAAATACTTACAAACCAAAGCCAAGACCACATCAAAGATATCATCCACCATGACCAAGTAGGCTTCATCTCAGGCATGCAAGGGTGGTTCAATATACAGAAACACATCAATAAAATTCACCATGTAAACAAACTGAAGGAGAAAAAACACACTTTCATCCCCTTAGATGGCGAAAAAGCATTTGACAAAGTCCAACACCCATTCATGTTTAAAGTCTTGGAGAGATCAGGGATACAAGGCACATAACTAAAGATAGTAAAGGCAATATACAGCAAGCCTATAGCCAACATCAAACTCAATGGAGAGAAACTTAAATCAATCCCACTGAAATCAGGGACAAGACAAGGCTGCCCACTGTCTCCATATCTCTTCAACATAGTACTTGAAGTCCTAGCCAGAGCAATAAGACAATTTAAGGAGATCAAGGGGATACAAATGGGAAAAGAAGAGGTCAAAGTTTTACTATTCGCAGATGATATGATAGTATAACTGAGTGACCCCCAAAATTCAACCATAGAACTCCTTCAGCTGATAAACACTGGATACAACTGATAAAAGGGCTTGATAAAAAAATAACTCAAAAAAAAATCAGAAGCCCTCCTGTATATCAAAGACAAAAAGGCCAAGAAAGAAATCAGGGAAACAACACCCTTCACAATAGCCACTAATAACATAAAGTGCCCTTGGGGTAACTCTAACCAAGCAAGTGAAAGATCTGTTTGAAAAAAAAACTTTAATTCTGAAAAATGAAATTGAAGAAGATATCTGAAGATGGAAAGATCTCCCGTGCTCATGGGTCGGTAGGATTAACATAGTGAAAATGGCCATCCTGCCAAAAGCAATCTACAGATTCAATGCAATTCCCATCAAAATACAAACTCAGTTCTTTACAGACCTTGAAAAAAAGATTCTCAGCTTCATATGGAGAAACAAAAAACCCAGAATCTCCAAAACAATCCTGTACAACAACAGATCATCTGGAGGTATCTCTGTCCCCAATCTCAAGCTGTACTACAGAGCAATAGTAATAAAAACTGCATGGTATTGGCATAAAAACAAAAAGGAGGATCGAAGGAACCACATAGAAGACCCAGAAATAAACCCACACACCTATGAATACTCGATTTTTGACAAAGAAGCCAAAACCATTCAATGGAAAAAAGACAGTATATTCAACAAATGGTGCTGGTCCAGCTGGATGTCCACCTGCAGAAAAATGAAAATAGATCCATATTTATCACCCTGCACAAAACTAAAGTCCAAGTGGATCAAAGACCTCAACATAAAACCATATACTCTAAATCCGTTAGAAGAAAAAGTGGGGAATACCCTAGAACTCATGGGCACAGGAGACAACTTCCTAAACAGAACTCCAACAGCACAGGCTCTAAGAGCAACAGTCAATAATTGGGACCTCATGAAACTGAAAAGCTTCTGTAAAGCAAAGGACACTGTCATCAAAACAAAACACCTGCCTACAGATTGGGAAAGAATCTCCACTAACCCTTTATCTGACAGAGGACTCATATCCAGTATATACAAAGAACTAAAGAAGCTGAAAAGCAGCAGACGAAGTAATCCAATTAAAAAAATGGGGAACAGATCTAAACAGAGAATTCTAGACAGAGGAATATCGAATGGCAGAGAAGCACTTAAAGAAATGCTCAATCTCATTAGCCATCAGGGAAATGCAAATCAAAACGACCCTGAGATTTCACCTTACACCCATCAGAATGGCCAAGATGAAAAACTCAAGTGACAATACATGCTGGAGAGGTTGTGGAGAAAGGGGAACCCTCCTCCACTGCTGGTGGGAATGTAAACTGGTACAACCACTTTGGAAATCTATCTGTCGCTTTCTCAGACAATTAGGAATAGTGCTTCCTCAAGACCCAGCTATAACACTGCTATGTACATACCCAAACTTTGCTCAAGTACACAAAAGGGATACTTGCTCAACCATGTTTATAGCAGCTTTATTTGTAATAGCCAGAACCTGGAAACAACCCAGATATCCATCAAGGGAGGGATGGATACAGAAATTGTGGTACTTTTACACAATGGAATACTACTCAACAATCAAAAAGGAGGAAATCATGAAATTTGCAGGCAAATGGTGGGATCTAGAAAAGATCATTCTGAGTGAAATATCCCAGAAGGAGAAAGACAAACACGGTATATACTCACTTATATAGACCTATAAGATATGATAAACATAATGAAATTTATACACCTAAAAAAGATAATCAAGAGAGCGGACATGGGGTAAGATGATCAATCCTCGTTTAGAAAGACAGATGGGATGTGCATTGAACGTATGACAGGAGTCTACTGAATGCATCTGAAAGACTCTAACTAGCAGTGTTTTCAAAGCAGATACAAAGACTTACAACCAAAGCTTCAGCAGAGTACAGGGAATCATATGAAAGAAGGGGAGTTAGTCTGATGAGGAAAGGATAGGAGCTCCACAAGGACCAAATATATCTGGGCACAGGGTCTTTTCTGAGACTGACATTCAATCAAGGACCATGTATGGATATAACCTAGAACCTCTGCTCGGATGTAGCCCGTGGTAGCTCAGGTTTCCCATACTAAGGGGAACAAGTACTATTTCTAACAGGAACACAATGGCTGGCTCTTTGACCTTCCCACCCCCCAAGGGAGGAGCAGTCCTGCTAGGCCACAGAGGAGGACTTTGCAGCCAGTCCTGAAGATTCCTGATAAAACAGGATCAGATGAATGGGGAGGAGGTCCCCCCTATCAGTGGACTTGGCAAGGGGCAGGGTGGAGATGAGGGAGGGAGGGAGGGACTGGGAGGGAATGAGGGATCGGGACACAGCTGGGATACAGAGTTAATAAAATGTAACTGATAAGAAAAAAATAAAATACAAAAAAAACAAAAAAATTAAAATGTAACTGATAAGAAACAAATAAAATTAAAAAAAAGACATGTTATATGGATAAGAGGCACAATTCTCTGTAACAAGTAACAAAATATAAACAGGATGGTATAAGAGAAAATAAGAAATGGTGTTAACTTTTTTCATCACTCCGAAATGTTCATTAGTGGCACGTAATAAAACTTAAAGCATGTATACATCTCTAATTTACACATCAATTTTAGCGACCCAGAAATATTAATTTGAGTTTACTTCTGATCTCATAAAAGCATAAAAGACTACTCAAAAATAAAAAAGGTAGCAGATTAGTGTAACTTGATTAAGAATTACATGTTTCATTTTTCTTAATTATACTGACAGTCTTCAAGGAGCATTCATTCAACCCCATGAATGAGGTTTACCTCAGACTTCAATCTCAAGTACTATCAGAAGGGACTTCGTAGAGAGCACACAGTTTTATCAGGACCCAGCAAAAATGAGTTGATTCTCTGTATGTGTCAATGGAGGCCACACGCAAAGCAAAGAGGAGGTATTAATGTCCTTCCAGGTCAAAAAAGTGTAGTAAGGGGCTAGTAGCAAGAAAAAAAAAACCTTTCTAATTATACAATGAACTTTTATATGTTTCAACAGTGGCTAGGTTACCTTAAACTTTCTATCAAAACTGATGGAATGAAAATTAATAATATTAAGTACAAATAATGATACAAATGGTTGGATCATTTGTTCATTGCTGATTAGCATGTAAAATCAAACATTCAATTTTGAAATACCTAAAAGTTCTTAAAACAAAATCATTATACCATTCAATAAATCCATTATTGGTATTTTTATCACAGAAAGGATTCGTATGAATTCATATGAATATTTAAATAAGCTGTCATTGGGCTAGCCCAGAGTTTCCCTTGTAGCCGGAGCTCTCTTGCAGCTAGCTTCATAGACCAGTCTATCCTCGAACTCAGATTTACCTGCCTCTGCCCCACAAGTGCTGGGATTAAGGGTGAGGTTACTATGCTCAGATCATAGTAGCTTTAATAAAGAAGTAACTATTTTTACACACAAAGACCTGAATAAATCTTCACCTTAAAGGCTACCAAACAGAGTACCCTCATCATAGGTTGAGTGTTGAAAAGATATGTAAAGAATATATAACATCTTGTCAATAAACAACAACTCGATTTATTCATGATGATGTTTCATTACTCCTGAGAATGAACTGTGACAAAAATCTATGCTCTTCAAACATTACATATGATACTAATGTACTATATTTCATTATAGTAATGAAAGAAAGATGTTGGCTGCTTTCTTACAGACTGCTAAGGATAAAAATTGTGAATATAGTGTGAGGATGAAATTTGTGCTATGTTCCAATTGTGTATCTGATCTATCAAATGATGAAGCAGTGTAGACAGTGAAGCATGAGTCACATTAACTTAGGGTGTAGACACGAACACCTCAGAAAAATAGCTTGGTGTTCTAAGCAAAAGGACCGATGAAGTTAATGTTGATAGATAAAATATTGGGACAAAATCTCTCTAGCCTGGTCAAATACTCTGGGAGAAAAACCCATGTGACCTCACCTGATGAATGCTCTGAGAAGTCAAATGGAGAACACCGTTGGTTTTTTTTTTTAATGTAAGCAAGACAACAACTCGATTTATTCATTGTGATGCTTCATTACTCATAAGTATGAATTGTGACAAAAATCTACGCTCTTCAAAGAATTATATATGATACTAATGTACTATATTTCAATATATACTATCTTACAGACATTAAAACTCTCATTAAATGTTGCTAAGGATCACTTTTATATTATCTAAGTAAATTATTTTGAAAATAATTGATATTTTACAAATAGTGCGCACTATATATGAAATTAGGTTGGTATAACTTTTTGTGGAATGTGTACAATTTATCCTTGTTCATTCAAGTGCTGATTTCCCTACCCCCCACCCCCAAACTGGTCCAGTCCAGACATTTCATTGTGATGTTTATTCTAAGCATCACCTGTATCAAGTTTGTGTAAACATGCCACCATTTGTCCTCTGTATTGTCAATAAAGCAAGCAGCCAATGCTGAGCAATGGAGATAATACAGTGGGACATCCTGGTCCTGAGGGGAGTAGAGAGAAGCAAGTTGGGGAAGAGAGATCAGGAGAAGAGAGGAACCCAGGAAAGATAAATCGGACCTAAGATATGACTAAGCATAAATAAATGTGGAAAATCTGAATGAGAGGAAACTATGCGGGCTTGGAGGTTTAGGATGGAGTAATTATTGCCCAGCATTGTGCTCTAGGTTAAGTAAGTAAATCTTAGTCTGTGTGATGATTTGGGTATACAGCTGCTTGAGGAATAACCACTGTTTAGCTAAAAGATAAGTCAATATTAAACTTTAATTATCAAACAACAAAATTATATGCACTAATTTTATCTTTAGATCCCTATCCATAATTATACATGTAATCAAGTAATGCCTAAATGATTATATATTCTTGTGAATGCCATACCATAGGACTAAAGAATAATTATCTCTTCTATTTTATGGCTATTTCAATTTTGTTTCAAGCACAATATAAATAATAATTTGTAAAATTGCATAAAAGTTTTTATTTTCTATGTTATCTCATGTCACATCGACATAAGTGGAAATTGATAAAGATACCAAAAGAAATTTCTTATTTTAGCATCATGTTTTCTCTATATTTTTAGAATTCAAAAGGGAATTAGCTAATTTCCAGAACACTGACACCACACAGAATAGGACCTAAAAATGGAAATAAAAGGCAGCTAATAAGAAATAGAAGCACAAGACATAAAAGAGTGATTTATCATAAGCTGAATAATTTTTAGGTATCACAGAATGCCAAACATTAAATTGCCATTAATTTAAAAAGACTCTGATTAATAATTGTAAACCTTTCACTGGAAATATCAAAGAGGGTTTATCTACAAATTGGAGCCAAATGAACCCAAGCAACAGGTTTTCTCTAGGCCAGACTTAAAAGAGCTTAAAATTATGCCCTGATCAGTAGACCATTAAACTTAAAAATAGAAGAAAAGGAGCAATATTCCTTAGGTGATCATAATGAAAATAAACCTTAACAATGTGATAGTCATAATTACTAGATCTAAATGCAAATAGGAAAGTAGAACTAACTCCTCACCATAAGTCGTTCAGCAGAAAACAAGAAAATATAAAAATAGTTAGCAGACATAACCATTCAACAATGGGTACTCTGTTCCATAACTTCAGGGAAATAAAAGAAATTGAGACTAATGAAGAAAGTGCAAGAATAGGTGTATAAGAAATAATACCTAAAAGCTTACAATTCAGATACTGCAGAATCAAATAATTGTAAACATGAAGAATTATAGATAACATCTTTCTCATAAAAAAGAGATAAATGAAGTCATTGGAGCAAGAGGAAATGGTGTCAATTAGATTATAGCAAATTTGTGGTTTAAAAAAAGAGAAATGGGGGAATTAATTCTTTTTTTTTTTTTTTGGTGTTTTAAAGATATATTATCCCAAACTGTGAAGTGGAATTAATTCTAAATGCTTGAAAATAAAAAAAAAAATGTATCTATTAGGGAGTTTGGTAACATCAAAGCAACACAAACACACACACACACACACACACACACACTCACTCACGAGAGAAAAATCCATCACAGACTTCTGAAACCTGTGACAATGTAAAACTCTGTAGGATAGCAAGGGGTGGGAACATGTAGACCACAGAGTCAACTAAAAACTACTTCTGAATCCACACTGGGCTCTTAGCAATCAAGAAGAAAACAAGAGGTAAATTAAGTGTTGAGGATATAGCATTTCAAAGCCTAGAATTATGACTTCAGAAGGATCCTGTAAAAAATCAAGCAGATGACACGTTGTGGAAATAACTCAAATCATGTACACAAATATTACAAGCCAAATCCTAAAGAGAAAGCATTCTACCCAAAACTACCAGGAACAAAATGAGCAGGATTGATAACTTACAAAAATGGATTACATTGCATTTAAATTATAAAGACATTTAGAATTTGGCTCTGATTATAAAATAATGAAATGAAAATATAAACACTTTCAAAGATGTGAAAATTCTACAATATATTTCTTAATAGGTTATAATTTAATACAGAACACAAAAGAGAAGTATTTATTTTATATAATGACGAATTCATGAAATTAAAGTATAATTACATCAATTACTTCCTTTTCTTCCTTCGAACTTTCCCATTTCTCCCTACATTCTTTTGAACTCATGGCCTTCTTTTTTCCTTTCATACATGTCTGTGTGTGTGTGTGTGTATGTATATATATATATATATATATATATATATATTTTTTTTTATATTCTGTTTATATATAATGAATATACACACACTTGTATATACATAAAATATTTGTTTACATACACACAATATACATATATATGTATATTGTTACACATATATGTATGTTATGTATATGTTCACACACATAATTTATATGTATATACATGTGTGCATATACACATATATAATACATTACATATATTATACTCTAAAAATGTATAAAAATAACTTGGTGAATGCTTTTGATGTTGGTTGTATATATGTATATCATTTTAAGGCACACTACACACACACACACACACACACACACGCAAACTTAGAAATTTAATTAAAGTGGATTAAATTTTAGCCATCTCTTCAAAATGTTAATTTGAATGGGGTTAGAAGCACAGAAAGATTGTTACTCAGACACATATGTACAAAGAAAGGCAAAGGGCAGTAGGGGAATTGTAGTAGAGCCTGGAGGAGAATATTATCTTTGTAGCTATTTCTCATCAAGCGATTTTCTTACCTTTCAAGGAAGCGTCAACCCATGCATCCCCAAGAGACAATCAAATTTCTGAAGACTCATTTGACAGGGAAGAATGAGAAAGGACAGACCACGCCATCACTGGAAGCCGGTGTTGCAGAGAACAGAGTGACAGGACAAGTGTCTTGCTCCGGATAGGAGATCCTTAGTCTACTCCTGTCAGTTTCAGGCATTCACCATCTACCCATTGACATAGGAGATTTTCACAGAAGTGCTGCTGGCTACACCTTCTGCTAACATTCTTAAATGCCACACAGTATTTAACTGTAGTTCTACAACTGAGATATTTAAAAACTAGATAATTAGAAGACCCTATGTCTTAATATACAAGTGCAAAGGTCGCAGTCTAATATTTCTCTATTATCTATTATTCTTTCTATTCAAACATGTTTTATTCCAAATAAAATATATCTCTTCTATACATAACTGGATATATTTAATAAGTAAGTGAGCATGCTCAAAACTAAACTTACAACAGTATATTATTTTTAAAATTTGCCTTTCAAGAAATTGTATGCCTTTATGTTTGGGAAATCTGTATTTCCTATGGTAATAATGCTAAGTGTGTTTTTTTGTAAGAAATTATTCACACATGGCCGTAACCAACTAAGTGAAAGACTTGTATGAAAAAAAATTTCAAGTCTCTGAAGAAAGAATTAGAAGAAGATATCAGAAGATGGAAAGATCTTCCATGCTCATGGCTTGAAAGGATTAACATATTAAAAATGGATATCTTACCAAAAGCAATCTACAGATTCAATACAATTCCCATCAAATTACCAACACAATTCTTTACAGACCTTGAAAGAAAAAATCTCAACTTCATATGGTATAACAAGAAACCCAGAATTGCTAAAATATCCTGTACAACAACAGATCACCTGGAGGTATCTCCATCCCTGATCTCAAGCTGTACTGCAGAGTAATAGTAATAAAAACTGCATGGTACTGACATAGGAACAGAATAGTAGATCAATGGAATTGAAAAGAAGACCCAGAAATAAACCCACACACCTATGAATACTTGATTTTTGACAAAGAAGCCAAAACCATACAGTGGAAAAAAGACAGCATCTTCAAAAAATGGTGCTGGTCTAATTGGATGTCTACATGTAGAAAAACGCAAATAGATCCATACTTATCACCCTGCACGAAACTAAAGTCTGTGTGAATCAAAGACCTCAACATAAAACTAGGCATGCTGAATTGGTTAGAAAGAAAAAGTGGGGAAGAGCCATGAACTCATTGGCATAGGAGACAACTTCCTGAACAGAACACCAACAGCACAGCCTCTAAGAGCAACAATCAATAAATGGGACCTCATGAAACTGAAAAGCTTCTGTAAAGCAAAGGACACTGTCCTCAGGACAAAACGACAGCCTACAGACTGGGAAAGGAGTTACACCAACCCTATATCTGACAGAGGGCTAATATCCAGAATATATAAAGAACTTAAGAAGTTAAACAATAACAAATCAAGTAATCCAACTAAAATTTGGGGAACAGAACTAAACAGAGAATTCTCAATAGAGGAATATTGAATGGCAGAGAAATACTTAAAGAAAGGCTCAATGTCCTTAGTCATCAGGGAAATGCAAATCAAAACAACCCTAAGATTTCACCTTAAGTCCTCCCCCATCAGTGGACTTGGGGAGGGGCATGCATGCAGAGGATGGAGGAATGGAGGGATTGGGACAGGAGGAGGAAGAGAACCACAGGGGGGATACAAAGTGAATAAAGTGTAATTAATAAAGAAAATAAAAAACCAGGGAGCATCTTAAAAAAAAAAAAAAAAACTATTTCACCTTACACCCATCAGAATGGCTAAGATCAAAAACTCAAACTCAAGTGACAACACATGCTGGAGAGGATGTGGAAAAAAGGGAACCCTCCTCCATTGCTGGTGGGAATGTAAACTTGCACAACCACTTTAGAAATCAATCTGGCTCTTTCTCAGACAATTATGAATAGTGCTTCCTCAAAATCCAGCTAAGCCACTGTTGTATAGTTGCTCAACTATACAACAAGGACATTTGCTCAACCATGTTTGTAACAGCTTTATTTGTAATAGACAGAAGATGGAAACAGCACAGATGCCACTCAGTTGAGGAATGGATACAGAAATTGTGGTACATCTACACAATGGAATATTACTCAGCAACAAAACAAGGAAATCATGAAATTTGCAGGTAAATGGTGGAATATAGAAACATCATCCTGAGTGAGGTATCCCAGAAGCAGACTCACAGGGCATATACTCACTCATAAGTGGGTATTAGACATAAAACATAGGATAAATATACTAAAATCTGTACACCTATGGAAGCTAATCAAGAAGGAGGACTCTGGCTAAGGTGTTCAATCCTCATCCAGAAAGGCAAAGAAGATGGACTTCAGAGGAGGGAGAAAATATGGGACAGGACAGAAGCCTACCACAGAAGACCTCTGAAATGCTCTACCCTGCAGGGTATCGAGGCAGATGCTGAGACACATAGCCAAACTCTGGGCAGAGTTCAAGCGATCTTATGAAAGAAATGGGAGATAGTAAGACCTGGAGAGGACAGGAGCTCCACAAGAACAACAGATCCAAAAAGTTTGTGCACAGGGGTCTTTTCTGAGACTGATACTCCAGCTAAGGTCCACTCATGGAGATGGCCTGGAACCCCTGCACAGAGGTAGCCTATGGTAATTCAATGTCCAAGTGGGTTTAATAGCAATGAGAACTGGGACTGTCTCTGACAGGAAATGATTGGCCTGCTCTTTGATCATCTTCCCCTGATGGGGGCACAGCTTTACCAGGCCACAGAGGAAGTCAATGCAGCCACTCCTGAAGAGACCTGATAGACTAGGATCAGAAGGAGGGGGATGAGGACCTCCCTTTTCAGTGGACTGAGGGAGGAGTAGGGGTGGGGAACAGGGAGAAAGTGTAGGGTTGGGAGGGGAGGAGGGAGGAAGTTACAGGGGGGATACAAAGTAAATAAACTGTAATTAATAAAATTTAAAATTAAAAAACACACACATGGAAAATGTACCAATGAATATAGAATGTAAGAAAAAGGTCCTGAAAAATCCACAAATATTTTATCTTGGCCATTGTAATTGTAGATAATAGGCAAAATATTAAAAGCCAATTTAGCATATGAATATATTTGATATATGAACTGTTGTAAAGATTAGTTATGTTTCCTATACATATTAGACTTTTATCTATCCAAAGTCGCGCCAAGCGTCTAAAAATCTTTTATATTTTGTAACTTTCAAAATGTGGGGTAGTATAATAAAATTTATTCTGATTCCTTGGTTATATTGTTTCAATTGAAAGTAACAAAATAAGTAATTTGAATAGGAAATGCACTGATATTCATCTAGAGACTTCTCTGGACTTATACACAGTTTCAATTTGAGGGATTTGATCCATATCCTAAAATAAAGGAGAAGAAACAAAAATGATTTTATTCTTCTGGAAATGCATTGTTTTTCAACTCTAATAAACCTTCCCTTTCACATTTCTCTTCTCCCTTCATTGGTATCTTTTCCTAAGTTTTATAGATCATTATGCTTGATGTTTTAGAATTTTTTTTTTACTTTTTTAATTAATTTTTTATTTTTAAATTAATTACAGTTTATTCACTTGGTATCTGAGCTGTGGCCACCTTCCTCATTCCCTCCCAATCCCATTCTCCCTCCCTCATCTCCTCCCTGCCCCTATTCAAGTCCACTAATAGGGGAGTAACACCTCCCCTTCCTTCTGGCACTAGCTTATCAGGTCTCATCAGGACTGGCTGCATTGTCCTCCTCTGTGGCCTAGCAAGGCTGCTCTTCCCTCAGGGTGTGTCAAAGAGCCAGCCACTGAGTTCATGTCAGAGACAGACCCTGTTCTCCTTACTATGGAACACATTTGGATACTGAGTTGTCATGGGTTACATCTGAGCAGGGGTTCTAGGTTATATCCATGAATGGACCTTGGTTGGGTCTTTTCAGTATCAGAAAAGACCCCTGTGCTCAGATTTTTTCAGTTCTGTTGCTAACCTTGTGGAGCTCCTGATCTCTCCAGTTCTTACTATGGCCCCCTTCTTTCCTAAAATTTCCTACTCTGTGGTAAGCTCCTGTCCTGTTTCCTATTTTCTCTTTCTTCCAATGTCCATTCCATTTGTCTTTCTGAGTGAGGATTGATCATCTTTTTTTTATTTTTATTTTTATTTTTAGTTATAATTTGTTAACTCTGTGTCCCAGCTGTATCCTGCTCCCTCATTCTTTCCCCCTCCCCAACTCCCTCCCTGGTCTCCTCCCTGCCCCTTTCCAAGTCCACTGATAGGGGAGGACCTCCTCCCCTTTCATTTGACCCTCTTGCAGCCAGCCTTGAAGAAAATTGATCATCTTACCCCAAAAGAATATTCTTTATGATTTCTGGAAATAAAATTATTTGAAACCTTCCCTCAGATTTCCTACTGAGACTCTGTATTTCTGGGTCTTTGTTTTCTTTCCTCAAAATAGTGATAATGTAAGAATAAAAAAAATAAACTAATGTGAAATGGCTATTTTACATGTGTGTGAGATTTTGTTCAGATCTTATCTGTATCTATTTTAAATTTTTTTCTTTATCATTTTAATATCCACATCAATACACTTATTACTTTGAATTAATTTCTTTACCTGTCTTGTTTTACTCACCAAAGTAGAAAATAAGGTAATGACATAAACCATTTAAAAACTCAAATAATTACCCATGAATCTCAGAACTTATGCAAAGTACAATAGATTGGCAGTTTTGACTGATTATAAGTGCAATTTATAATGCTAATAGATTATTAAACAGCAGAATAACATTGGTGCTCTAAAGTTTTAGGTAAAACGTTTAAAAGATGGAATGGTTTCTTCAGGTGTGCAGCACTTCTTATTTAACTCATGGCCCTTGTGGGGCTCTAGGACTTTATTACCAGTGGTGAAAGACCTCCCCACAAACAGAATGTAGCTGTTCCCTAATATCAGAGGTCAGATCTGTGATCTTTCATTGCAACATAATCAACAATTAGTTCATATGAAGAAAAATTAAGATACAGAAATTAAAGTGAACTGCTGATCTACAAAGTTTCTGTACAGAAGGACAAGCAGTGAGGCTAGTATCAAATAGCAGTCCATAAAATGAAAAAAAAAATCTTTACCATCTAGTCATCAAATGGTGTTAGTATCTATAATATACAAAGAGCTCAAAAGATAAGCATCAAAACCAAAGTCCAGTGTAAATAGGGGGATAGAGCAAAGCATAGAGCTCTCAAAAGAGAAACCTAATACCTGATAAACATTTATTTTTAATGTTTAGCACCCTTAGTTATCAGGAGATGAATGATCTAGCTATACCACTCTTGGGCATATACCCAAAAGGCTGTATATCCTACTATATAGATACCTGCCATATTCTTTGCAGTTCTATTCGCAATAGCCAGTAAATGCTAACAAACTAAATGTCCATCAGCTTATGAGTGGAAAATAAAAATATTGTACAATTACACAATTCAGCTGTTAAGAAAACTGAAATCATGACATTTGCAGGTAAGTAGATGAGGGTGGAAATAAGTCTGAGTGAGCTGATCCATACCCAGGAAGACAAACATCGTATGTTTTCATTCATATGTAAATGTTAATAAATTAGTATACTTACAGAAGTCTAAAGTTGATACTGCATAATGAAGATGTGAATAGAAAATGAGTGATATAAAAGAGGAATGGAGAACAATGAAGCAAGAAGGCTTGAAGTGTGGGAATCTGAGAGCAAGGTAAGAGAAGGGTATCTGGTTGAGGTAACTAAAATCTTGTGGCAATAATTATATGTATATCTGCTATTAAAGCTTCATAAAATGTATACATATATAAGAAAAGTCTAAACTGTGTTACAACATAACAGGAGACAAGGTCCCTACTAGATACCACAGACTAACAGATGAAAAGCCCAGCACCAGGAATAGGCTACCGCTTTTGTAATTGTCAGTCAGAGGGATTGCTGAGACTTCCTAATGTTACAAGCTACTGGTAGCACTCAAAACTTGATGGTAAGAACTTGCTGAAGAAAACACATACTTAAGTCATGCAGCATGGCAACATCAACCTGTACCAATTTGGAAAAGTTGTCCCTAGTTGATAGCATTCATAGTGGTGGAAGGTACTTTGCACACTCTCTGGTAGAATAATAACCACCTGAATTACCCAGCTGTGAACACTGTGAGAAAACAAGACACGCTTAGTGTCATGGAGGTAGATAAAACACTCTGTGGTTTCATTTAAGGCCTACTCCGCAAGTTGAAATCCATATCTGACCCTATGAGAAAGGCTAAGAGTCACAGATAGAGAAGTCATAGGCACTGTAGCAGAATTAGCTACTATTATTCCGATAGTCATAATTAGGAAAGTGACTCCTAATGGCTTTCTGTTGCCCCCACAGACAAGTGCATCTCTCAGTCCTCACCAGAGAAGTTTCTTTATGTTACAGATGGTGATTAGCAAGGAGATGGCCAACTGCTCAACACGCAGAGGACAAGAGTCCACAGACTACCCAGGCCTAAAGGAGACATCTACATTGCCTCCCTCTTTCAAAGACTTGTGAATCATGTCAGAAGATGCAACAGAAACGCTCTAAATACTAGAAGAAGGAGAATTCCGAAACTCTGCTTTCCAGGTAAAGCAATGCACTCGCACACATGATTTCACAGGAGTTGGGACAGAGTGCACAACTCTGCAGCATCAAGACAGGAGAAACACAGATGGAGTGGAGACGTGGACTCTGAGCACCACGTGAGCTGAGGAGTTGTTGGTATTAACTGCTGGGGAAGAAGATACGGTTCTCATAAAATCATCGGGCTTTAGAGACTGTGTCTACGGGCATGCAGACACACTGAGTGTAACTGGTACACTTATAAAAGCATAACTCATGAAGCTCTGAGGGAAAACTGGTGGGTGGATACAGGAAAAGGTGCAACGGAAGGCATGAAGAGTAGATTTCATTAAGAAGAGCAACAGAACCAAAATAAATCTGAGCACAGGGGTCTTTTCTGAGACTGATACTCCAACCAGGGACCATGCATGGAGGTAACCTAGAACCCCTGCACAGATGTAGACCATGGCAGCTCAGTATCCAAGTGGGTACCCTAGTAAGGAGAACAGGGACTGTCTCTGACATGAACTCAGTGGCTGGCTCTCTGATCACTTCCCCCTGAGGACGCCAGTCTTGCCAGGCCACAGAGGAAGACAATGCATCCAGTCCTGATGAGACCTGATAGACTAGGGTCAGAGGGAAGGGGAGGAGGACCCTCCTGTATTAGTGGAGTGGGAGGAGGGCCATGGGAGGAGATGAGAGAGGGAAGGTGGGACTTGGGAGGGGCCTAGAGTTTGGATACAAAGTGAATAAATTGTAATTAATAAAAAATTAATTAATTAAAAATTTCAATGTTCCATTAAGAAAATTTTGAGAAATCCTGTTTGTTTTAATATCATAACATAATTGGAATCTTAATTATACTGAAATTATACAAGATAAGGAAATTTTTATTAGTTCTAAATGTCTTTAACTTCATTTTTCTCCTGTTCATTCTAATAAATTGCTGTCAAAAATAGGTAAAACAGTATCATAATAATGTTAATAATTAAGGTAAAAGAATTATTGACAAAAAGATCAAAGAAGAAATCTCCTAAGCTGAATTTTTATAGGACTAACTTCAGGTGAAAGAGTTATATACTCATTGTGAGATAGATTCATTATTAAAAAAAAACCTGTTCAACCCACCCCAATTTCTTTATTATAAATAATGATCACAAATGATGTTTCTCAAGTAAATAGACCCCACTATGCTGTTTGGGGGTAAAAGTGCTACCTTGTGACTGTGAGTAGAAAGAAAAGAAGAAGTGCTTCAAAATTGTTTAAAAACTAAAAATATTTTCTTTTATTATCTTACTTATAACCATGGTATTAGCTTTGAAGGTGGATGAAAGCTTTTCTTTCTTTTTTATTATTGAAAAGTGAGTTAAATCCATTCTTTTCAATACAAAAAAAATAGCTGGAATTTTAAAGGAGCAAAGATACTGTACATGCAGTAGAACAAATGCAACAAAATGGTAGAAAACCTTTAGTCGCGTGCTGGAAATTCACGTAGGGTTATTTTTTTTATTTTGAGATTATAATATAATTGCAATGCTTCTCCTTTCACTTTCTTTTCTCAAAACATATACACCATTTATCATATACGTCTCTGCACTCTCCTTAAGATCTATGACATATTTTAAAAATAATTGTTATTGCATGGTAATATGCATATGTATATTTTTATATATTAAAGTTGTGTTTTTTTTTCTCTGTTCCCTTCTGGAACCAACGTCTGGTGCTTGTAGAAACAGATTTATTTGCTTCTGTCACCCATTTATTTACAAGTATTCAAAACCTGTAATGAGCTTCTAAAAGAATTGCTGTAACTTGTAAATTATTTCTCCTTTAAGAGAAGTAGCTATTTTAATAATGTCACCTGAGTTGAAGATGACTGCATAAATGGAAGACTATTGCCTTCAGTTACAAAAGAGACGACAAGCTCTGTAGTTCTCATGCAATCATAGGCACCTGCTACTCATTATTAGGACAAAGGAACCTTGATGGACGCTCAAATTCATCCCATAAGAACTGGGTATATCCTAGTTTTAAAAGAGAAAGACATAGACAATTATTATACCTTGGGTGATATGCAAGCTATTCAGCAAGTAGATGAATCCTATTTTATACCCAAAGTAGTTGCTTCAGTCAGTCCGTGCTAGTTTTCATACCTCACATACGAAGAAAACCACCACCATGTTCAGAATAGATTTGTAGAAAGTCTTGGGAAGCCTGCTGAGGAATTGAGGAAGTAGACTGTGAAAGAGAGAGAAAAGCTAGGTGACTGTTGATTCCAGGAACAAGGCAGTGTGGGCTAAACCCATGACATTTTGATATACTGAGGCAGTATATCCTTTTTTCTATCAATCCTCTTTTCTGCTCCCTTATGAATTTTCTCTTAGCAGCTTTGGATTCTCAAGGTGATATTGAAATGTTAACACATGTGCTCCAGGTGCACACATAATTCTATATTGTAGAGGAAGAGTCTATATTTGGTTTTGTTTTGTGTATAAATGTCTTATAGTCAAGGTTAGTATGACTTCAACTAACAAATCTCATGGGCTCATTCACAGCATTGTTTCTCTTAAAGATAGGGAGATAGCTGGGCCACAATAGTTTCATAAGTTTGTGGTTTTCATTTTGATTGCTCTAGATGACCTTAACTTTTTTAATCCTTGGAGCCTCAATTATATCAGCTTTAAATCTTATAACACCTACATCAGAAGATAATTGTAAGAATTAGATATATCACCAATTAAGCCATACAAAGTCTATTTCAAATAAAATGTTTTTGAATGTTCCATATTTAGTTTATCTTTCCTATTCCCTAATAATCATGATGACTGTCATTCTTCGTGAGCCATCATTCACATTCTTATCTTGAGCACTAAGACTTTCTCTAAAAGAAAGGCGTCTTGCTGCAGTGAGCACATACCACAATCTCTTCATTCTGTAAAATTTGAAAATCTTATTTGTCAATGCTTATATTTCAGAGATGATATGGATAAACAGAATCACTGTTTCATTTCAAAATGGATTCCAGGATTCTTGCTCAGAATTAGAATATACAAATAAGTTAAAAGCTATTGATACAGCTCTTTATGTAATGATAGGATATGCTGTGTCCCAACGAGCAGTAACACTCCACTTGAGACAGCCTCGAATCATTTAAAAAGAATTTTAATGGAATAATTGTTTTATCCAGGTCCTCTTAGACAGCTCTGTGAAGAAATGTTTTATTATTAACTGATGAAGCAGTATGCAACCAACTGTGGCACTGCCCTCGTGGGGCAGGAGGGCTTTGACTATGTAAAAAGCTTGCTAAACATTTGCAAGCCAGAGCGTGAGTTTCCTTCGTGGTTCCTCTTTCGGAGTTCTCGCCTTGAATTCCAACTTCTCCAAATACTGGAGTATGACTTGGATGTGGAAGCCACATAAATCCTTTCTTCCTTTCAATTGTGTTTGGTCAAAGCATTCTGGTATGGCAACAGAAATGAAACTGGGATGTTTTGACTGAATATTTCATAAAGAATATAAATTTGAGGACAACTCTGGAGGCTACTGATTTCAAAATCCCTTAGAATTTGTACTGTGAGATCTAATGCTGAGTGTTGGTGTGGTGAGAAAAATGGAGGTCAGATACCCTTTTATTAGGAATCTATTCCCACACTAGCCAGCCACGCCCCCACCAACCTGTGGTGAGAAAAATGGAGGTCAGATACCCCTTTATTAGGAATCTATTCCCACATTAGCCAACCACGTCCCCCACCAACCTGTCCACAAATATACATTCTGATAACTTATTCATTGCATGTGGATCACCTTACCATTTTCCTTAATATCATAACAATAACAATTCAATTTCAATATGAATTTTGAAGAAACTAGAAGCAAAGAACAGAGTATATATTACACGCACTTCCAGATTACATCAACAACCCATAGAATATCTATCATTGTCAAACTTATTTGTGAGGATGATCATTTTCCAAAATGATCGTAATTTGCAATCAGTGACTAAATTGCAATGATTTTTATCTATTTTCATATGATGGCATTATCATTCTTTCCTCTCCTACATCCACTCTATGAGAAGGAGTTTTGCCTTCCCTGGAGCTTTTGCAGTTAATGTTGATGGATTCAGTACAGATTGTCCAAGTCATTTTATCTTTACTTACAAAAGAAACCTACTGGGTGATGGAACGACGCTTCATAACACTAACAGTGCTCTTCATTTGTAGTTATTAAACACTCAGCAGGCTCCGCGCCACACTGACATTTGTTTCCTAGTCAAACCTCCTGTCTGACATGGCCCTACTGTGCAAGGTACCATTTGCTGAAATGAGAATTCAGCTGGGATAATTAATAAATGCCGTGATGCTCTCAAACAAATGCATGATCTGGTTTGTTTGAAATAAAGCGCTCAATCCAAGGACAATCAACATGACTTTTCTTGCTTGGTGCTTAAGAGGTTTGAAAGGCTTAGGTGGGCATCTGGCCCTAGTTTTTTGTAATTATTTTTTTAACTCATGTACCCACTACAAAAAAGCCTTGATGAAGGGTAAAGCAATATAAGTTTGGATTAGGAGAGAGTATATTAATTTCCTGTTTACTAGGAAAAAGTTAGTATTTGTGTAAATAATCATTATTTATACTTAACATAGCACTATATTTGTATATCTATACAGTGAACAAATAAAATCCATCTCAGCTCTGTCATTCTTTACTGATTCCTACAAAAATAACATTTTTTTAAGGAAGGTAAAAACTAAGCAGAAATGGGATATTTATTTTAATTGCAAGAAAAAGTATGGAGTAAAATATAATTCAGATGATCTATAGATATAGAAATATTACTGTATGTACATATATTAAATTCTTAAACACCTTAGGAAACATTCCGACATGAAATTAGTTGCTGTTAACAGTAAGAGTAGTAAGAACAAGCAAAATTTGCTAATAATTTCAGTAGAAGGATGGTATATAAAAGTTTGTTCTCTCAGAGGCCCTCAGTGGGAGGCTCTTCTGTTCCCTGTCTTCTCCTGCTTATGATGTCTGTTGCATTTGCCCTTCTGAATGAAGATTGAGCATCTTCCCTAGAGTCTTCCTTGTTGTTTAGCTTCCTTAGGAGTACAGACTTTAGTATGATTACTCTACATTACCTATCTAATATCCACTTATATGTGAATATACACCATGTGTGTTTTTCTGCTTCTGGGTTACCTCACTCAAGATGATCTTTTCTAGTTCCCACCATTTGCCTGCAAATTTCATCATTTCCTTGCTTTTAACAACCAAGCAGTATTCTGTTTTGTAATACAACACAATTTTTTTTTTATCCATTCTTCAGTTGAGGAACATCTGATTGTTTCCAGTTTCTGGATAATACAAATAGGGTTGCTAAGAACATGGTAAAGAAAATGTCCTTGTTGTATAGTTGAGCCTATTTCAAATATATGCATAGATTGGTATTGCTGGATCTTGAGGTAGCAGTATGCCTAATTTCTGAGAAAGTGCCAGATTGATTTACAAGGTAGTTAAAAAATTTTACATTCCCACCAGCAGTGGAGTAGGGTTCCCCTTTCTCCACATCCTCTCAAGAATGTGTTGTCACTTGAGTTTTCGATCTTACCATTCTGATGGATATAAGGTGAAATATCAGGGCTGTTTAGACTTGCATCTGCCTGATGACTAAGGGTGTTGAGCATTTCTTTGAGTGTTTCTCTGCCATTTGATATTCCTCTATTGAGAATGTCCTGTTTAGCTCTGTACCCCATTTTTCAATTAGATTACTTGGTTTGTTGGTGTTGAACTTCTTTTTTTTTAATTTTAATTTTTCTTTTTAGTTACAATTTGTTAACTCTGTGTCCCAGCTGTATCCAGAGCCCTCATTATCTCCCCCTCCCCAACTCCCTCCCTGGTCTCCTCCCTGCCCCTTTCCAAGTCCACTGATAGGGGAGCACCTCCTCCCCTTTCATTTGACCCTGTTTTATCAGGTATCTTCAAGGCTGGCTGCAAAGTTCTCCTCTGTGGCCTAACTTTAAGAAGTTCAACACCTACCAGGGGAGGAGCAGTCCTGTTAGGTGTTGAACTTCTTAAAGTTCTTTATGTATTTTGATATTAGGCCTCTGTCAGATATACGGTTGGTGAAGATCCTTTCTGAATCTGTAGGCTGCCGGTTTGTTCTGATGACAGTGTCCTTTGCTTTACAGAAGCTTTTCAGTTTCATGTGGTCCCATTTATTGGTTTTTGATCGTACAGTCTGTGCTTTTGGTGTTCTATTCAGAAAGTTGGCTCCTGTACCAATGAGTTCAAGGCCCTTCCCCACTTTTCTTCTAACATGTTTATTGTGTCAGGTTTTATATTGAAGTCTTTGATCCACTTGGACTTTAGTTTTATGCAGGGTGATAAATATGGATCTATTTGCATTTTTCTACTTGTGGACACCCAGTTAGAACGACACTTTTGATAAAGATGGTATCTTTTTTCCATTGCATTGTTTAGCTTCTTTGTCAAGAATCAAGTATCTGTAGGTATGTGGGTTTATTTCTTGGACTTCTATTCAATTCCATTGATCCTCCAGACTGTTTCTATGCCAGTATCATGCAGTTTTTATTACTGTGGCTCTATAGTACAGCTTGAGATCAGGGATGGAGACACCTCCAGAAGATCTGTTTTTGTACAGGATTGTTTTAGCAATTCGGTTTTTTGTTTGTTTGTTTTTTGATATGAAATTGAGAATTTTTCTTTCACATTCTGTAAAGAATTGTGTTGGTATTTTGATGGGAATTGCGTTGAATCTGTAGATTGCTTTTGGCAAGATGGTAATTTTCACCATGTTAATCCTACCAATCCATGAGCATGGGAGATCTTTCCATCATCTGACATCTCCTTCAATTTCTTTCTTCAGAGACTTCAAGTTTTTTTTTCAAACAGGTCTTTCATTTGCTTGGTTAGAGTCACATCAAGGTACTTTATGTTATTAGTGGCTATTGGGAAGAGTTGTTTCCGTACTTTCTTTCTCAGCTCTTTTGTCTTTCGTATACAGTAGGGCGTCTGATTTTTGTTTCTGAGTTAATTTTGTATCCAGCCACTTTTTGTATCCACGCTCAAGGCGTTTATCAGCTGAAGGAGTTCTTTGGTAGTATTTTTGGGGTAACTCATATATACTATCATATCATCTGCAAATAGTGATACTTTAACATTTTTCTTTCTGATTTGTATCCCCTTGATTATCTTATTGCTGTAGCTAGAACTTCAAGTACTATTTTGAAGAAATATGGAGAGTTTGGGAAGCCTTGCCTTGTCCCTGGTTTCAGTGGGATTGATTTAAGTTTCTCTCCATTTAGTTTGATGCTGGCTACAGGCTTGCTGTATATTGCCTTTACTATGTTTAGGTATGTGCCTTGTATCCCTGATCTCTCCAGGACTGTAAACAGGAACGGGTGTTGGAGTTCTTCAAATTCTTTTTTTTTTCTTTTCTTTTTTTTCTTTTTCTTTTTTTTTTTGCATCTAACAAGATGATTATGTGTTGCTGTTTTCTTTTTTTTTTCTTCTGTTTGTTTATGTGGTGGATTACATTGAAGGATTTCAATATATTGACCCACCCCTGTATGCCTGGAATGAATCCTACTTGGTCATGGGAGATGATATCTTCTATGTTTTCTTATATTCAGTTTGTAGACTCAACCCAGGAGTGTATTGAAGCAGAGGCTGAGACTCATAGCTAAACTTTGGTCTGAGTGCATGGGATTTTATGAAAGAGGTGGGAAAAGAAAGACCTGAAGGAGGGTACAGGAGCTTCACAAAGAGACCAACAGAGCCAAAAAAATAGCACATGCTGGAGAGGTTGTGGAGAAAAGGGAACCCTCCTCCATTGCTGGTGGGAATGTAAACTGGTTCAACCACTTTGGAAGTCAATTTGGCGCTTTCTCAGACAACTAGGAGTAGTGCTACCTCAAGACCCAGCTATACCACTCCTAGGTATATACCCAAAATTTGCTCAAGTACACAACAA
>NW_026596051.1:43951242-43960565 GCF_907164565.1 Psammomys obesus
CAAGAAAGAAAGAAAGAAAGAAAGAAAGAAAGAAAGAAAGAAAGAAAGAAAGAAAGAAAGACAAAGAAAGAAACTTGGCCCTGGAGCCCTGCAGAGACAAATACCCCAACCAAGGACCTTGCATGGAGAGGACTTAAAACCCCTGCTTATATGTAACCACAGACTCAGTCTCCAAATGGGTCCCCTAGTAAGGGAAGCAGGGACTTTCTCTGGTATGAACTCAGTGGCAGGCTCTCTGATCACCTTGTGGGGTGCAGGTTTGTCAGGCCATGGAAGAAGACAATGCAGTCAGCCCTGGTGAGAACTGATAGGCTAGGGTCAGATGAAAGGGGAGGAGGTCCTTCCCTATCAGTGGACTAGGAGAGGGCAATAGGAGGATATGAGAGAGGTAGGCAGGGATTGGGCAAAGATGAGGAGGGTACCACAGCCAGGATACAAAGTGAATAAATTGCAATAAATAATTATTTTTTAAAAAATTGTCTTTATCTGATATTTTATTTTATTTATTCTTCATTTTTATTCTTTACATTAATTACAGTTTATTCACTTTGTACCCCAGCTGTAGCCCCTCACTCATCTCCTCTCATGCCCCTCTTCAAGTCTATAATGATATGAAAAAAGTTTGTTCTCTATTAATGTGTACAGTTATTCAGTTTTTAATTTTTTTAAAATAAATATTTGAAATATATAATGAGATGTAGAAACTTGCTTAGCAAGTGAAAATGACTACAATAGATGGTATTGAATGCACGACCCATCTTCATCCAAATAGTGCTGGAAAGGGGATTTTTTTTTTATCATCTTAAGAGAAAAACATTACTACAAAAATCAAAGAAAGATTTTACATCACATTGAATCTAAAATCACACTTGATAAGCTTATTTGCCAAGCAATTAAATCTATTTTAAAAATAAACATACCTTTTTAATAATAAACTATTTGTGATATAAATATGGTTAGAGGATTTTCAAAGTTTTCTTCTTTCAGGACATGTGAAATAAAGTTAATTGGAATACTGAATCAAATTTTTATACAATTACTGAAACACATAAATTATACAGTATTCAAAAATTTAAGAATTAAAATTATGATAATTAACTACATTAAGATTATTAAAGCTTTATTTAATAAACTGAGTCACACACCATTATTTGCATGATGGTGAAACGGCTACTCTTTATGGCTTGTCCCTTTTCCTGCACAATCAGACCATCAACTTAAATTACAAAGCCATGCCACTGTTAAATGTCAATTTTCATCAGCAAAGATCCAAGAATTGTGTGGTTAAATCAACTAAGAGCCCAAATAATATTTCAATTTCCTTTGCCTTATCAGGAGGAAATAAGTAATGTTTAGTGTACTTTGGCATTGATTTGAGTGACTCTCCTTGTTAATCTAGCAAATCTCTCCAGCAGATGCCTGGATGAAATTACTTTCAAAAAAAGACATCAAATTGGCTAATTTTGAATATTCCCTATGTTCTACATTTTTATTATAAATGATAGGTGCATGTACAGAAACACAGAAAGACAGACACACATATGTATAGGTATAGGTGTAGAAATATGTGTATGTGTGTGTATATGAATATGAATATGAATATGTATACATATATATGTTAAAAATGGAGTGGGGTAAAATTAATTTCATGACATTCATCTTCTCTGTAATCCATTGTTTCCATTATTCAATATATTACAATATTTGTCTTCAGCACGTCAAACAAGATCTCCCCTTTGAGAATAAAATGTTGAAATTACATTTATATCTCATATTTTCAAAGTCTATACTTCATAAGGTATTCACAGCATCGTCATCATCTGCCATTAGTGTGTTCTTCTTTATAGATAAAGGAAACTAAATAACTGAATAAGAAGTTCATCTTCCAAAGAGCATACTTATAAAAATCACATTTTCCTGCATGAAAACAGTACATTAGACACTACTCTACAAATAAGTAGATAACCGAAGATTATTGATGTTGTCCTCATAATCATACTGACATTTAAGAAATTCCCAGATTCAGAATAGAAAGAATTATCTATTGATTAACTTAAGACAATGAATTATAAATTTAAATACGATTAATTCATGAGTATGAAACTTAGTAAGATTGTGTTGTGTGTGATATACTAAACGTCTTACAATTGTTGAGTGTGAAAATTGAGGCAGTAGTTGTGGCCTAATAATGTATACTGGCTTACTCAAGCGACTAATGAATACAAGTTCTGAGAACAGCAGAGATTATTTGAGGTTGTATGGAACTGAGGTTGGTAACTCTCTGACTTTAAAATAAGTAGATAACCATAGATTGCTGATGCTGTCCTCATAATCACACTGATATTTAAGAAATTCCCAGATGCAGAATAGAAAGCATTAAATCTATTCCCACGTAAGGAAGACCATCAGCCACTAAGTCAATAATTTCTAGCTTCCAAGAATCGACTGGTATGGCCGAGCATCCTGTAGAATTGGGAAGACAGTGAAATGGAGCCTTCTACATGACTTCCTTGCCCGTGTGGGAATTTTGTTTGGCTTCAACTTTACAGATACTGTGCGTGTCATCACACCATACGCGTTCACAGGCGCATCATCCCCTGTCCAGGGAACCCTGGTTACTCTCAGTTTTCTTTACAGTCTATGGCTGTGAGAAAATGTCTCCCTTCTTTTGTGCATAGACCTAAGAGCCTTAGGGAGAGAGGTGTGATAATGGACACCCTATTTACGGCTGATTTTTTCAGAGTCTATCACTGTTTCCACAATGTCCATTTATGGCTCTACATTATGATCTTCAAAAAGAAGATTCTGTGATGAACAGTGCAGCGCGTATAGGTATGTGTCATTAAGAGTCATTTTATCGAGTTTGGACAAAACAAGAGAATAGAAAAATAGAAGCCTCTTCTTTTCTAATGATTGACACAAAGAGAGTGGATCCTGATAGGACAGGAGATGGGAAGGAACAGAGAGAAACAGAAGGAGGGAAAACTGTATTCCGATTATATTGTATGATAAAAGAATCTGTGGTTAGTTAAAGGTGGGGGAGAACAGGAAGTTGGATGGGTGTGGATGGGTGTATCTGGGTAGAGTTGATGGGCAAATATCATCAAAGTATATATTGAGTAAAAATGTTGAAGAATTAATAAAATAAAGCTGTGGAAAGGGGCATTTCTGAGACAAGCCGGGGACTTACAATAGGGTAGGCACCAGGAAAGATATGCGCATGATTCTAGCTGAGACCCCAAGGAGCAAGGCTCATGGAGGCTGAAGAGGCCACCCTCTAACTAGGCAGGACTCCTGGTGGACAGAGGTGGACCACCCCACCTACATACATTTCAACCCAAAAGTTTACCCTGCCTACAAATAGAGCAGGGAGAAAGTCATATCAGACCTGGCGGTTACAGGCAACCACCCCTGGCCCGGCCTAAGACCTGCCCCACGGAAAGAGCCAACCATGACAGTACCAATAACACGCTGCTGTGCTCGCAAACAGGAGCCGAGCAAAGCTGTCTTCTCGGAGTATCCATCCAGCAAATGATTGAAAGAGACGCTGAGATTCACAGCCAAAGGTGGGGGTCGGTGCAGGAAGTCATAGAGAAGAGTTGGGGGAAGGATAGAAGGACCCATAGTGGACTGGAGCTTCACACGAAGACAAACAGAGCCAACTAACCTGGGCCCAGGAGGACCTGCATGGACTGAAGCCCCAACCAAGGGCCATGCATGGACTGGATCTAGGTTCTCTATACATACATTCCCGATGGACAACTTGTCCTTCTTGTGGGTCCCTTCCCTAGTACGGGGAGCCAGAGTTGTCTCTGACATGGACTCTGTTGCCTGCTTTTTTCCTGGTGGAGCAGTCTTGCCAGACCTCTGTGGAAGAAGTTGCGCTCAGTCCTGAGGGGACTTGAAGTGCTGGAATGGGTTGAGGGACTCTTTTCCTGACGAGTAGAGGAGGAAGGAGAGAAGGAAGAAGAAGGGAGGGGGAAGACCAGGAAGAAAGAAGTACTGAGACTATGAATGGGATGTAGCAAGGGGAGCAGGGACTGTCTCTGACAGGAACCTTTGACCCCCGCCTCTTGAGGGGACAGCAGCCTTGCCAGGCCACAGAGGAGGACATGGCAGCCAGTCCTGAAGACACCTGATAAACTCGGTCAGATGGAAGGGGAGGAGGTCCTCCGTTATCAGTGGGCATAGAGAGGGGCAGGGAAAAGATGTGGGAAAGAGAGTGGGATTGGGGGGGGATGAGGGAGGAGCAACAGCTGGGCTAAAGTAAATAAACTGTAATTAATATAAAAAATTAAAATTAAAAAAGATAAAAAGAATAAATATTTCTTCAATTGTGTCGTCAGCGCCTGAGAGTCTCTCCTCCATATCTTGAATTTGGTTGGTGATGCTTTCCTCTATGCTAGGTTTTTCATTTGCAGGAATTTCTCACTGTGTGTTTTCTTTATTGATTTTAATTACGTTTTCATCTCTTGCACCATTTCTTCCATCTATTTGTGTTTGTCTGTCCATGATAGCCTCTATTTTATTATTGTTGTTATTCTCTTCCTCTTTGTGTGCCTCTAGTAAATGGATAAGCATAGATTTAAGATCACTTTCCTGTGTTTCCAATGAATTAAAAAATCCATTTAATTTGGGGGTTTCTAGTGAAGCCATGATGTCCTGATTTTTGTTGGACGTGTTCTTAGGCAGGCCTCTAGCCATCTGATTGTCCGTAGCCTTCGCTGTTTGTTCCTGTACTGCCTGCACTGCAGACTGGGTCCATCTGTCCTGGGAGGCTGGAGTATTCTACAGGAAGATGAGAGAGGTCCACCAGTTAGAGAGTGGGTGTTTGTTTCAAATGCAGCTAAGAAAAAAAGGTCACAAGAGCATTATTTTTCTTGTATCATATGCCAATTATTATAATCTTTTTGTTTGTTTTAGAAATCAGCCTAACTTCCTTTTTATAGATTTTTTTCCATTATTTTCATTTACTACAATTTATTGAATTTGTATTCTGGCTGTGGCCCCCTCTCTTGTCTCCTCCCAATCCCACCTTCCCTCCCTCTTCTCCCTCTATGCCCCTTCCCTAGTCCACTGATAGGTGAGCTCTTCCTTCCTTTCTATCTGACCCTAGCCTATCAAGTCTCATCAGGATTGGTTGCATTGTCTTCCTCTGTGGCCTGGCAAAGCTGCACCCCACAGGGGGAGGTGGGTGATCAGAGAGCCTGTCACTGAGTTAATACCAGAAAAAAATCCCTGCTCGCCTTATTACGGAAACCCGCTTGGAAATTGAGTCTATGGGCTACATCTGACAGGGGTTTTAGGTCCTTTCCATGCACTGCCCTTGGTTGGGGTATCAGTCTCTGAAGGGCTCCCTGGGCTCAGTTTCTTTTAGCTCTGTTGGTCTCCTTTTGGAGCTCTTGCCCCCTCCAGATCTTTCTATCTTCCCCTTCATCATAAGATTGCCTGCACTCTGTCCAAAGTTTGGCTATGAGTCTCAGACTCGGCTATTAAAAACAAGGAAATCATGAAATTTGCAGGCAAATGGTTGGAACTAGAAGAGATCATCTTGAGGAGGTAATCCAGAAACAGAAAGACAGATAGAGTATATACTCACTCGTAAGTGGATATTAGCCATATAATACAGGATAAACATACTAAAATCTATACTCCTAAAGAAGCTAAACAACAAGGAAGATCCTAGGGAAGATGCTCAACCCTCAGAAGGTCAAAGCAATAGATATAGGAAGCAAGAGAAGATTGGTAACAGGACAGGAGCCTATCACAGATGGCCTCTGAAAAACTCTACTGATCATTTATCAAGATATTATAATCTTAATAGTTTACCATTTTAATAATAAGGTCATATGGTTGAAATTTTTATTTAATCATTAAATTATTGGCAGTATACAGCCAGATTTGCAAAACTATTGAGAAAAAAAATAAGAGTCTAATGCAATTTTAATTAGAGTCTTGGTTTCCCTTGAAATTTCATGAGTCAAGCATTCACTGCTCTCTAGGCATTTGAGCTTTCTGATCTCCAGTAAGATTGGACTGTTCTTATGGCACCCTTGGGCATTTCTAGCCTTCAGATCCAAACACTTCAACTTTAGGTCCAAATGAATAAAAAGCCTGTAGCCACATTTATGACGTAACCATTCTCACTCTTGGTCTCAATATTCTGTTAGTTATCTTTTTCATTGTTCACAAATACCTGGCAAGAAGAAACTTAAGGGAGTTTGGATTTATCTAGAGAATAGAATCCATCATGGCAGAGAAAGCATGGCAGTGGGTGTAGATGGCAACAATGTCTTCAGTATAAGGTTTGTTGCTCACATTTGTATCAAACGTGAACAGAAAGGAGAGACACAGTAAATTATTAAATTTTATTCCCCAGAATTTCAATCCCTACAGCTAGACAGCATCTCAAAAGGTTCTACAAATTTTCTGTCACTAGCAAGGGATCAAGCACACACACAAAATTGGAGGATATTTAGCACCTAAACTGTGCAACAATTATTTTCATTGAATTCATATTTTGTGGAATGGGAAGTTAAAGAATTAAAAAAATGAGCTAACTAGCTTCCTGCTGTCTATCACAAAAATTATTTGGAATAGATATTACTTCTATCTAAAATTTATATTTCTGGTTTTAAAGAACCAGAATGCTCTTGTAATCCTCGTTCAGCACACATTCATAATCAAACTCTAACCAAAAGATTGTTTCCCTATTTTTTCTTTGTTTTGTTTCTAATAAGGAATATACCAAAGATATAAAGTCGTTTTAATATGTACTCTGGGATGGATTTCAATACACATTTCTAATAAATTTAATATACTTTTTGAAAATAAATCATGACAGCACTTCTAACACATTGATTTTATGAAGACATAAAATCTTAGATTTTAAAAATAGGGAACAAATGCATTGATCTTATAATGAGAAAATAATGCTGAGTTTGTCCCATGAATACCATGAAAATATTGAAGTGTGCTTTATTGCACTTTATTGATGATTTTGATGACATTATTGCATTTTAAGTATGAAGAAAGTGATGAAATTTCATCTGGAGGCAGTTATTTTATGGATTTTACTCCTAGCTGTTCTACAGAATTTATAACTCACAAGAATTCAAGTGTAAGCACAGCTAATTTTCTAGGGATTTACCATTTTATTTTCATATACTGCATTGAAAATGGCTGTGTGTTTGAAAAATTTACACCATTCATCATACAGAAACATATGAAAAAAAAGTTTTTGACAGGATATAGTAATAGTATATGCTAATAAGACAATTATAAACAACTCTAACTGATGCTTTTCTCTAAGCTCAATTATTTTAATTATTAGAAAGTAATTAATTTTATTAAATATTTAATACATAATTCACATATTTTTGCTGAAACAAAACAATGAAAACACAAAAGGAGATATTCTACTACAATATTTTCTCTGTAGAGACCATTTGTTTAAAAATAAGAGGATTAACTATAATTACATAATAACAGTAATGATAATTTAACAGATGAATTGACAAGTGTGTAAATAATGGGTTTTTAATTAATTATTTTTTTCACTTTAACTTTAGTTGTAGCTGTATCTCTCCTCCCCTCCTAATTCCCCCTTCTTCTTCACCCCTCTCCCCTTGCCTATTCCTCAGAAAAGGTACTCTCCTTTTCCATCCATCCCAGCTCATCACATTGCATTAGGACTGAGCATGTCGCCTTCCTCTGTGGCTTGGCAAGGCAGTCCTGCCAGAGGGAGGTGATCAAAATTCTAATGAGTGAGTCCTATGCAGTCCCCACTTCCCTTACTAGAGGACCCACATGAAGCTTATGCTACCCATCTGCTACACTGTGTAGAGGGCCTAGGTCCAGTTCCTGCATGGTTCTTGGTTGATGCTCCAGTCTCAGCAAGCCCTTCTGGACCCTGGTTAGTTGGCTTTGTTGGGATGCTTGTAGGGTTTTTGTCACCTCTAGGTCCTTTTCTCTTTCCTCCTACATTTCCACTAGACTCCCTACACATCACCCACTATTTGGTTATGAGTCTCAGCAACTGTTTTGAGGTGCTTCTGAGTCGAGTCTCTCAGAGGACAATTCTGTCACGTTTCTATCTACAAACTTAGCAGAGTATCTGTCATAGTATCAGGGGATGGCAGTCTCCCATAGGGTGGGTCTCAGGTTTGGCCAGGCATTGGTGGGGCATTCCCTCAATCTCTACTCTATCTGCTCTATCTATATCCCTACACATATTGTAGGCAGGGTAAAGTTTGGGTTGATGTTTTCGTGGCTGGGTTGGTGTACCCTCCCCTCAAGGATAGGAGTCTAGTTAGAGGTTGTGGTTTTTAATCTCTATGGCCTCTGCTACTAGCCGTCTCTGCTGGAACCCTCCTTATATCCTTCCGGGAGCCTCTCCTCACTTAGGTCTTTAGCTTGTCACAGAGATACTCCCACCCACAGCTGCAGGCCTCTGTCCTCTCGCCCTCCCTCTCCCAAGGTATGATCTCCACCGTCTTGTCTCTTTATGGCCCCTCTCCTGCATTGTTCACTCTCTTCAACCATTACTGCTTATCCTGCAGAATATGGCTAAAATCCACTTACAAGTGAGTACATACCAGGTGTGTCTTTCTGCATGTTGTTTATCTCACTCACTCAGGATTATCTTTTCTAGTTCTATCTATTTACCTGAGTTCTTTGTTTTTAATAGTGAGTTGTGTTTCACTGTGTAAGTGTGCCACACTTTCTTTATCTATTCTTTAGTTGAGGGACATCCAGATTGTTTCCAGTTTCTGGCTATTACAAATAAGCTGCTATTAACGTAGTTTTATGAACAGGACACCAATAGCTCAGGCTCTAAGGTTAACTATTAATAAATGGGACATCTTGAAATGGAAAAGCTTCTGGAAGGGAAAGGACACTGTCAATAGAATGAAATCACAGTCTACAGATTGGTAAAAGATCTTCACCAATCCTACATCTGACAAAGGGATAATATCCAAAATATTTAATAAACTCAAGAAATCAAACACCAATTAAAAATAACCCAATTAAAAAATTGGGCACAGATCTAAACAGAGAATTCTTTTTTATTTTCCTTTTTATTTTTTTATTAACTACATTTTATTCACTTTGTATCCCCCCATAAGCCCCTCCCTCTTCCCCTCCCGATCCCATCTTCCCTCCTCCTTCTTCGCGCATGCCCCTCCCCAAGTCCACTGATAGGGGAGGTTCCCCCTCTCCTTCTGTCTGATCTTAGTCTATCAGATCACATCAGGAGTGGCTGCTTGTCCTCTTCTGTGGCCTGGTAAGGCTGCTCTCCCCTCAGGGGGAGGTGATCAAAG
>NW_026596051.1:43960575-43993610 GCF_907164565.1 Psammomys obesus
ATCAAAAGTGGCTGCATTGTCTTCTACTGTGGCCTGGTAAGGCTGCTACCCCCTCAGGGGGAAGTGATCAATGAGCATGCCAATCAGATTATGTCAGAGGCAGTCCCTCTTCCCATTACTATGTAACCCACTTGGACACTGAACTGCCATGGGCTACACCTGTGCAGGGGTTCCAGGTCATCTCCACGAATAGTCCTTGGTTGGAGTATGATTTTCTGGAAAGTTCCCTGTGTTCAAATTATCTTGTTCTGTTGCTCTCCTTGTGGAGTTCCCGTCCCCTCCAGCTCTTACTATTTCCCACTTCTTACATAGAATTCCATTCACTCTGCCCATCAGTTGGCCATCAGGCTCAGCATCTGCTTTGACAGTCTATACTGCAGAAGCTTTCAGAGGCCCTCTGTGGCAGGTTTCAAGGTTGTTTCCTGTTTTCTTCTGGCTTTCAGAGGCCGTCTGTAGCAGGTTCCGAGGTTGTTTCCTATTTTCTTTTTCTTCTGATGTCCATCCTCTTTGCCTTTCAGGATGGGGATTGAACATTTTAGTTAGGGTCCTCTCTTTTGCTTAGTTTGTTTAGATGTACAGATTTTAGTGGGTTTATTCTATATTGTATGTTTATATGAGTGAGTATATACCATGCATGTCTTTTTGCTTCTGGGACAACTCACTCAGGATGATCCTTTCCAGGTCCCACCATTTACCTGCAAATTTCATGATTTCCTTATTTTTTTATTGCTGAGTAATACTCCATTGTAGAGATGTACCACAGGTTCTGCATCCATTCTTCAGTTGAGGGGCATCTGGGTTGTTTCCAGCTTCTGGCTATTACAAATAAAGCTGCTACAAACATGGTTGAGCATATGTCCTTTTTGTGTACTTGCGCCTCTTTTGGGTATATGCCTAAGAGTGGTATGGCTGGATCTTAAGGAAGCGCTATTCCTAGTTGTCTGAGAAAGCGCCAGATTGATTTCCAGAGTGGTTGTACCAGTTTACATTCCCACCAGCAGTGGAGAAGGGTTCCCCTTTCTCCACAACCTCTCCAGCATGTGTTGTCACTTGAGGTTTTCATCTTGGCCATTCTGATCGTGAAATCTCAGGGTTGTTTTGATTTGCATTTCCCTAATGGCTAATGAGGTTGAGCATTTCTTTAAGTGTTTCTCTGCCATTCGATATTCCTCTACAGAGAATTCTCTCTTTAGCTCTGTTCCCCATTTTTTAATTGGATTACTTGGTTTGTTGCTTTTCAGCTTGTTTAGTTCTTTATATATATTGGATATGAGTCCTCTGTCAGATAAAGGGTTGGTAATGATTCTTTCCCAATCTGTAGGCAGTCGCTTTGTTTTGATGACGGTGTCCTTTGCTTTACAGAAGCTTTTCAATTTCATGAGGTCCCATTTATTGATTTTTGCTCTTAGAGCCTGTGCTGTTGGTGTTCTGTTCAGGAAGTTTTCTCCTGTACCAATGAGTTCTAGGGTATTCCCCACTTTTTTTTCTAGCCGATTTAATGTGTCTGGTTTATGTTGAGGTCTTTGATCCACTTGGACTTCAGTTTTGTGCAGGGTGATAAGTATGGATCTATTTTCATTTTTCTACATGTAGACATCCAGTTGGACCAGCACCATTTGTTGAAGATACTATCTTTTTTCCATTGTATGGTTTTGGCATCTTTGTCAAAAATCAGGTGTCCGTAAGTGTGTGGGTTTATTTCTGGGTCTACTGTTCGGTTCCATTGATCCACCATTCTGTTTCTATGCCAGTACCATGCAGTTTTTATAACTGTTGCTCTATAGTACAGCTTGAGATCAGGGATGGAGATACCTCCAGAAGATCTTTTATTGTAGAGGATTGTTTTAGCAATTCTCGGTTTCTTGTTATTCCATACGAAGTTGAGAATTTTTCTTTCCAGGTCTGTAAAGAATTGTGTTGGCAATTTGATAGGAATTGCATTAAATCTGTAGATTGCTTTTGGTAAGATGGCCATTTTTACTATGTTAATCCTGCCAAGCCATGAGCATGGGAGATCTTTCCATCTTCTCATATCTTCCTCTAATTCTTTCTTCAGAGACTTGAAATTTTTTTCATACAAGTCTTTGACTTGCTTGGTTAGGGTTATACCAAGTAGAAATCTTGAGTGTTCAAGATGCACTTATAGAAATGTTCAACATTCTTACTTATCAGGGAGATGCAAATCAAAAGGACTCTGAGATTCCATCTCACACTAGTCAGAATGGCTAAGATAAAAATCTCAAGCAACAGCACAGGCTGGAGGAGGTGTGGAGAAAGGGGAACCCTCCTCCATTGCTGCTGGGAGTGTAACCTTGTACAACCACTTTCGAAATCCGTGTGGTGTTTTCTCAGAAAATTGGGAAATTTTTAACTCAAAACCTAGCTTTACCACTCCTGAGTATATACCCAAAAGATGATGATTGATTTTATTTCTTATATGTATGTGATTTTTTGAACAAGTATGTCTATGTATCAAATGTATGCCAGCTATACAAGGAGACCAGAAGAAGGCATTTTCTATCCCCTTAAACTATAGTTGAAAATGGTTGTGAATCCACATGGTTGCTGGAACTTGAAGCCACATCAGCTGTATGAGCAGCAAGTGCTCTTAACCACTCAAACTTTTCTATAGGCTCATGGATGGTGTTTTTAATATTTGTTTGATTTTGTGTTTATTTTATCTTTAAATATAAAAAATAAATTTTTACATTGTTCTCTTTTCTGCAGGTTTTGTTTTGTTTTCTTTTTCTCTTCTTAGTGAGCTCTGATAGTGTACCAATGACTATGAAAATACCTGAGGAAAAATAGTATACAGCAATCTTTACAGTCCATATACTTAAGGAACTAAATCTCCTGTAACATTTAAGCAGTTTCTAAGTTGATGAATTGTTGAAATCTGCCATCCAATTACACAGGAAAATCTGGCAATCTGTGGAGGTATTTCTGCCTGTCTTGTCTTGAATGTAGAAAATGTGCTATGAACATGTAATACATAGTAGATGGGAATAATGCTAATCTTTCTGCAATTCACAGAACAGCCTTTTGCAAGAGTATACTCAAACCCAAAAGATCAATACTGACACCATTAAAAAACTTTGATCTAGTGGAAGTGCCACATGTAAAGTCAGAATATTTCCTTAATGAATGACATCTGAAAACGATTCTTCCCTAATTTTTTCACCTTCACTACACCGTGTTCTGACAGGTTATTGGAAATTTGTGTTAAGTTCAAGTGGTTATGAATGTTACGACAGGATGTGTAGATTTCAAAAGTGCTTTTCAAAGCATTCTTCTTCTGCAAAACTGAGAGGAAGGAAATATTTCCCTGTCATTTTTCATACACTAAAATTGATGTAAAGTATATGCAATATCAGATACTTGGAAGACAATAAAGACCCTGCAACTAGCTGTAGTTATTTTGGATTCTTCCCAGAACAGAGTTTGGCGAAAGTACTTGGTTGCAGGATAGGATGCAAATTATTGCTGTATGTGCTACGCGAACCACACAAGTGTGAAGACTCAGTTTCAAAAGAGTTCAAGGACAATGATAACAATCTCCTTTTATGGGATGAGTACTTGAACTTACTGATGTCACTACTAAAGGATCAATAATTCTCCTTGCACTTATGGCAGCCTGCAAGCAAAGAAAGAGAGTCTGAAATCCTACTAAGCTGTCAAATATGAGCTACTGAGATGCAACACACCAATGAGGTCTCTTTATTAATATTAACATTATTAATATTATTAACTATTATTAGGTATATATTTGATAAGAACGTACTTTTATAATTAACTACTTAAGCGATGTATTAAAAATACTGAAAACTACAAAGCACTAAATAGTTGTGCTTTAAATGCTTTAAAAATAGTTTTTTAAAGCATTCATTAAATTTTAATGGGTATATAATATTATGCATTTACAGTGTCCACTTGTATATATATATATATATATACACATATTTGATGATATATGTGTCAGATGAAGACATTTAGTGAACTTATCACTGAAACTTTATCATATTTTTAGGATTGGCATATTCACAACTACCAACAACATCTTTTCTGAAGGATGTAATTAATGGTTGTCAGCAATAGTTGCCCAACTGATGCCTTATATGACATCATAAATTACCCCACAAATGCAGTTTCAGTCTTGTTGGCATTAGCTATCTTGTCTCCATCCTCCACTAAAATCTCCACAGACTCTGGAAGCAATGGTTTCACTCTCTACTCCCACGAAATTAACTATATTTTAGCTTATTCTTCTGAGGAAACACATTCATAAATGTCGTTCTGTGGCTTCAATTAACATAATGTCCTTTTGTGCTATTGCAAACTATGGGATTTTAAATTTTGTAGGTATTATTAATTTCATTTCATTGTGATTAGTATTATAAAAATGGTTAATAATTGTAAGAGAATATTAAATAACAAATTTCATTAAGCTTTGGAATATAAACTTTTCTAGATATTAATAATAGAATCAAACTCAACAGATGAATTCAAAGCTATGTATACAAATCTGGTAATTGAGAGATAAGTGGGAGAGATCACTGAAATTTGTCTTTTAGCAGCCTATCTCTTCTTAGAACTGTGGAGAGATATTGTCCTTCTAAATAGAAGTAAAACCAGATTCCAAATAATTGCTTCATAAGTGAGAGAAGGCAAAATGTTAGGTTGTGAGTGTGTGTGTGTGTGTGTGTGTGTGTGTGTGTGTGTGTGTGTGTGTGACTTTTTTGGTGGCAATTCTTGATTGTTAATTTGACTAAATCTAAAGTCAACTAAAATCCCAAATGTGTAGGCACATCTGAGAGGGAATATTTAATTTGAAGTAGGAAAAAAACAGCTTCTAATCCAGATCTTTGGGATGGGAATATCCACCTTTAACCTGGACCACAGCTTCTGCTGTCAGCCTATTTAAAGGACATGGAAAAAGGATGCTTGATCTCTCTTTGCCTGCTTGGTCTTGAGAGCAAGTCCATTCCTTCACTGGCTTTATAGCCTACTTCTTCAGGATTCTAGTATATAATTAACATCAGCTGAGACAACCAGCCTCATGGACTAAGAACTACTAATCCTTTGACTTTCTCTTAATAGAGAAACATTTTTAGACTACCTGGATTATAGCCTGTGAGCCATTACAAAAATTCCATAGATAGATAGATAGATAGATAGATAGATAGATAGATAGATAGATAAAGAGATGGATAGATAGAGAGATAGAGGATATGAATATTACATTCTGTAAGTTATGTTCCTCTGGAGTACCCTGATTCCTGATGCACCTCCAAATGTATATCTAATTTACTTAAAGAGAATTGTTTTTGAGAAATATTTTCTTATTAAAACATTGTCAAGTAATGTATATTAAGATTCTGAAATGGATGTTTAGCCTAATGTAAACCTAACAAATTAGTATGTCACCTCTGAGGTTCACAGGGCAATGAACATATAGGAATTAAGAATGGCTCCTGTGCATTGTAAAACACAGTCCAAATGTTATCTCTAATTCAGTGGGTAAAAAAGAATGAACCAGAAATAGGGAGTTATAGAATGTCAGGTTAGCCAATCTGATAATTAACTTTCAGCTATTTTCAGAATTCTCTTTATTTTTAATTTTGAATGTAGGAAGTAAAACAGTAGCTCTTACTTTACTACCACCAAAGAGCACAAGTTAGTAGCTTCCATCTACCCTGGTCCACGTGCCCATCCACCTACTCTTTAAATGAGTACAGTCGTTACTCTGAGAAAAACAGTCCCGGCTGAGACACTCAGCCAATGGGCATATGCATCATTACTAGCGTCATCTACAATGTAAACCTTCCTTCATTTCATAAAGTATTGTTCTACATTCTTTGTTTTAGTCAAGTTAGAGGGTTAGTATTAAGCCTAAGATTCTGGTCAAAGCAAAAACAAACAAACAGAAAACAGAAAAAAGGCAATGTAAGCACAAAAATACATTATACCATGAAAATACAGGATTTCTGCAGATTATCTGTTTCCTGGAGATTCCATTAAACATATGAGGAGAAGTGTCAAATTATAGTGAACTTTAAGTCTTTCTCTATTCTTTTATATTTTCTTCACAGAGACAATCTCAGATGTTAAACAGGGCAAAATGTATCTTCAATCAAATCTTGAAAATGCAGTTGGTATACTAATGAGAAATATTGTTTGTTTAGAGTTACCTCATTGATGTTAAAAAAAATAAGATTTTATTCTTGGTTTTATATTTGAGAAAGCTAAATCACAGACATGATAGATATGAATTAATGTCTTCATCCCATATTTTTTGAGGACATTCTAAGCAAGTATTCTTTCATTGAGTAGTATCCAGTCCTGACAATTTCTCAAATGAAGATTTTTCTTAACTTTTATTTTTATTCTTCACAATTTATTCATTATATATCCCTATTGAAGCCCCCATCCTGAAGTCTCCCCAGTCTCACCCTCCCTCCCTCTTCCCCTTATTGTCTTCCCCTAGTCCACTGAAAGGGGCAGTTAAGGCCATCTGCCCATAACTTGTTAAATCTCGTCAGGACTGCTTGGATCCTTTTCCTCCATATCTTGGAAAGGCTACATCATCAGGGGTCAGTGACCAGAGAACAGTCAACTGAGTTCATGACAGAGACAGCACTTGATCCCTCCATTCAGAGATCCACATGGAGACTGAGCTGCCAATTGAACACATCTGAGTGTCTCAGCTCAACTGATGTTTTTAATTTACTAATATGGTTAAATTATTTCACTTTCTTAAAACTTACCATTATATGCTTCTAAGTTTTATTTATTATTGACATGATAAAAATCATGTTTGAAGCAACTTAGGGGAGAAGAAGGTTATTTTAGCTCAGAACTGCAGGGTTCAGCTCCTCATAGCAAAGACTGGAAGAACTCAGGACATTATATCCAGAATATAGATATTCAGAAGAAGAGACCAATCAATGCAGGCATGCAGTGACTAGCTCATTTAATCCACTTTTACCAGCTCCAGTATTCTTCCTTAGAAAGTTTGGTGCCTGTTACCTACAGAGAAAGGTCTTCCCTCCTCTTTGTAATCAAGATAATCCTTCAAAAGTATGGCAACAGACAAATCTATTCTGAAGAGCCTTTCACTGGTACTTTCTTCCCTGGCGCTTCTAGATAACTGCAAGGTAAGGCTGAAAGTTAGTCACCATATAGCCTACAATGATAGCATAGCATTACATTTGCAACTAAAATGTTATTGACGCTCTGGGATTGGTATATTGTGGCGATTCTTTAGTACAGTGAAATCATGCTTGATAAATTCATTTGTGTATGCTTTGGAAGAATGCCAAGAAAAGCTGGCCTCCGAGACAATGGAAAAGGATACAGTCTTTTCTCATTAATTTTAAACAAATGTGCCCACTTTTGAACAGTTACACTATAACTCAGTCTACATATTTTTTTGTGGAATAATTTACTATAGTTAATTGCTCCGTGATGTATTTTCACATTTGACAGACACTTTTTGAAGATGAGTATTTAAAAAAAATGAGTATGGTACTTGTTTACAGATATGTGTTAAATTAATGTGGAAGTATTTAATAATTGGAAAGGTAATGAGGAGGCATACTATCCCTGAAATTGAATAACCTCATCAAAATCCACTATTGAATAAAGTATTACCTTAATTTGTATTTTACTTTTTCTATTACAGAAAATGATTCACAAATGCAAACTCCTGTAACATAACTCTAAAAAATTTAAATGCAGTTGGAGTTTAAATACAACATACATATCTTAAATTTTTAGCATAATTTGGATGTGAAAGTTGGACATTTACTCACTTAACAAGCTTAATCCTATAACTAATGCTTAAAAGACAAATTATGAAGCTTGCCATGACTCACTGAATTAAATATGCATTTGGTATATTAGCATACTTAATGGTGCTTCATATACATATCTTTCTTATTAATTGGTTATTTACAATAGAAGTTTCCCATAATACACTTAAAATCTTCAAGTTAATACTGAATATCCATTTTAAAAATTATAATGTTGCCTTCTCATTTTAACCTCTCTTTAAATATGCTTACTTACTCCTTCATCAGAATGAGAATTATGCCTATTGTATGGTTAGGTAAAAATACTCTCAAGCTCTACTCTTCCCTCAAATTGCGCAGCTACAGGCATAAAGATGAAAGTGCATTAGATGTGTGGTTGAGAAATGGCCTTAAAGTTTACTTTCAGTTTTGCATCTATTTTACACTGTTTACTTTCCTCTCAAATAAAAACTGGTCCACGGAAATCCTGATGCTATTCTGGTTATGTTCACTTAGTAATTGAAGTCTGTGTCATGAAATCAAAGCTTACGTTACAGGGTTTTATTCGTTTGTTTAAGAAAATATTTCAACAAACAAGAACGCAAACACAACAAAAACACAGCATACACATATCTACTTGTGTGATTACGGACACATCTCCAAAAGTTTACTGAACTCTAGAAGGCCAACGACCCTATGCTTGTAAGCACTGGATTGATTGGACACAGATGATAGAACCTAAGAAAATTCTCGATTAGTGCATTTCACACGCAGAAATAAATACGAACTTCAGTGAAAATAGCCTTGAAACCTCCAAATTTCAGAGAGGCAAAGCAGCACATTGTTGGGCATGATGGCATTTAGATGTCTGATCCAGATGAAAAGGCCAGCTGGAATGAGATGTGTGGGACATGAACTGGCAGCATCATGCATAGATTCTACATGGCAGAGTTTTGTTCACTGTCAAATAGTCTGTTACTGAAGACAGAAGGCATTTGAAATAAAAATGCAGAAGAGATATATTTAAATTCGTGAAGAGAGGCAGTATCTAAGAATAGTGAGGATTGGGTTTGAGAGCACAGGCCTGTCAGCCCAGCCTCTCAGGAAGCTGACGTAAAATTATGGTAAATTCGTTTAGCTGGGCTTCAGTATGACTTCAAGACCAACATAAAACTGAGAGTCTGTTTTAGGATTAAAAGAATCACGAAATGCTAAGATATCTTTTACAACCACATAACAGCATAAATGAATTTAAAGACATACATTTCTTTGCAGTTAGTGAGAACAGTAGAAAGAGAATTTTTAAGATAACACACAAACTTTCTGCAGAACAAATTGTCAAAAGTAATGGGCTATAGATAATTATTATAGGCCTTAGAACACTTTCTGGGATGTCGACGATCATAAATCACTATTGATCAAATCTTTTCTTGGATGGTATGATCTAAGTTCAATAAGGATAAAAATATGAAAGGAGTACTAGAAAAGATTATTCTACCTTCCCGAGTTCACTATAACTGGGTCTGTGTGCAGATGCCTAATTATGTGCTTGAAAACGCACAAGTGTACATATGCCATGCCTTTTGTTTGTATACTTTGTTAGAATATTTTCTTTAAAAGTTTTTTAATACAAGTCATTAATTCATGATATAAAACTTAACTTACCTCACTCAGGATGATCCTTTCCAGTTCCCACCATTTGCCTGTAAAATTCATGATTTCCTTGTTTTTTAGGGCTAGGTAATATTCCATTGTATAGATGTACCACAATTTCTGTATCCATTCTTCAACTGAGGGGCATCTGGGTTGTTTCCAGCTTCTGGCTATGTTTTTAAAACATAGCCAAAACAAAGCTGCTACAAGCATGGTTGAGCTAATGACCTTGCTGTATACTTGAGCATGTTTTGGATATATGCCTAGGAGTGGTATAGCTGGATCTTGAGGAATCACTATTCCTAATTGTCTGAGAAAGCACCAGATTGATTTCCAAAGGGGTTGTACAAGTTTACATTCCCACCAGCAGTAGAGTAGGGTTCCCCTTGCTCCATATCCTTTCCAGTATGTGTTGTCACTTGAGTTTTTGATCTTAGACATTCTTATGGGTGTAAGGTGAAATCTCAGGGTAGTTACAAAAACAATGAAGTCCAAGTATCATCAAAGTTTGGGATGAACTCATGATCAAATGAAAAATGCAAATAGATCCATATTTATCACCCTACAGAAAACTAAAGTTCAAGTGTGTCAAAGCCCACAACATAAACAGAGACACACTAAATCTGTTAGAAGAAATAGTGGGGAAGACCCTAGAACTCATTGGCACAAGAGACAACTCCCTGAACAGAACACCAATAGCACAGGCTCTAAGATCAACAATCTAAATTGGACCTCATGAAACTGAAAAGCTTTTGTGGAGCAAAGGACACTGTCATCAGAACAAAACGATAGTCTACAAACTGGGAGAGGATCTTCACCAATCTTATATCTGACAGGGTGCTAATATCCAAATATATAAAGTACTCAAGAAGTTAAAAAGCACCAAACCAAGTAATCCGATTAAAAATTGGGGTACAGAGCTAAACAGAGAATTCTCAGTAGAGGAATATCGAATTGCAGAGAAACACTTAAATAAATGCTCAACATCCTAGTCATCAGGGAAATGCAAATCAAAACAACCCTGAGATTTCACTCAGCTAAAGATGAGGGCTACTGGGGCGGTAGCATAAATCTCCCCGTGGAAAGGGGAAATAGACTAGATTCTGCTGGTGGGCAGTGGGTCCAGAGGGATAATGAACAGATTAGGTAGAGGGAAATGGGGGGGTGAGAGAGGTGGAACTGGAAGACATTAGCAGGGAGTGGTAGAATCTTAATGCAGTAGAAACTTCCTGCAATCCTTGAGGGTGACTCCAGTGAGGACTATGTAATGGAGGCTACAGAGCCTGAATGGCCAACTCTTGTGGCCAGGCAAGTCTTCTAGTGGTAGGATTGGGTTACATTCAGTTGAGCTGTTTGCTAAGGGAGTTCCATGAAGATCCTTAAACAGATGGACACTTGGACAGAAGGTCGCGCTCTAAAATCTGGCAGTGGACAGAATCCATACAACTCACGAAATGAGTGGAGATCAAGCTGCTGTGGCTTGGAAACCTTCACCTCTACATTCTCATCTCTTTCATGTCATAAGGTACCCTGTGGGTTATGAAAAGCAATCTGGACCCCAAACCAACTAAAACTGTCCCCTACAGTCTGTCCTGCCTGCAAGTTGTACAGGAGTGATGGTACCACAGAATTTGTGGGACTGGCCAACCATTGTTTGGTTTAACTTGAGCACATACCGGGAAAGAGAACTCAGGCATTGTACTGCCTGGATGGCCAGGAACGAGACTAGAGACTGGATAGCCCAGAGACCTAGGGCAGAAACAAAACAAACATGACTGGGGAAAAAAATCAATGAACTGATTTATAAAGATATTCTGCTATATTCATAGACTGGCATCTTGTCCAGTTGTTATCAGAGAACCTCCCTCCTGCAGCACATGAGAGCAGGTGTGGAGACCCACAGCTCATCATCACACAGAGAGAGAGTCTAAATTGGAGCTCTCTATGGGGTCCCTCCCCTGAAGATCTGGAAACTCCAGGCTAAGGAAAAGGATGTGGGTGTCAGAGGACAAGAAGGACAGCAGGACAGCATGGCTCAGCCCAGAAAATTGACCACCGAGATTTACAGAGGCTGAAACAGCGAGCACAGGATCTGGAAGGCTCTGCAGAGATACTCTGTGTATTTTTTATGGCTTTTATCTTGGTGGTTTTGTGAGAGTCATAACAGTGGGAATGAATGTTTCTCTGACTCTTTTTCCAGCCCTTGGGACTTTTTTTTCCTTACCTCCTATTTAGTTGCCTTGTCCAGCTTCAATATAAAGGCTTTTGCCTTGTTTTATTGTATATTGTTTTTTTTTTTTTCTCTTTGGCTGTCATTTCTTGTAGGCATGCTTTTTTTCTGAAGGGCAAGCAGAGGAGGAGTGGGTCTGGGAAGGTGTGGGGGAGCCAAGAGGAATGGAGGGATGGTAAAATGTGATTGGCATGTAATGTATGAAAGGAGAACCTATTTTAAATAGATAAAAAGAGGAAGATAAATATTCCATCTATATCTTTCCTATATATTCCATTCTATAAAATATTTAAGGCAATTTCATAAATGTCAAAAGCTGTATTGCTTTTTTTGATATATGAACAATATTGTTGCTATATTTAGGTTTTAAAATTATATTTTCATTTTGTTTATGAATAAGTTTACAAGGGAGGGGTGGAGAGATCATTGGGGGAGATGACTGGGTTAGGTGAGGCTTAGTGCACAATATGGAAACCTAGTGCAGAAGAAACTTCCTGAACCTATAAGGTTGACTCCTACCAAGGGATCCTGCACCAGCCATCTTCTTTTCTATATCCCCATCTCTAACTCAGGGAGATACTCCCTGATGGACCAGAAGCCACATGGAACATCAGAATGCCAACTCAACCACAGGCCACACAAGCCAGAAGACCAGAGTAAAACCAACCAACCAACCAACCAACCAACCAACCAAAAACAAAAAACAAATACAAAACAAACAAACAAAAAAACCCGAAACACTAGACTATAATCACCATAAACCCAGATGCCTATGTGCCACTGCAAGAACAGACTGAAGAACGGCCAGGGTAATAAGTCATCCCAGAGACCACCTATCCTACTACATGTTGTGATTTCATCTCCCCATGGTCAAAATGGATGAAGCCAATTGACCACAAACATCGATGACAACGCAGGAGAAAGGCAACCTACCTCACCGTGCTTTCGGGAGTGTAAACTCGTGCCGCAACTGCAGAATTCAGGGTGGAAAATCTTCAAGAAGCTTAAGATAAATCCACCACATGACCAAGATTTACTGTGCCTTACCAAATGCTCAAAGAAGTTCTCATGATGTTCTAAGGAAATTTGCTCAGCAGTGTGCATTGGCCCATTATTCACAACAGCTGGGAAATGAAAGCAGCCTAAATGTCTTTCAATTGATGACTGGATAATAAAAATGTAGCACATATACAGAATCGAGTATTTTTCATCTGTAAAGAAGAATTAAATCATGAAACTTTCAAGCAAAAAGAATGGATCTAGAAAGAAAGATGCTCTGTAAGGTAATACAGACGAAGAGAGACAAATGCCACATGTTCTCTTTCGTCTTAGCTTTTGACTTCAAAATTTTTAGATGTGATTATATAGCAAGGAGTAAAAACAGAAAGCATGAAAATATAAAGGCATTGTAATGGAGATAGCTTGAGAGAGGGATTTAATTAGGAGGGTCTCAATATAGAATAAGAAAGAAGAAAGAAATCCAAATAAAACCTAGGCTATTGAATAAAGTTTCAAAGTATATTTTACATTTTATATTTACCTAAATATTTTATATTTACCTAAATATTTTATGTTTACCTAAAATTACACATATTATAATACAAGTGTCTTATTTTTTAATTACAGTCTATTCCCTTTGTATCCCAGCTGTAGCCCTTCACTCATTCCCTCCCAACCCCATCCTTCCTTCCTCATCTCCTCCCATGCCCTTATCCAAGTCCACTGAGAGGGGAGGTTCTCCTCCACCTCCATCTGACCCTAACCTATCAGCCCTCATCAGGACTCGCTGCAAAGTCTTCCTCTGTGGCCTAGTAAGGGGGGGAGGTAATCAAAGGGCCAGCCTCTGAGTTCATGTCAGAGACAGTCTCTATTCTCTTTACTAGGGAACCCAGTTGAACACTGAGATGCCATGGGCTAAATCTGTGCAGGGTATTTAGGTTATCTCAATGCATGGTCTTTGGTTGGAGTATCAGTATCAGAAAAAAAAAAAAAAACCCTGGGCCCAGATTTCTTGGTTCTGTTGCTCTCCTTGTGGAGCTTCTGCCCCATCCAGGTTTTTCTATTTCCCACTTCTTTTATAAGATTCCCTGAACTCTGCCAAAAGTTTGGCTATGAGTCTCAGCTTTAGAGTATCTGTTTTCATAATCTATTGGATAGAGTCTTTCATAGGCCCTCTGTGATAGGCTCCTGTCCTGTTCCTTGTTTTCTCCCTCTTCTGATGTCCAACCCATTTGCCTTTCTGAGTGAGAATTGACCCTCTTACCCAGGGTCCTCCTTCTTCCTTTGCTTCTTTAGATGTACAGATTTTAATATATTTATCTTATATTATATGTCTAATATCCACTTGTAAGTGAGTATATACCATGTGTGTCTTTCTGTTAAATATATTATAATATACATAAACTAAATATTTATGTTACGATCTTAAATAAAGTTGTTCTACTTAAGCTAACAATAATTCCCACAAGAGTCTTCGAAAATCTAAGAAGAACCCAGTACAAACATGAGAAGATTTTGTTCAAGCTGTTGATCAGGGTGGTCTAAGTGACTCCCCAAAATCTTAGTATTTCTATTGACAATCAATTTCATATGGAAAAACAAAACAAAAAAACTAGAATGACTAAAGCAACCCTGCACAACAAAAGATCTGGAGGTATCTCCATCCCTGATTTCAAGCTGTACTATAGAGCAACAGTATTAAAAACAACATGGTACTGGCATAGAAACAGACTGGTGTATCAATGGAATCGGAATCAAAGACCAGAAATAAACCCACACACCAACAGATAGTTGATTTTTTACAAAGAAGCTAAAACCATACAATGGTAATAAAAGATGGTATCTTCAATAAATGGTGCTGTTCCATCTGGATGTCTACATGTAGAAAACTTAAAATAAATCCATATTTATCACCCTGAAGTAACTAAAGTCCAAGTGTATCAAAGATCTCAACATAAAACCAGACACACTAAACCTGTTAGAAGAAAAACTGGAGAAGAACCTTGAACTCACTGACACAGGACACTACTTCCTGAACAGATCACCAACAGCACAGGCTCTGATATCAACAATCAACAAATGGGACCAGATGAAACTGAAAACCTTCTGTAAAGCAAAGGACACTGTCAACAGAGCAAAACAGCAGCCTAAAGATTGGGAAAGGATCTTCACCAACCCTTTATAGAGGGCTAATATAAAAAATATAAAAGAACTCATGAACTTAAAGACCAGCAAACCAAGAAATCTAATTGAAAAAATGGGATACAGAGCTAAACAGAATTCTCAATAAGGGAATATCGAATGGCAGAGAAATACTTAAAGAAATGTTCAACATCCTTAGTCATCAGGGAAATACAAATCAAAACAAATCTGAGATTTCACCTTACACACATCAGAATGACTAAGATCAAACACTCAAGTGACAACACATATTGGAAAGGATATGAAGAAAGGGGAACCCTTCTCCATTGCTGGTGAGAATGTAAACTTTCTTGTAAAACCACTTTGGAAATCAATCTGGCACTTTCTCAGAAAATTAGGAATAGTGCTTCCTCAATATCTAGCTATACCACTCCTGGGCATATACCCAAAAGATGCTCAACCATACAACAAGGACATTTGCTCATCTTTTTTCATAGCAGCCTTATTCATCATAGCCAGAGGCTGGAAACAACCTAGATGTCCCTCAATTAAAAAATGTATCCAGAAATTGTGATGCATTTACACAATGGACTACCACTCAGCTATTAAAAACAATGAAATCATGAAATTTGCAGGTAAATGGTGGGAACTAGAAAAGATAATCCTGAGTTACATATCTCAGAAACAGAGAGACAGGCATGATATATACCCACTTACAAATGGATATTAGCTATATAATATAGGATAAACATACTAAATTCTATAGTTCTAATGAAGCTAAACTTCCTAAAATTTGAAGGCAAGTCCTTATTGTTAAAAACACCACACAGGAGTCTCTTCGGCTACTGATAATCCAACCAAGGACCGTTCATGGAGATAACTTAGAACCCCTGCTCAGATGTAGCCCATAGAAACTCAGTCTCCAAGTGGGTTTTCCTAGTAAGGGGAACAGGGACTGTCTCTGACATGAACTGATTGGTCTGCTCTTTGATCACCTCCCCCTGAGGGATGCAGCCTTACCAGGCCACAGAGGAAGACAATGCAGGCAGTCCTGATGAGACTTGATAAGCTAGGGTCAGATGGAAGGGGAGCAGGACTTTCCCTATCAGTGGACTGGGGGAGGGGCAAAGGAGGAGAAGAGGGAGGGCAGGATGAGGTGTAGGTGAGGGAAGGGCCTACAGCTGGGATACAGAGTGATTAAACTGTAATAAATTAAAAAAAATAATTAATGAAATTTAAAAAAATACCACACACTTAGGGCACAGGAATATATTGCTCGTAAACCACAACAATGATCAGCATAGCAATATACCCCTAAAGAGACAATGGTGGTATTAATGTGTTGGTAGCAACCAGCAGCTACTTACCTGTATTTAATGACTGTTCAACAGGAGAGAAAACAGGCCTGGTGCTACTAATCCAGCCATCTATCCATAGTGAATGAGGTGTTCAGTCTTAGAGAGGAGAACCTGCTAATGCCACCTTGCTAGATGAATAAAATTTCTAAGCATCTTCCAAAAGTTATCCTTGTACCCATAGATAAGCCTGGCTCACCTATCATTGAAAAGCTTGTCTTTACAACATAAAGTGACTTTTTACAGAAAACCACAACTTGACACAATGCAGAGACCAATGAATCTCGGAGTTCCCAGGTCCACAGGATGCATCTATAACACAACTCCTGTACCTAAGAATCAGGGAATGCACACAAGAAGAGACCAAGATGATTATAAGAGCCAGAAGATGAGGACATTCACTTGTGTGTCCCCTACAAATGGCTGCTGAGGGGAAAGAATTGGGCTAACCTAAGGATGAGCTTTTAATTAGTCATCCAATACAAAGCTGTCAGGCACAAAATTTTATAGACATAAAGAAAAACAGCCTCAGAAGATTGTATTTATATACTTGTATCTGCACACACACGAAAACACACAATCAAAGAAAAAGAACTCATCACTATGCAAGTACACCAGAACAGAGCATGTTGGGCATGGAAAAAGTAAAGAAAAAAGAGAAAGTATTGCAATTATAATTTTATTTTAACATATATTTAAAAATTAAATTGTAATTGCCTTCAAAATCAAAGAGGAAATAAGGAAAAGAAGGATCTCTGTTTATATTATTTATTCTCCATTAATTAAAATATCATCCAGTTAGCAACAAGATAACAGAAATATTAAAGCTGGGTCCTAAAATCATTGAAATATAGTAACTTAGTCAAAAAATGTCAAAGATTGCGGAGGAAAAGAGAACATAGTGTGTAGTGGAAGCAGTGGAAGCATCTCGTTTGCCCAGTAAAATATTAGCATCTAAGTTACGTGAAGATTCAGAACTAAAGAACTCAAGCAGAAACTTCTTTTAGCAGAAATCCAGAGAGAAAGTTAGATTTAAACTGTGCTCCAGTAGTTTCATATGTTTCTTCATATTTCTTCTCATCTAAAAAGGAATGTGCTTAAAATAAGGAATAACTTTAAGAAACAGAAACAAGAAAACATATTACAGAAAAAACGACAGTATGAGCATACACTGCTCTTTGAATTGAAACCAGGAAGGTAAGCCATGTGGGGAGGGATGCTGTGTAATTTGTGTAACAGTAGAGTTGAGTCGTGGGTGTGGATGGATGTATGTATTTACAAAGGAGGCTTGCAGGTGAAGATATTGTAGTATTTACTATTGACAATGCCTGTAGAACATAAGTACAACCGGTTATAAAAAGTTACAGAGCAGGATTACATGAAGTGTTCTAGCATAGCATGGTTAAGGCAGAATGTTGAGAGTGTACAGCCTGGATTGGGAAAGTGGTTTTGTTAGAATAGTGTTTGCTTCACAGACATGATGACCTGAGTTCGGATCCCAGTACCCACAGAATAATCTGGGTTTAGTAGTACGTGCCTGTTTGTGATCACAGTGCTAGAGTTAGAGATAGGAGGATCCCTGAAATGGCTGGCCAGCTAGTCTAATCAATTAGTGAGCTCCAAGTTCAGGAAGACTGTGTCTCAAAATACGGGGCAGAGAAACAATTGAGGAAAACATCATAGTTCTGACTTCTGCTCTCCAGAAGAGCAGGGAAATCCATATACAAACAAGGGTACACACACATACACACACACACACACACACACACACACACACACACACACACTCACACAGGAGGAGAACAGGGAGTGAGGAAGAAGCGAGGGAAGAAAGAAGAGAGAGGGCATGATTATTAAGCTTCAGATGAGTGTAGTTAGAAAAGAACGAGAGTTTCATTGTTCATTTAGTAGTGTTTGGACAAAAAGTACTGTATATATATTGATAAACCCCTGAAAGTAATGAAAGCAAGAGATCAATTAACTAGTGATTTAGCATATGTTATTCTAGGAATTGTTTAAAATGCTTTTTTCCACATCAGAATGATGTCACTTCGCATAACATACAGATTTTTTTTAGGACCCCCAGTAAAGAAGCATTAGCAAACATTCAAAGAGTAAACGAGTATTCTTTTCTTTTCTGCAAGATATGTAGCAAGTGTTCAGAAAATGAATATGCCCCATGTTCTGGTAATTATGGTAGCAGTTGAAATATAAGCACAATTACCTTACAAGTAACTTTGAACACAGTTCTCATTCTCAAAACCACATCACAGCAGTTCCTCTCATGCAGTACACAGTGTGAGCAGTCAGCAAACCGTGTCTTCCCATGGTATGACTGCACAAAATTAGAAGGAAGTTGTTGTAGACGGTGAAAGTTAAGGCTTCTATAATGAAAAAATTCTTAGGGTTTGGAGCTCCTTGGAGAACAGAAAGCTCTCCTAGGATATCCACGGCAAAATATTTATGCTTCCCTGTTCACATTCAATTGTGCAATATGTACTGACAGAAAGAGGGAAGACAAATTTCTGGGATTTATTTTTTCCTCTTGGAAATACAAGGACATTTAATTCCTTCACAAGATGGAATTGCAACAGCAGAATACATCTGCTATTCTACTGGGAGCAGGATCTCACAAAGTTAGGACACTGCTTTAATAAACTCCCTTTCCTGAATGATGCTGATTTTACAGTCAGTGTTGTCCTGATCTTTTCTGTGTTACCTTCCATTAAACCATCATTTTCATTCTGCATGTGGCCTACATTACTCACTATTTTGGAAGCCTCATAAGTTCTGAAATGACTAAACAGCTAGCTGCTCTTCAGAAATCCATGGAGATGATTTATATTTTTCTGGCATCCAAGCAGAATGATCAGCTTGCTTGGCCGTGTCCTTCTCATAGAATACAATCATGAATACATTACTGTTATGCTGTTATGCTCACTCCATCACAGATAAAATAGATGTACTCGTTTCGTGAGTGTCCTGTTGAACTCAAGATGCTACTGACAATCAAGAACACAAAGAACATAATCAACAATAATGTATTGTACCTTTTAAAGCCACAGAGTGTTTATTTCTAGTATTCTATAAAATACATATTTAAAGTGGTAGAAGGTAAAAAGTCTTAAATTAATTATTCTTAAACCATAAAACAACTTTGTACTTCATGATGAAACTACAATTTACAGTTGGTAAATTGGAATTTCAGTCAGACTCAAGTTGGTTGTCCCTACTCTATTAGAATCTCAGCAGCACCACTGGGCATATTTTGGAAAGCCAGATGGATTTCACAGGACTTACAGCAAGTCTGCACAATGAGATTTCCCCTCCAGAAGCCTGCATGGAATCTCCTGACACCATAAAATCTAGGCATCATGGAGGAAGCTTTCAGGTCAATACCAGTGTAATTTCTCCAAATACTATGTGCTGGCTTCAACAACAGGATCTTGCTCCGAAGATGTGACCAGCAGCTAAGAGCAATGGCCACAACCTGCACTGATTTTTCCCCCGAGAGGTGGTGGGTCTTAGACCTTTCTGACCAACAAAGATACCTAAAACGTGTATCCCACACTGTTTCTTGAGGGAGAATTAATTAATTTAACTATACATGCGCAGGTGTGTGTGTAAGGTAACTTATTAAACTATACATGCATATGTGTGTGAGTGTGTGGGTGTACATGTATGCATAAATGTGTAAAAAAGCTTATAAAATCAGAGGTTGCCTGTGGCTTTTTCCAAACATCTTCAGTATTATTCAAACACCTTCCTCTTATCCCTCGGTGTCCTTCTTTTTTGCCCATGCTATTTTACCCCTCTTTATTTATTTTTCCACTTATAGCACGTGTGTTTTATGACCACCTCCTTCCTGTTTCTAATGCATTTCTCTACCCCACAATGGACCTTTCCAATACCCTTGTTTTCTACACTTGTGACAGTTATATTCTCAAACTGAAAATGCAGAGCTGGGCTCCACACACAGCAAAGAACATACGATTTTTTTTATGTAAGGGGTCTTCCCTACCTTAGCATACTTTCGAGTTCCATCAGTTTATTTGAATGCTTCATAACTTCATTTTTCTATGTGGAGGAATAGAATACCACTGCGTGTTGACGCTGGATGTTCACTGTCCGTTCACCAGCTCATGGGCTGGTGGTTTCTGTGCTGGTTCTGTATTTCGTTCTGAAGTAGTGAGAAATGCCCGCAGGGTCACAGCCTGTATTGGTTGCGGCCCAACAACTTTATTGGAGTATACACACACACGTGTCATCTTCCAGATTTTCTTCTCCGTCATGACTTTTACGTTACTCTACATATAAATGTTTTTAACTACAGAGGTCAATATAATTTTTAAGTTTTTCCCCTCAAACTTGAAAAATTGCACTTAAATATTTTTGAAATTTGCTCATTTCCGTGTGTATGTATGAATATGTCTGTGTACGCATGCCACAGTGCATGTGTGGAGGTCAACAGAGAGATGCATGAATTGGTTTTCTCCTTTCGCCCAATGATCAAACTCAGGTTATCAGTCATGGAAATAACTGTCTTTAACCAAGGAACTATGTGGTTGATACTGAAAATCATATTTTAAAATATTTAAAAATGTATATATATTAAATAAATACAAAGTTCACTTTCAAGCAGGATCTCAAGTTGGCTGAGTTTTAAACCTGCTCAATGCAGAACTCAGGCTGTTCCCCACACTAGATGGATATACTGACTCTACCTAGTCACAGTATGCACCTATTCAACCTGACTGAAAGGAATAACAGACATGTGATTATGAACCTTGAACAATCATTACAAAGGAAGCCCCTGCTATTTGCTTTAAAGAATCCCTAGAGATACCGTTGGGATGTTCTTTACTTCTCCATGTAGCCCACAATTAAAGAGGGATCATCTCAAATATCACTGCGAATTTGTGAAAATATATCTAGCTATGTTCCAAATATATTAAAATTGGGGGAAAAGAACAGAAAAAGTATTGTTATCCAAATACAAGCTTTGTTTACCTCAGGTCTCTCTAATAGACAATAAAAACGTTTCATACTACAAAACAGATTCTTGGATGTTTTGGGAAAGACAAAACATAGGATGAAGCTAAGACCATAGTAAAATGAAAAATAAACCAAATAAAACTATTTTTAAATGATCTTTCAAGATATGTCTAACAGAGTTTAACATTTGTGTTAGTATTCTTTAGATATTTCATACATAAATACAATGTATTTTTAAATTATTTTATTATTATCATTTATTACAATTCATTCAATTTGTATCCCAGTTGTGGCCATCTTTCTCATCGCCTCCCAATCCCATCTTCCTTCCCTCTTCTCCCCCTATGCCCCTCTCCAAGTCCACTGATAGGGGAGGTCCTCCTCCCCTTCTATTTGACCCTAGTCTATCAGGTCTCATCAGGAATGGTTGCATTGTCTTCCTCTGTGGACTGGCAAGGCTGCACCTTCTAGGGGAAGGTAATCAGAGAACCTCTCACTGAGTTCATGTCAGAGAAAGCCCCTGCTCCCCTTATGAAGGAACCAACTGGGACACTGAATCTATGGGCTACATCTGAGCAGGAGCTTTCCATCCTCTCCATGCAATGTTCTTGGTTAGGGTATCAGTCTATGCAGGGCCTCCAGGACTCAGTTATTTTTTGGCTCTGTTGGTCTCCTTTTGGCTCTGTTGTCCTCTCCAGGTCTTTCTTTCTCCCTCTTCATTCATAAGATTGCCTGCATTCTGCCCAAATTTTGGCTATGTGTCTCAGCCTCTGCTTCAATACCTCAATCAGTAGAGTCTTTCAGAGGCCCTGTGTGGTAGGCTCCTGTCCTGTTCCCTCTCTTCTTCTGCTTCTAATATCTACCTATTTGTTCTTCTGAATGAGGACTGAGCATCTTCCCTAGGGTCTTCCTTGTTGTTTAGCTTCTTTAGCAGTATAGATTTTAATATGTTTATCTTATATTAGAAAACTAATATCCACTTATGAATGAGTATATACCATGTGTGTCTGCCTGCTTCTGAATTACCTCACTCAAGATGAACTTTTCTAGTTCCCACCATTTGCCTGCAAATTTCATAATTTCCTTGTTTTTAATTACTGAGTAATATTTCATTGTGTAAATGTACCACAATTTCTGTATCCATTTCTCAACTGAGAGACATCTGGGTTGTTTCCAGCTTCTGGCTATGAACATGTTTAGTAAATATCCTTGTTGTGTAGTTGAGCATATTTTGGATACATGCCTAGGAGTGGTATAGCTGGATCTTAAGGTAGCACTATGATAGCATCTTCAACAAATGATGCTGGTCTAATTGGATGTCTACATGCAGAAAAATTCAAATAGACCTATATTTATCATCCTGCACAAAATTAATGTCCAAGTGGATCTCAACATAAAACCAAACACACTAAACATGTGAGAAGAAAAAGTAGAGGAAAAGCCTTGAATTCATTGGCACAGGAAACAACATCCTGAACAGAACATCAACAGCTCAGGCTCTAAGATCAAGAATCAATAAATGACACCTTGTGAAACTGAAAAGCTTCTGTAAAGCAAAGGACACTGTCTTAAGAACAAAATGACAGCCTAAAGATTGGGAAAGAATCTCCAACCCTATATCTGACAGAGGGCTAATATCCAAACTACATAAAGAACTTAAGAAGTTAAACACCAACAACCCAAGTAATTCAATTAACAAAATGGGGTACGGAGCTAAACAGAGAATTCTCAATAGAAGAATATCGAATGGCAGAGAAACACTTAAAGAAATGTTCAACGTCCTTAGTCATCAGGTAGATGCAAATGAAAACAACCCTGAGATTTCACCACCTTGCACCCATCAGAATGGCTAAGATTGAACCTCAAGTGATAACACATGCTGGAGAGGTTGTGGAGAAAGGAGAATCTTCCTCTACTGCTGGTGGGAATGTAAACTTTTACAGCCACTTTGGAAATCAATCTGGCACTTTATCAGACAATTAGGAATAGTGCTTCCTCAAGATCCGGCTATACCCCTAGGCATGTATCCAAAATATGCTCAAGTATACAACAAGGGCATTACTTCAACCATGTTCATAGCAGCTCTATTTTTTATAGCCAGAATCTGGAAGCGACCTAGATGTCCCTCAAAGGAGGACTGGATACAGAAATTGTGGTACTTTTACACAGTGCAATACAATGCATTTTGATCACATCAACCCACACCCCAAGTTCAACTCCTGTAGTGCTTTCACCTAACACACATCTTCACCTCAGTGCACGTCCTTTTTTAAATACACACGCACCTCATTCACATACACTTACACATATGTGCATATGTGTTCATACATATATATGTGTATGCACAGGTATAAAACCTTCCTGGTCTGTTTCCTGTTGTCTTGCCTATGTGGACATGCGGAATCTAACAACTGGGTCAGAGGCAACATAGTAGATATTCATCCCTGAAGAAAACTGACCGTTTCTCCTTCATTCCCCAGCTGCTTACTGTCTGGTGCTTAGCCTGGGGTAAAGGAGGGCTTCTATGCCCTTTGCAAACCATGCTGGCGTGATCCTCTGCTAGTCTCCTCTAGTCAAGCACAGCTGCGTGAAAATCATGGGTGCAACAACCTTGTGACGTAAAGGCCAGTAAGTAGACTGGTCAGGCTGCTGGACAAATAGTGTCTTCTGGGTTCATTACCAATTTAGAAAGTTAAATTCCAAAAGATAAATTCAAGAAATATTATTCCAGAAGAATTCCCCATAAATTAATTGTCCTTAATCAATGCAAGGTGTTTGATCTTACTGTGAACCCCAAAATTATGTCTGAGCTCTATCACATACCTGCAATCCAAGAACTTTCTATTTATTGTAAACAGAAGATTATGGTGTGGTTCAACCAGCCCTAGCATCAAACCTTTAATCCAAGAGCTTTCTCTGCACAAGATTTCATAAAATTAACACTAGGTCAGGAGGCAGAGCTAAAAAAAAAAACAAAACAAAAAACAAAAAACCCAGCTGACAGGGAGAAAACAGTAGGAGGGGCCTTGAGTTTATGGCTATTTAAAACAGCATGAAGAAGGAGAAAGCGTTTTTTTAGCTAAAGATCTAGCCTTGGCTTACATTTCAGCTCCTCAGCTTCCTGGCTTTTTAGGCTTTTTGGTTAGCAAGCCTTTGGCCTTGGATTTTTTGGCTTTTTATTCTTGGGCTATCAGTTCAGCCAGTGAGTCTTTTGGGCTTTTTTCATCTGGACCTGAGCTGAGAAGGAAGGTAAAATAGAAAGGCTGGGGTTTTCTTTTTCTTTTCTTTTTTTCTTTTCTTTCTTTCTTTTTTTTTTTATAAAACAACAAATGATAGCAAAGATTTTACACTAATCATCACTTGAAAATATCAAGCCTGACACTTACATCTAATATTTTTTTTAATTTTTTCTTTATTATGTATTACAATTTATTCACTTTGTATCCCAGCTGTAGCCCCCTCCCTCATCTCTTCCCAGTCCCACCCACCCTCCCTCTTCTCTCCTTATGCCCCTCCCTAGTCCAACTAGAGGTAAGGTCCTCTTACCCTCTTTCTTTATTAATTATACATTATTCACTTTGTATCCCCTCTGTGGTTCCGTCCCTCCTCCCTTCCCAGTCCCTTCTTTCCTCCACCCTCTGCATGCATGCCCCTCCCCAAGTCCACTGATAGGGGAGGTCTTCTTTTCCTTCCTTCTGATCCTAGTCAATTAGGTCTCATCAGGAGTGGCTGCAATGTATTGTTCTGTGGCCTGGTAATGCTGCTCCCTCCTCAGGGGGAGTTAATTAAAGAGCAGGCCCATCAGTTCATGTCAGAGACAGTCCCTGTTCCTATTACAATGGAACCCACTTGGAAACTGAACTGCCATGGGCTACATCTGTGCAGGGGTCTTAGGTTATCTCCATGCATAGTCCTTGGTTGGAGTATTGTACAAACACTCTGGAAAGCAATCTGGCGCTTTCTCAGACAACTAGGAATAGCGCTTATTCAAGATCCAGCTAGGAATAGCGCTTCCTCTGGATCCAGCCATACCACTCCTAGGCATATACCTAAAAGAGGCTCAAGTACACAATAAGGACATTTTTTCAACCATGTTTGTAGCAGCCTTTTTTGTAATACTCAGAAGATGGAAAAAGCCCAGATGCCCATCGGTGGAGGAATGTATACAGAAATTGTAGTACATCTACACAATGGAATATTACTCAGCAATAAAAAACAAATAAATCATGAAATTTGCAGGTAAAGGGTAGGATCTGGAAAAGATCATCCTGAGTGAGCTATCCCAGAAGCAGAAAGACGTGCATGGTATATACTCACTTATATAGACTTATAATATAGGATAAACCTACTAAAATATGTACACAGGAAGAAACTAATCAAGAGGGAAGACTCTTGCTAAAATGCTCAATTCCTATCCAGAAAGGTAAAGTGGATGGACACCAGAAGAAGGAGAAAAGAGGGAACAAGTCAGGAGCCTGACACAGAGGACCTCTGAAAGACTCTGCCCTACAGACTATCAATGCAGATGTTGAGACTTATGGGCAACCTTTGAGCAGAGTGTAGGTAATCTAATGAAAGAAGTGGGAAACAGTAAGATCTAGAGAGGACAGGAACTCCACAAGGAGAGCAACAGAACCAAAAGTCTGAGCACAGGGGTCTTTCCTGAGCCTCTTAGCCTCTTATCTGACCTTAGCCAATCAGGTCTCTTCAGATCTGGCTACATGTCTTCCTCTGTGGCCTGGCAAGGCTGCACTCCCCAGGAGGAGGTGGTCAGAGAGCCAGCCACTGAGTTCATGCCAGAGACAGATAGCCTTTGCTCCCCTTACTAGTGAGCCCACTCAGAAAATAAAGAACACAATGGGATACTAAGCAATCAAAAACAAAGAAATCATGAAATTTGCAGGCAAATGGTGGGATCTAGAAAAGATCAGTCTGAGTGAGGTATCCCAGAAGGAAAAAGACACATGGTATATATTCACTTATATAGTCCTATAAGATATGATAAACATAATGAAATCTATACACCTAAAGAAGATAAACAAGAAAGAGGACCCAGAGTAAGATGATCAATCCTCACTTAGACAAATGGGATGTGCATTGGACATAGGAGAAAACAAGTAACAGGACAGGAGCCTACCACAGAGGGCCTCTGAAAGACTCTACCTAGCAGTGTATCAAAGCAGATACTAAGACTCATAATCAAACCTTTAGAAAAGTGCAGGGAATCATATAAAAGAAGGGGGAGTTAGTATGTTGTGGAAAGGATAGGAGCTGTACAAGGACCAAATATATCTGGGCACAGGGGTCTTTTCTGAGACTGATACTCCACCAAGGACCATGTATGGATATAATCTAGAACCCCTGCTTGGATGTAGCCCATGGTAGCTCAGTATCCAAGTGGGTACCCTAGTAAGGGGAACAGGGACTATCTCTGACAGGAACTCAGTGGCTGGCTCTTTGACCTCCCCTCCTCCCAAGGGAGGAGCAGTCCTGCTAGGCCACAGAGGAGGACTTTGCAGCCAGTCCTGAAGATACCTGATAAAACAGGGTCATATGAAATGGGAGGAGGACTTGGAAAGGGGCAGAGAGGAGATGAGGGAGGGAGGGTGGGCTTGTGAAGGAATGAGGGAGCTGGATACAGCTGGGATACAGAGTTAATAAAATGTAACTAATAACAAAAAATAAAAATAAAAAAGAATACATCTATTTCTTTTTTAATTAATTTATTTTTTATTGATTACAGTTTATTCACTTGGTATCACAGCTATAGTCCCCTCCCTAATTTCCTTTCATTCCCACCGTCCTTCCCTCATCTCCTCCTATGCCCCTCCCCACGTCCACTGATAGGGGAGGTCCTTCTCCCCTTCCATATGCATCCAGTTCTTAGAATTGAATTTTAACTAATTTTACAAGCACAGCTGAGTCTTGATCACTACTATAGATGATGTATATTTTATACAGCTTAATTTTAATTGTACACACATTGTGGAATATTTCAAAATTCTCAGTGTTATTATGCACATCCTAAAGAATGACAGTTTCAGGCACTCCATGCTTCTTTGGAGAAATCTGGACTTGTTACCAAAGTCATCAATATGAGCATCCTACCAAAAAGAATCGATATCTTTATTCCAATGTCTATCAAAATTTTAGCATCATTCTTCAGAATCATAAAAAACAATCCATTGAAATACTGAATAAAAGTAATAGCTCTGGATATATTGCAATACTTGATTTAAAATTATGAAACAGAACTGTAGTAACAAAAATACCATGACACTGCACATAAAAGTCGCATAGACTAATAAGTAGAAATGAGTGTTCATAAAAAAAGTTACCTGTTTTTGAATAAAATCCTCAAACTACACAGCATGGTCAATGACTGATCATAGGAAGCCTCTATTTAATCATAAAGAAAAAAACAACCTAAACATTTATTTCTCACCTTGAATACCTTAAATCAGAGGTTCAACAACTTCAACATATGGCAACTTGTTTCCTCTCTTCTCAGTCACTGCACTATTTCCCTTGAAAATGCTTTTTTTAGGTCTGTGCCCAACTTTAAAATTTGTTTGCTTCTTTTTTATTTTATTTTTATTTATTACAATTCATTCACTTTGTAGCCAGGCTGTAGCCCCCTCTTTCATCTGCTCCCTATCCCACCCTCCCTCACTCTTCTCCTCCCATGCCCCTCTTCAAGACCACTGATATAGAAGGTCCTCCTTCCCTTCCATCTGACCCTAGTCTATCAGGTATCTTCAGGACTGGCTGTTTTGTCCTCCTCTGTGGCCTTGTAAGGCTACACACCCCCAGGGGGAGGTGATCAAAGAGCCAGCCACTGAGTTCATGTGATTTGGTTTCTTCATGTCCAGCTTTATATATATATATATATATATATATATATATATATATATATATATATGTATGTATATAAATGTATATATATATATGTGTGTGTGTGTGTACATATACATATATATGTATATAAATTAGCTATTAGCTCTCTCTCAGATGTGTAGATGTCTTTTCTTGTTCTATAACCTGCCACTACCTATACTCTAGATAACAATCTTCTGTCTTGTGAATAGGTGGCATTTTTTGGACTTCCTACTCATTATCTTCACAAATTCCCATGTTGTACAGAAAGTCCTTTTGGAGTTATAATGTCCTTCTTGTTGATCATGTCCATTAAATTACATGAGTGTTACTCAGAAAGCCCTTCCCTGCGACTCTGATGTGAAGCATTGTGCCTACCCAAGTCTGGCCACGATGTGTCCTAGCATTAAGACTAGAAATGCACCCAAGCACCCATCCTTAACCAAGAAGTCATCTCCAGTTGATAACCACTAACATATTAGAAGTTGTTTTTCCTAACAGTCTCATTGGCTATATTAACCACTCTTATGTCAGGCCCCATAACTAGAAGCAGATGAACAATACAAAATGACCTCAATGGTATATTTAAGAGTTTCTTCTAAGAATGCATTTGTTTTCTTTTAATTCTGTCTTACTCTTCAGGTCCTTCTCTTTCCCATTTTATGATTTGAGGAGATTTCTGCATATACCAATATGTGAGTCTCTGTATCTGTATGTGTTTCTTGTGCATTTCCTTTGGCTCTTTGTATTTCTTTACTTCTTTTCATCTACTATTAGTCTATGTTATATTCTTACAATGAGACTAGTTATCAGTGTCTATGGCAGATATTGTACTGAACATATGCTATAATTTTTTCAGTGTTTCTTCATGCCTCCAAAAGCAATGCATACTGTCAATTTTTAGTTTATAATCCTTTTGTGACACTGTCAATTTATATAACTTATCAAAAGTCAAAAACACACATTAAGAATTCAAAAATAGTTAATTCTGTACATCTTAAGAGGTATAAAAATATCAGAAAAAGTAAAAATATTTCTATTTCCTTAGACCTAATATTTATCCAAGCATTTCTTTCATAAGAAAAGCTGGTTAAATTTATAACCAGAAAGATCAATTTCAGATCATTCTCTCTTGACCAAAAATTTCAATTATGCAAGGTCTTTTGGGTCTATGAAAACCTCTCAACAAAATCTTATTTTACTTTGGCTCCATTTCCATCCTTTTTCCCAGAAGATGACAGGTAATTGCTAAAAGAGATAACTTCTACAAAGATCAAAATATGCTCTTGAATTTATAATCCAGCTACAAATTGTCCTTTCAATCTTGAAGTCCCAGAAGAAATGAGAACCACTTAGAGATTTATTTACTAGCTTCTGAGAAAACATAATTATGTTCAGAGAATATTAGACCCATGTATACCCTACAAGGCATGTGACATCTCAATTCAATTTTTAAAATAATATCTCAATGTATATCTTGTAAATAGAAATCTAATCTTTATTTATCTGCAGATAACAAAATGAGAACTTTTTTTTAAAAAGACTTCTGTAACCTTATTTAAACCATTAAGCCACCACATTCTTTAAATATTCTGAAATTTTATTAATCTTTAAAAGTAAAATTGCCTTTGTTTCACATTATAAAATAATTTCAGTATATTTACTTATGATAGAATAATAAAACATCTTACTTGATTCCCACTCAATTATTTTAATACCTATTAAATTTTCTAAAAGTAACACTTGCTCTATTTTAACTATTAGAAACAAATTTAGTACACATCTCGGCATTTTAGTTTCATATACGACATATATTCAAACTAGCTCATTTTAAGAGCACATATAATATTTACATTCAAAAGACTTTTCATGTAATTGATACTGTATTTTTTATTTAAGAAACTAAGTTTTATTTATTTTTTAAATAAATTTATCCATTTTACATCCTATCATAGTCCATTCCCTCACTCCTCCTGGTCTCACCCTTCCTCCCTCTTCCCCCATCCCTGTCCCCTAGTCCTTAGACTGGGGGAGTATCAACTGAACTCAGACTATCAAGTCTCTTCTGGACTTCCTGTATTCTCTTCTACTTTGGTTTGGAACATCCTTCTAGCCCAAGCGAAGTGATCTAAGAACAGGCAACAGAGTTCATGTCAGACACAGTCCCTTCTCCATTTACTAAATGACCTATATGGAGACTAAGCTGTTACATCTGAGCAGGGGGCCTGGGTCCTCATGCATGGTCCTTGGTTGGCTCATCAGTCCCTTCAGCCATCTCCGGGGCCCTGATATGTTGGCTCTGTTGGTCTTGTTGTGGAACTCCTGTCCCTTCAATGTCTTTCTATCCCCATACTCTGCCATAAGACTCCCTGCACTCTTACAGAGTTTGGCTGTGAGTCTCAGTATGTACGTCAATCTCCAGATCAATGGAGTCTTCCAGAGGACATTTTTGGAAGGCTCCCACCTGTTCACTCTCTTCAACCACCTCTGGTGTCTAATCTATTTGCCTTTCTAAATGAGAATTAAGCATGCTCCCTAAGGTCTTCCTTGTTACTTAATCTTCTTTAGGTCTGTGGATTGTAATATGGTTATCCTGTATTGTATGGCGAATATCCACTTCTAAGTGAGTAGATACCATGCTTGTCTTTCTGGGTCTGGGTTTCCTCGCTCAGGATGATCTTTTCCAGATCCATTTCTTTAAGTTTTTCTCAGCCATTCAATATTTCTCTGTTGAGAATTCTCTATTTAACTCTGTACCCCATTTTTATTGAGATTATTTGGTTTGTTGGTGTTTAATTTCTTAAGGTTTTGGATGGTCTGGATACAAGCCCTTTGTCAGATGTAGGGTGGCTGAAGATGTTTTTCCCAATCTGTAGGCTGTACTTTTGTTCTATTAACAGTGCCCTTTGCTTTACAGAAGCTTTTCATTTTCATGAAGTCCCATTAATTAATTGTTGATTGTGGACCCTGAGCTTTTGGTATTCTATTGAGGAAGTTGTCTCCTGTGCCAGTGAGTCCAAGGCTCTTCCCTTTTTTTTCTAGTAGATTTAGTGCATCTAGATTTAAGCTGAGGCCTTTGGTCCATTTGGACTTTAGTACAAAATGATAAATATGGATATATTTGCATTTTTTCTACATGCAGGTTTCCAGTTAGACAACAAAAGACCTTGAAAGAATAATCTCAACATTGTATGGAAAATCAACAACAACAAAAAAAGTGAATAAGTAAATAAATAAATAAATAAATAAACTTCTGGAAATATCTCCATCAAGCTGTACTATAGAAGAACAGTAATAAAAATGGCATGGTACTGGCATAGAAATAGAAATAGACTGGAGGATCAGTGTAATCAAATCAAAGACCCAGAAATATACCTACCCACCTATGGACACTCAATTTTTGACAAAGAAGCAAAGACCATACAATGAAAAAAAGACAGCATCTTCAACAAATGGTGCTGGTCTAACTGGATGTCTAAATGCAGAAGAATGCAAATAGATCCATACTTATCACCCTGCACAAAACTAAAGTCCACGTGGATCAAAGAGCTCAACATAAAACCAGACACACTAAATCTGTTAGAAGGAAAAGTGGGAAATAGCCTTGAACTCATTGGCACAGGAGACAACTTCCTGAACAGAACACCAACAGCACAGGCTCTAAGAGCAACAATCAATAAATGAGACCTCATGAAACTGAAAACCTTCTGTAAAGCAATGGACATGTGTGGCTTTTTTTAAAAAATGGAGTTTTTCATTATCTGGAGACCTTTACCTAAAACAGAGAAAAAATAAGCTTAATCAAATAATTACAAGTGTTGCAACAGTATTCTTCAGTTTTCTAAAGTACAATCCAAGTAATCCTGTATGAAAAAAAAATCAGAAAGTCCTCTAAATTTTTAATGGTTTAAAATGAAAATAAGATCATTTCTACTATTATTTGGTATATAAAACATCTTCCAAACTGAAGAAATGTTTATGGAAGACAATAGCCAAGAGAGAAAGAAAAGTCATGAAAGTAAACTGAAACTCAGAGGAACTTATTTATTTATTTATTTATTTATTTACTTACTTACTTACTTACTTATTTATGTATTTGTCAGAAAAATGGTTTAATGGTACAAGGCAGGACACTCTCACGGTCATATACCAGAAGGTAGTAGATAGAAATGATGATAAAAACCCCAAATGCAAGCTTTTACCTTTTTAGAATTAATTTGTTGTCTAATTTACTGTGTTGTTGAAAGTGGTGGCTTCGCATGGTACACACCAAGAAGCTGTGTTATTTTCCACAGCACATTTACATGAGCCCTGTTCAGGCCCTGCCAGGTGTCTAAATAAAAAAGCCAGGAAAATAATGAATTCAAAACTAAAATTCAAGCTTCCATGATTTCACTTATAGTTATTATAATTCTTAATCCTTAATGTCAAAGTTTCTTTGTACTTAGAATGCGAATGCCTTTTGTGCATATTTTTCAGAGCTTAAAGACCCACTATTTCAACACTAACAGTGCATAAGGGGACATTCCTTAATCCACTCTGAAGAAAAAAAATATTACAGAAAATGGATGATATCCATAGCAAGCTAAGTCCTGTAAGTCTATTTGGTGTCACAACATTCAATTTGTATCATCTGGAGGTAATAGGGTAAACTGATTGTAAAAACTGGAATCACAGTAGTGGTCATAACTGTGGGCTTCCTGTTTTGTGCAGCTTTGTCTCTCTAAGCAACTCGATTTCTCTGCTCAATTTCCTTAACTGTCAAATAGTGCAATCATATAATTACAACCAAAATATGTTAAAAACTGTTGTTTAGGTGATAGCAATAAAGACTTTGACATTAATTTGGGGGTCTTAGATGTTATTTTGCTGTTTTATACTGTCAATTGAGTTTTAATAGATCAAGGAGAAGGGTAAAGACCTCAAGACCTCGAATGTACACATTTAATCTATGTTTGACTGTAAACATCTTCCCAGTGAAATGCGCCCATCAAC
>NW_026596051.1:43994159-44035259 GCF_907164565.1 Psammomys obesus
TTTTTTGTTAAGTAGTGGAATAAAAAATTGAAGGATGATTGCAGAAAATGTGAGATTATTTGCATGTTGACATGTTTAAAATTGAGTGTTGCACACCGTTTCTATCTGTGCCACCCATGCCAGCACTGGCAGCAAAGTCTGACACACCAAGGAGATGAATCTTTAATGGGATCTGTAAGTACTTCCTGCTGTTGCCTCATGAGGCTTGAAGAAAGTTTGTGCTAAATGAAAAGAGATATTCCAAATATCAGTGAGCTCAAAAAAGGTGAATACTAATGTAATCTTTCCTTTTCTGTTTCTGGGTAACATTATTTATTGTGATATGAAGCAATCTGGAAATTTTCTTCTAATCACAGAACTTGTGAAAAATGTAAATTAGTAAGCTACACATATTTTGTAAACTATTTATCTTTCTATTTATATTTCCATCCCTCCTCATTTTTAATGGGAAAGTTAAATCTCAATAGACAGTAACATTATAAGCCCCCTGGGCAGGTAACTCCATACACAGCAATGCATGCAAACTAAGCAATTTAATTTAATTTTTCAAATTGCAGGATATGTAATCCTGCCTATGACGAATCAAAACTAAGGAGAGAATTAGTAAGGCCCTAAGGAAACACGCTTCAGCTACACCTCTTGAGAACTTACAAAGTTTCATTTACTAAATCAGTAAATTTAGGAAAGTAAAATGACAATAGTCAGCTAATGCTAAGAGTGATTTTTCAGGAAGCTTTGGGAAGAGCTAAATTAGAAGATTTCCATTAAAGCTGACAAAGATCTGTGTGTGTTAGTGTTCTTTATACTAAGATAAGCACATTTAGTAGACCTAATGAGGAACTGTCACCGTCTTGTTTTCAGATGACAGATATGGTAGCTTCAACTGCACTTATTTTGAAGTTAGGGTTATAATTAGTTTTGGAGCCTCACACAATACTAGACTAATCCTTAATGAGTCTGGCCACACTGGAATAGAGCATCTTAAGTAAGAGAACTGTCAGTTATTTATGCCAAGTATGCCTACTCCTCACATATGTAACAGAAAAAAATGAAGGTAAAGTTCTCTATTTGTGGGACAGTTATTTTTCTGTAACTTTCCACAGATTTAATTGTTGTGCTTCTACGTAATTTTTAAAGTCATGTTGGCAAGAAGAGAAAAAAAATAACTGTACTTCAATTAACTTGACATTTTTTAATTTTAAAAACTGAAAAAATTTATAGTGTGCATGGACAATAGTTTAAATATTACCTCTGACTTTTACCTAACAACTATTTCTTTACCTGATTTACATCGAATACTGCAATGGCATTTAGATAATGTGAATTTTGTCACTGAGGTCAAATGGATGCATGAAAGCATGGAAAAGTTTGCTAAAAATAAGGGGGGCATCCAGTATCAAAAGGTAGAGAAGTCCAACACAAAATAGACAGTTAGATATGAGAATAAAAATGGAGAGAAAGAAAGAAAGAAAGAAAGAAAGAAAGAAAGAAAGAAAAGAAAGAAGGAAGGAAAGAAGAATAGGAACCAGTGAAGTGTGAGAGTCACATGTAAGAAAACGAATTTATCTAATGAAATTCAAAATGCCAAAGGTTTTGTGGGAAAAAAAAGACATTTAAATAAAAAGGAGCAATAAGTTGCATTTGAACATAGGAAAGTGAGCATTGAAATTGAAGGTAAATTTTGTGAAATGGTGAAAGGAAATTGAGATATGATTCAACCCAAGAGAGGAAGTGAAATCCAATGGTGATTTAGTGAGAAAGAGAAGAGATGCAGTGTGCTGGCTAGGATTTGGGCTGTCTTCTGATGAAGGCTGTTCTTGAACCTTAAAATATGACCACGAACCATGTGAAGCACAGATGGGAGAAGCATTCAGAAATGCTGTCAGCTAAGTGAAAGGGCAAGTGGGTAACCGATTGCTCCTCAATTGCAGAGCTGTGTGGAGAGCATAACTCAATTCAGGAGACACCGTGAGATGCCAAAGGTCTACATTCTCTATTGAAAGTGAGGAGGGGTCACGTGGGAAAGGTAAGAGAGCTTAGCATTATAGCATATGCATACATACATACATATATATATATATATGAATAGCTCCTAAAATTTCTTTTTAAAATTTGTTTATTTTTATTCACTTTACATCCTGGTTGCAGACCCACCCCACTTTGCCTCCCAGTTCCACTCTCCCTTCCTCCCCCTTCGCCCCTTCCCTTTTCTTCAAAAAGGGGAGCTCCCTCTCCCATGCACCCCAGCTCATCTAGTTGCATCAGGACTGAGCATGTCCTCTTCCCCTGTGGCCTGCCAAGGCAATATTGCCAGGGGGAAGCGATAAAAAACTGGAGGAAAAAGTCCCTGTCAGATGCATTCCCCTCTTTCCTTACTTGAGAACCCATATAAAACCTAAACTGCCCGTCGGCTGCATTTTTTATGGGGTGTAGGTCTAGGCCATGCAGTCTTTAGTTGATCTTTCAGCCTCAGCAAGCCCATCTGGGCCTTGTTAATTGACTCTGTTGGTCTTCTTATCAAGTTTCTGTCATCTCCGGGTACTTTTTTCCCCCCAGTTTTCCTCAAGACTCCCTAATGTTTGGCTATAAGTCTTATCATCTGTTTTGAGGCCCTGCTGGGTAGGGCCTATTTAGTCATATAGTTCAAGATAAACATACTACAAGACACAGACCAAAAGAAGACAAGTGACAAGGAGGATCCAAGGGAGGATGCATAAATCTCTCACATGGAAGGGGAGATAGAAGAGACAGAGGTAGTGGCAGAAGAAAGGAAAAAGGATAAAAGAGGAGGCATAGAGAAATATGAGGGTGGACTCCTGTCTGTGCAGTCCCTACTTGCTCTACCTGAGGACCCACAAGAAGCCTACGCTGCCCATCTGCTACATCTTTGCAGGCGGCCACGGTCCAGGTCCTGCATGGTCCTTGGCTGATGCTTCAGTCTCAGAAAGCCCCTCTGGACTCTGGTTAATTGGCACTGTCGGTTTTCCTGTGGAGTCCTGTCCCCTCCAGCTCCTTTTCTCTTCCGTCCACTTTTGCACAAGACTCCCTTCACATCACGCACTATTTGGCTGTGCATCTCAGAAACTGGTTTGAGGTTCTGCTGGGTAAAGCCTCTAGAAGACAACTCATCAGGCTCCAGTAGAATATCCTTCATACTGTCAGGGCTTGGTACTCCCCAGTAGGGTGGCTCTTTGGCTGGGCCAGGCATTGGCTGGGCATTCTCTCTATCTCTGCTCTTTAAGGAGCCAGGGTAAACTCCTGGGAGGATATGAGGGACTCAAGCAGATACTCCTAGAAGCAGAGGCCCTAGAGGCTGAAGAGGACACCCTCTAATTAGAAAGGTTTTCTAGCAGACGCAGGGGAACACCAACCCACCCACAAAAACTTCAACCCAAAATTTACCCTGCCTATAAGATGTGCAGGGATAAAGATAGAGTAGAGATTGAGGGAATATCTAACCAATTCCTGGCCTAACCAAAGAACCACCAATCATCTTCCCAAAGAGATGTGGCTGATATTTGTCAAGAATAGTCTAATACAGAAAACATGTGAAAAATAGTTTCTACAAAATAATTTGAATTAGTATTTTTGCTTTTAAATTAACACATCCTGGATAATTCTCTAAAATATACCATATCACTCTATAACAAACACAAATCAATGATTTGCTTTTAGTATTAAGATGTATATATTTTCATGGAAAAGTAAACGAGAACCTCATTTATGAAAAAAAATAAATCATATCACTCTATAACAGATACAAATCAGTAACTTTTTACATTCTTTTAAAATTTATACATTCCCATGAAAATAAATACTAACCTAAAATTATCATAAAGAATAATCTAAAATTATCCTAAAGAATTAGTTTATTTCCAAGACAAAAGTTTTTATGCAAATAAAAGTCACAGATGCAAAAGGTTCTTGAGTCAACAATCATAGATGAATTTTGCAAAGGACTATATAACTTTATGTCCCATTATGCTGCTCACAGCAGTCTGTGTAAGTGGAACATAATTAGTCTTTATGATTTGATTTAAGCTGAGAGCCAGCCCACTTTTATTACAATTGAACTCATTAGCTAGATGCTCTAACATCGAAATCTACATAAAATTGTCAAGAAGATCAAATATCAACAGTCTTAATGTAAAATGTCCAGTGAGAGATATTTTTGCTATATTTTAATTATATATTTTTGTATGTTAAATTTACATTCCATGTTGGTTTTTTCAATCTACAAACTATAAAGAGAAGTATTTAGATACTCAGTTCATACTTCATTAGAAGTAAAAGAAATTCATCAAAGACTCTTTCTCGAGTAAGGCTCAGAGATTGTAATAATGAAGTAAAAAGATACCTTATTAATATAAAGAAATACTCTTGAAAATACTGGAAATATGAGAAGCTTGGAATTGAAGATATAATCCTCAGTTAAAAAAATTGATAAGGAGGACAAACTTCTTTTTAGTACATTTTTATTAGTTTTAGAATTTTTTAGGCAATTACTTGAAACAAATAAATAATAGATGATGTACAACTTTGGGCAATGCACACTATAAATATTTATAATAAAATAATCTTCCCCAGTTTATCACTAATTAATTATATATGTATGCATATTTATTCATTCATCTTTCTAAGTCTTGAGAACTGAAAGTAAATTGTGTCTGCTATGTCCTTGTACCTACTCTTAGCTCCAACAGAGTCCATTTTCAACCTATGTAGGGAGCCTTTTACACAGTTTAACTTAGCTCATATCCTTTCTTCATTCTAATACTCACATAGGAGCCTTTTTACCTTTTGATCTTTTTGGTTTCCTTATTCTAAATTATATTTGTACTCTTAAGGCCTTTTGCAAATGTTAGGCAAGAACTCTATCGCTAAGATACACTCCCATCACATAGCTCACCAGTATGAACAGAGTAAAAGGTGAAAACTTCATAATGTTCCCTTCAGTGTCGCGGCCACAGTAGCCTCATCATTCTTCCTTGAACATTCAAGAATGCTACCAGCCAAAGACTTACATTGGTTCTTTCCCTTGATTTTTTTTTACAAAATCAGAAATTTATTTCCCCTCCCTTTCCTACTTAGAGAATTCTCATTTTTCTATTGAAAATATTAATGTCCAACATATCCAGTATTTTCCTGATTTCTGAATTTTTTGAATAATCAATGTTTTCTAAACTGGTTATTAATGTTTTTAATAATTCACTTTTCATCAGAATATAAACTGAAAACTGGAGAAAGTTTTTGCTGTTTATAAATAAGTGCTTATATAATACTCTGCCCATGAAGAGCTTAGTGTTTGAATAATTAATACCAATACATAGCCATCTAAGGAAGGAGGATCATAGGTTCAAGGTTATCTTAGGCTAATGGTTAAGATGTTTTCTAAAGCTTTAGCATTCCTGGGTACTTGGAAGTATTAAGTGACATACTGTGAATGGTTTGACTACCATCTGGCCAGCTATTATTCATAAACACTTTTTTTATTTCTGAAGGGTTCTTGCTAATATTTTTAAATAAATCAACCATGTCTGGCATTTTTATAATAAAATTAGGTTAAAGTCAGAATCAGGTTTTGGAGCATTCTGAAGCCTAAAGCCCATAGGAACAAAATGATCTTTATGACAATAACATGCAGCTAGCTATATGTAACATAAGAACATTATTCTGCACACACTTTCAAACATTTTACATATGCTACAATATACATTATTTACATTAATTTTAAAACAGTGACCCATGGAACTCCTACGTCCTTCTAGACTATGCTTCCAAGAAAGTCCTATAGAAAAAGTAACTAGCCTTCTCTAGAACAAACTTCAGTGACATACTGCCTTTTAAAATCCATTGAGCCCTTCCTTCCTCTCCTTGAGCTATGCAGTAATATTCACTGAAATGGTCAAGTATCCTATTTTTAAACATGTAAAATCTGAGCATAGAAAACATTCTATTTGGGCAGGAGGGATGCTTCTACTGTCAACAGAACATATTGCTCCTGAGGAGGACTTAAGTCCCAATTGCTGACATCAGGTGACTCATGACTGTTACTTCAGCTCCAGCATTGTCTGAAACCTCTGACTTCCTCAGGCACTGTACTGGAATGCACTCTTAGACATACACATGTACAGGTAACTAAGAAGGAAAAAGGGAGAGGGAAATAAAAACCAATTACATTTGTCCACTTTCTGATCAAATTATGAACCCATTAGACACAATCTTTAATGCACTTTTATTGCAAAAGTCTGACCATGGGATTTTCTGAATGGCCTATTTTATATGCCAAAAGATGTAAAAAGGACAAAGGGTATAAAAATGGGACTGGTTGTTTAGCTTCTTTAGGAGCATAGATTTTAGTATGTTTATCCTATATTATATGGCTAAAATCCACTTATGAGTGAGTATATACCATGTGTGTTTCTGATTCTGGGATACCTCACTCAGGATGATCTTTTCTAGTTCCCACCATTTGCCTGCACATTTCATGATTTCCTTGCTTTATTTTTGTTGTTGTTGTTCTTACTAATTTTTTTATTATTATTTTAATATTAGTTAGTTTGCTAACTTTGTACCCCTGCTGTATCCTACTCCTTCATTCCCTCTCAATCCCACTCTCCCTCCTTCATCTCCTCCCTGCTCCTTTCCAGGATGTAGCCCATGGTAGCTCACTATCCAAGTGGGTACACAAATATGGGGAACAGGGACTGTTTCTGACATGAACTCAATGGCAGGCCCTTTGACGCCCCTGCACCTCCTCAAGGAGCAGCCCTGCTAAGCCACAGAGGAGGACTTTGCAGCCAGTCCTGAAGATACCTGATAAAGCAGGGTCAGTCGAAAGGGAAGGAGGTCCTTGTTTGTTTTGTTTTATGTGAAAAGGTTTATTGGGTGGAAGTGAAGAAGGAGAGAGCAAGACATGATTGGAGGAGGTGAGGAGGTGCCCTGACAGAGAAAGGAGAGAGGGCAGGAGGGTAAGAGAGCAACAGATAGAGGGCAAGAGAGCAATTTCCTTGCTTTTAATTGCCGAGTAGTATTCCATTGTGTAAATGTACCACAATTTCTGTATCCATTCCTCAGCTGAGGTTCATCTAGGTTGTTCCTAGCTTCTGACTATTACGAATAAAGCTGCTGCAAACATGCTTGAGCAAGTGTCCTTGTTGTGTACTTGAGCATCTTTTGGATATATGCCTAGGAGTGGTACAGCTGGATCTTGAGGTGGCACTATTCCTAATTTTCTGAGAAAGTGCCACATAGATTTCCAAGGTGGTTGTACAAGTTTACATTCCCACCAGCAACGAAGGAGGGTTTCCCTTTCTCCATATCCTCCCCAGCATGTGTTGTCACTTGAGATTTTGATCTTAGCCATTCTGATGGGTTTAAGGTGAAATCTCAGGGTTGTTTTAATTTGCATCTCCCTGATGAGTAAGGATATTGAACATTTCTTAAACCACAAGGAAGACCCTAGGGAATATACTCAATCCTCATTCAGAAGGACAAACTTGGTAGACATTGGAAGCAGGAGAAAACAAGGAACAGGACAGGAGCCTAAAACAGATGACCTCTGAAAAACTATTGATCAAGGTATCGAAGCAGAGGCTGAGACTCATAGCCAAACTTTGGGCAGAGTGCAGGGAATCTTATGAACGAAGAGGGAGATAGAAAGACCTGGAGGGATCAGGAGCTCCAAAAGGAGACACACAGAGGCAAACAAACAAACAAAACAAAAACAAACAAAAAAAAAACAACACCAAAAAAAATAAAACTGAACCCTGGGGGCCCTTCAGAGACTGATACCCAAAACAAGGACAATGCATGGAGAGGACCTAAAACCCCTGCTCAGATGTAGCCCACAGACTCAGTCTCCAAGTGGATTCCCCAGTAAGGGGACCAGGGGCTGTCTCTGGCAAGAACTCAGTGTCAGGCTCTCTGATCACCTCCCTCTGATGGGGAGCAGCCTTGCCAGACCACAGAGGAAGACAATACAACCAGTCCTGATGAGACCTGATTAGCTAGGGTCAGATAGAAGGAGAGGAGGACCTCCCCTATTAGTAGACTAGAGGAGAGGCATAGGGAGAGAAGAGGGAAGGAAGGTGAGATTGGGAGGAGAGCAGAGAGGGAGCCACAGCCAGGACACAAATTGAATAAATTGTAATAAATGATAATAATAAAAAATAAATTAAAAAATAGTACTTAACATTTGTCTGCATGAAAAGGTTATAAAACCATTTTGTAAAAACTTTCCCTTAGGAGCTTTTCCAAAACAACTGGACCAGTTTGATGTGAAAACATGATGAGCAACTCATACTTAAGGCTTGACACTCTGAATCAGCAGCAGACTATCTGTGGCTCTCTTCAACAAGTGGACCACTTTCTCCAGGAAAGAGAATGAACAGAAGATGCCAAAATATTAAAACTGCTTGAACAAGTAGCAGTTCCAGGTGCAGCAACTATTCTTCAACTATTCTTCCTGGCAATGTTAGAGATGCACATTCTTCAAGGAAATATATAGAAAACGTTTGCTGGTGAGTATCATGCCTCAGGGGCGTGCTTTTCCATGGTTTATCTGTAAGTGTGTGTGGTATGTCAGCTGTGTGCTTGCCAACATAGAGAAAGAGCAATTCCTATTTCAATTTAGGTGAAGTGGATGTTGATGCTAATTTCACTGAAGGAATAGGAACCCATTTGTAGCTGAAGTTCTAATTTCACCATGAACCTATCTGGGATACTCTTAAGGTATAAAAGGGATAATACTAATTTAGTTAAATTCAATATTTGGAATAAGCCAAATGTCTGTACTTTCATTTAAAAACAGAAAGCCTGCATGTGATGGCACCTGTGAGCTCATTAGGCGAGCCATCGTTTCGAGTGCTTGCAGATAATAACTCATCCAACCAAACCCTTGAAGGACGCCATAAACACAAACAATCAGAGGTCCAAAGGAGGGATATACCTAGTCATGGCTATGTTATTCAGAGCTGGCAGAGCTGCAGTTCAGATATGCGATGTCTGGTTGAGGAGGCTTTGTTCTGAATAAGAATACAATGCTAGGAGGAAGCGGACATGTGCTGGGAATGTTTTCTTCAAGGAAACACAGACTGAAATATTAATGGTGTTATATTGTTTAAACAATATAATCCAAACCCTTGCATATTAATGACTACTGACCTCATGCTTTATTTTTATTACAACAAATATAGAAACGTATTCACACCATAACTTTTTTAAAAAGTGGGAAGTTTTTCTTACTACATAAGTCATTAGTGAATTTATGAAAATTAAGAAGTAATGTAGAATACACAATTGACTCTGCTTTGTGTTTTTCTGAACCGAGATGCGATTTTAATGTCATACATACGGGTACTGTGCTGCTGGCCTAAATTGTTACATTAGAACGTGTAATTACATTCTATCAGCAGACATTTAATTTTTGTATTTTAATGTATTCACATCTCCCTTCCCTATGATACCCTCCAGTTCCTCCTGATACCATCCCCTTTAAATTCATGGTCTTGTCTGTTTAACCTTAACTGTTATCTCTTTCTCTCTTCCTCTCTCTGTCTCTATCACTCTCTCTCTCTCTCTGTCTGTCTCTCACACACACACACACATATTCTACTCAGATCACATAATCTTACTTTAATTTTATCAGGACTAACAATTTGATATTGCACAACTGATTAGAGGAATATTCTTTTTTATAATTTTTATTTTTTATATTAATCACAGGTTATTTATTTTGTATCCCAGCCATAGTACCGTCCCTCATTCTCTCCCAGTTCCAACCTCCCTCCCTCATCTCCTCCTGGGCCCTTTCCAAGTCCATTGATAGGGGAGGTCCTCCTCCCCTTCCATTTGACCCTAGCTTTTCAGGAATCTTCAGGACTAACTGGAATGTCCTCCTCTGTGTCCTAGCTAGACTCCTTCTCCCTCCGGTTGGGGTGGGGAGGTCAAAGAGACAGCCATTGAGTTCATGTCAGAAACAGTCCCTCTTCCCCTTACTAGGGCACCCACTTGGATACTGAGCTACCATGGGCTACATCCGAGCGGGGTTCTAGGTTATATCCATATTTGGTCCTTGGTTGGAGAAACAGTCTCATAAAAGACCTCTGTGCCCAGATTTATTTGGTCATTGTGGAGCTCCTGTCCTCTCCAGGTCATACTAACTCCCCCCTTCTTTCATATGATTTCCTGCACTCTGCCCAAAGTTTGGCTATGAATCCCTGCATCTGCCTTAATACCCTGCTGGGCAGAGTCTTTCAGAGGCCCTCTGTGCTAGGCTTCTGTCCTGTTTCTTGTTTTCTCCTACCTCCAATGTCCATCCCATTTATCTTTATAAGTGAGGATTGATCATCTTACCCCGGGTCCTCTTTCTTGTTTATCTTATTTAGATGTACAGATTTTAGTATGTTTATCCTTTCTTATAGGTCTAGTACCCACTTATAAGTAAGTATATACCGTGTGTGTCTTTCTGCTTCTGGGATACCTCACTCAGGATGATCTTTTCTAGATCCCATCATTTGTCTGCAAATTTGATGATTTCCTTTTTTTTTTTTTTTTAAATTGCTGGGTAGTATTCCATTGTGTAAAAGTACCAGAATTTCTGTATCCATTCCTCCCATTGATGAATATCTGGGTTGTTTCCAGGTTCTGCTATTACAAATAAAGCTGCTACAAACATGGTTGAGCAAATGTCCTTGCTGTGTACTTGAGCATCTTTTGGATATATGCCTAGGAGTGGTATAGCTGGATCTTGGGGAAGCAGTATTCCTAATTGTCTGAGAAAGTACTAGATTGATTTCCAGGTTTATATTCCTACCAGCAATGGAGGAGGTTTTCCCTTTCTCCACATCCTCTCCAGCATGTGTTGTCCCTTGAGTTTTTTATTTTAGCCATTCTGATATTTGTAAGGTGAAATTTCAGCGTCATTTTGATGTGCATCTCTCTGATGGATAAGGATATTGGGCATCTCTTTAAGTGTTTCTCTGCCATTCTATATTCCTCTACAGACATTCTCTGTTTAGCTCTGTACCCCATTTTTTTAATTGGATTGCTTTTTTTATTGTTTTTTAACTTCTTTAGTTCTTTATATATTCTGGATATTAGCCCTCTGTCAGCTATAGGGTTGGTGAAAATCCTTTCCCAGTCTGTAGGCTATCGTTTTGTTCTGATGATGGTGTCCTTTGCTTTACAGAAGCTTTTCAGTTTCATGAAGTCGCATTTATTGATTCTTGCTCTTAGAGTTTGTGCTGTTGGTGTTCTGTTCAGGAAGTTGTCTCCCATGTCAATGAGTTCTAGGCTCTCCCCCACTTTTTCTTATCTGGTTTTACATTGAGGTCTTTGATCCACTTGGACTTTAGTTTTGTGCAGGATGGTAAATATGGATCTATTTTCATTTTTCTACATGTAGACACCCAGGTAGACCAGCACCATTTGTTGAAGATGCTGTCTTTTTTCCATTGAATGGTTTTGGCTTCTTTGTCAAAAATCGAGTATTCATAGGTGTGTGGGTTTATTTCTGGGTCTTCTATTCAGTTCCATTGATCCTCCTTTCTGTTTTTATGCCAATACCTTGCAATTTTTATTACTCTTGCTCTGTAGTACAGCTTGAGATCAGGGATGGAGATACCTCTAGATGACCCGTTGTTGTACAGGATAGTTTTAGAGATTCTGGGGTTTTTGTTTCTCCATATGAAGTGGAGGAACATTCTTTTCTGGGGAAGGCTATGCTTCTCAATTCTCAGCATTCGTTAGTCACCTGTAGTTCTTTTTTTAGCGTTGTCATGGATCTTAGAAAAAAAGAAAAAAACTATGGCACCACAGTAAAGCTGCATAATTACTAACTATATTTTAAATATTATCTTATATCCTTGGGTAAGCATAGCTCTCATGACTCAACAACAACAACAAATATTCTCTTTGCAGCAGATGGAGAGCATTACATGAAGTCACAACAGATCCAAATGCACAGCACAAGTGAGCCGGTGTCGCCTAACTTCAGTCTATCAATCTGTAACAACTGCAGAAACCAAGTTCAAGAAACACTTTTGGAGAAGGCCCAAAAAGCTTGTAAAAGCCAGAGGAACAAGAAGTGGCTTGCATCAATAGATAGAGGTGTGCCCTGGTGGTCAGACAGACGTGATAGTGTAGGAAGGAACTGGTGGGGGGTTTCCCAGAAAAGTAATCGAATATGACTAACACGTTTTTCAGATTTGGCCAGTTTTTTTAAACATATGACCTTGTTTCCTAGAGCTACTGTCACAATCACCCCATACCATGTGGCTTACAGAAAATTATCCTTCCACGGTTCTGGTGGGCAACGTCTAGAACCGGTTTGTTGTCACACACACACTCTTCCCAAAGCCTTTAGGGGAAGGCCTTGATTGTCCTTGCTTCTCCAGCTGTGAGGTGCCTGGATGTCTACCCCAGTCATGTAAGAACATGGCTTCAATCAAGGTTTCCTTCTAGCCCCTTATGGCCTTTGTTCTGTGTCTCAGTCTCCTCTTTTAAAATTAGAATGATCCTCTCAACTTCAATATGATATTATCCTAATCAATCATAAATGCTATGTCCTTATTCAGACAAAGTCATGTGATGGAGAATGATAGTCTGGGACTTCAGGGTAACTCTTAGGAGGCACAAATTTTACTCTGCAACAACACAAATTAGGTAAATTGGGCAAAAGAAAACCAGGGCCTGGAAGTTTCAGGTAAATATAAATTGTTCCCCCCCCCTCCTGTCTTCTCAGACAATATTGAGAGAAGCTATGTTATATACAAACAAAAGTACATGTTTGGTTACTTGTTAACTATAGATAAGAACAAAGAAAGACTTACTTGAAATTCTAGTACCTTTGACCTATGCAACAGAAGAGACAAATGGTAACAAACTGAGACAGAAAATACTGGTGAAACAACAAAGACAACTTTGAAGTGTGGGATGAAGTGTTTGATCTTGTGTGTGTGAATGCATATTTGTGATTTTAAATCAGGTCTTTAAGAAAAAAATATTAGGAAAGTGGCTGATCTAGCAGACTCAAGCCCAAAGGAGAGTTAAATAAATTAGTGTTTCAGTTACATATTGATGGGATTTGTATTCATGAAGACTGGATAAAAAAACATAGCAAACTGAGGTCCGAAGTACTTTAACAATTTAGTAAGACAGCTGGAAATAGACAGCTCCTGAGGTGTGTAAGTAAATATGGAACTCATAAGTAAAGAAGCTGATAAAAGCAATAAGAAACTGCAAGCCTAAATAAAAAAGGAGATCGTGGATTTAATTCAGATAGTGTGCGTGTGTGTGTGTGTGTGTGTGTGTGTGTGTGTGTGTGTGTGTGTGTGTAGAAGTGCATGTATGCACACATATTTATGGCAGGAAGTATGGTATCAGGAGGTAGAATGTAGACAGGCTCGAGACATAGCAGAAAGCTTATATATGATCCACAAAGCACGAGGCAGATAGAGGGAACACTAGCTAGGAATAGTTCGGCTTTTAAAACCTCAAATTATGAACTTTGAATCTAGTGTACAAATAGGCACATAGATATTTCCAGGTTTGGCCTGATTTGAATAATATTGTTCAGAACGTTCATGCCTTTACGTGATACATATTTTCATTTATATTCACTAGATTCCTGGTATAAATGTTAAATGATGTGGTAAACTTGTGCTTAACTTTTTGTGGAACTGTGGCCAAACTCTCTTCCACAGTTGCATTCAGTGGCAGTGCATGCAGGCGCAGGTTTTCCAGCATATTCGGCATTAGAAATTCATGTCCACTGGATTATAAACTAAATAGAAGAGATCCTTTTGTAATTCAGTTCTATGCAGGAGTCTCAATTAGATTAGGCATTTGTCTGTGTGGTGACTTAACAGTGGTCTTAGTAATCAAAAAGGGATGAAAAAAAAAGAAATATGAAGCTTATAGACATTGAGCTGCTTAGGATTTGTAAGGTAATTATGAAAAGTCGTTGATACTTATAAAGGAAAAACAATCTCAAATTCCACCCACACCTCTTCTCACAAGGCCGTACCTCCTACTCCTTCCCAAACAGTCCCGCTTACTGGAGACCAGCATTCAAGTATAGAACATATAGGGGTCATTTCCATTCAAACCACCATGTTCTGTTCCCTGGTCCCATGTGCTTGTAGCCATATCATAGTTCAAAATCCATTTAGTCCGACTTAAAAAGTCCCATAGTCTTGCAGTCTCAAGACTGTTTAAAATTCTATTCTCATATTCAAGGCAATATCTTAACTCCAATCTCCTGTGAGATCAGAAATCAAATTATATGCTTCCAGTAGACAATGGCATACTATATATTACCATTCTAAAAGGGAGGAATTAGGGCATAGTGAGGAAATTCTGGAACGAAGCAAGATTGAAACACAGCTAGGATAACTCCACAACTGATAGCCCTATGCCTGCTGTCAAAGGTTTAGATGTTACCATCCTTCCATCTCTACTTATTCCACCAGGTTTCTCTCTCTGGGGCTCCCACTGGTAGCTATCCTCTGGCTCTGTCATCTCTAATAATTTGGAATATCCAGAATTCTCGGTCACAGCTGCATGCAATGGCTTCTCCAAGCTTCTAAGAAAATGCTGCTCTGACCTGCCCGCAGCTAAACAGCTCTTTTTAAACACGAAGGAAGACTCCACATTCTCTTTAGTAGTATGTACTTTATATATCTAAAGCTAGAATCCCCTGGACAGATTTTGTTGCCTGCTTGGGAGAGAACCTGGCCCCGTTCTTTAACAAATTTTCATCAGCTTTGATTTGTAGTTCTCTTTAAGTAGAGAGAATTCCTTAGGTTTTTTTTTCAGAAGTTGAAGGATTAGATGGGTGGGGTCCTCCCTGAAGTGTATTACTCTCTGTAATCCATTTGTATTTATCTCCTCCAACACACAACATGGCTCCAACCTCACATTTTTTGCTGTTCTTTTACTTCTTGAACTGGATATTTTCTTCTTTTTGCCCTGATTGCTCTTTTTAATTGGTAATCTATGTAAGGATTATTACTAATAGGCCACCTAGTCAATATTAGGCTATCTTGAATTTAGTCCAATATTCATCAATTTTGCCTCAGGGAGATTCTTGGACAAAGATATAAAGCAACTACGTTCTTTGCCAAAATATCTCAAGAATTCTCTTTAGTCCAGCTGCTCATATTGTTACCCTCTGAAACCTCTAGAGATGAGCCTCTGCAGCCCACATTGCTCTCGGAGTTATTGTCATCCAAAATCCTGTTAGGATTGCCCATTAAGTCCTGCTTACAGCATTCCATAAGTTTACTAGTTCAAACTCCCAAAGTTCTTCACATTTCTAAAAAAAAAAAAAAACAAAAAAAAAAACAAAAAAAAAACAACTAAACAAACAAAAATACAGCATGATAGAGGCTGCTCCATTTTAATGTCAACTGTTTTTTTTGTTTTTTTTTTTTGTTTGTTTGTTTGTTTTTCCTTTTCTTTTGCTGTCAGGAGGCACAATGACCAAGATAACTTTTAAAGAGTATATCCAGTTTCACAGGATGAGTTCTGGAGCATCATTTTTGTGTAGCAGGCAGGCTTGGAACTGGAGCAGTTTCTGAGACCTCACTGCCGATCCTTAAGCCCAAGCCAGAGAAAACACTAACTCATACTGGAGTGGGCTAGTGAAACCTCAAAGCCCACCTGAAATGACATCCCTCCTCCAACAAGGCCACACCTCCTAATCCTTCCTAAAACAATCAAGCAACTGGTGAACAAGCACTCATATATATGTCTAAGGAGGCCATTCTTATTAGAACCACTAGAGATGGTTTCCTTGAACATTCTTTCTAGCATAAAGTTTCCATTCTACAGAGACATGAGCATGCTGCACATAGTGTTAAATGGTAAACATAGATAAAACTGCACATATTCCAACTGGCCTATGTTGCTAATTGAGTTGAAATAATTAAAGAAATTCTCTTGGAATCCATTCTGTCCCTTAATTAAAAGTTACTAACTATGTGGAAAATTCCAATGAAGATATATAAGCTCCTTATAAAATATCCTAACAACTGTCCTTCCTGGTGGTAGATTAATGCCATTTATTATATAGAAGATTTTTGTCTCAGTTAAATATGCTTACTTTTGGTAAATAAACTTAGAACTTTGGATTTCATGGAAAGTGTTACCTATGCCGGAGTATAATACAGTTGTTTCAAAAATGAAACGTGGCAGGTTATGGGATGTAACGTTTTACATTCTTTCATGGGCCCATGTAGAATATATCCAGTGTTTAAAAGGAACTCCACAAAGAGAGCAACAGAACAAGAAAATGTGAACACAGGGAACTTCCCAAAGACTCATACTCCAACCAAGGACTATTCATACAGATAACCTAGAACCCCTGCACAGATGTAGCCCATGGCAGGTCAGTGTCCAAGTGGGTTACATAGTAATGGGAAGAGGGACTGCCTCTGGCATAATCTGATTGGCCTGCTCGTTGATCACCTCCCCCTGAGGGGGGAGCAGCCTTACCAGGCCAAGGTAGAGGACAATGCAGCCACTGCTGATGAGAGCTGATAGTCTAAGATCAGAAGGAAGGAGAGGAAGACCTCCCCTATCAGTGGACTTGGGGAGGGGCATGCATGCAGAAAGGGGAGGGAGGGTGGGATCGGGAGGGGAGGAGGGAGGGGCTTATGGGGGGATACAAAATGAATAAAGTGTAATTAATAATAATAAAAAAGGAAGAGTCGTGGTACAGGTTTACTTGTGTTCCTCAGCCTCCTGGCAGAAGACGATTTCTCTTTCGTAAGTCTTGTGTGACAAGCGCATAGTTCTTACCAAATAACTCTTCTTCAAACACTTGCCCTTCTCTTGCAGGAAAATCCCTGTTGACAGTTTTTCTCAAAGGCTTTGACTGGAAATTATATGAGAGGCCGTGACTTATCAATAATGGCTACTGATGCTTGATGTCAGAAGAACTAGGGACATCAAGTAACTATTTGAAAGACTTGGGATTATGGGTTTTAGCTGGACAATGTCAATTCTGCTTCCAAACTATCTTATGCATACCCTCTTTTTGTAGAATAGAAAAATCTATAATGTGTGTGTGATAGTTCCCTTTGATAGTCTATTTGACTGGATTAATAATTTCCTAAGGCATTAGTAGTAAAGCATAACATTAGATGTCCCTGGGAGAGTGTTTCCTGAGGGTGAGGACTGCCTGTCAGGATGGTGGCACTAAACCTGAATGGCATCCTAGTACACAAAGAGAAAAAGGAAAAAGTCAGCTGAGGGCATATATTTCTCTTTCTCTAATCCATGACCAGGATATGGCTGTGGCAGAGGTGTAGTCCTACAACCTGTTACTTCCCCTTCAGAATGGACTATTGACCTAAAACATGTGCTAAAATAACTCTTTTATTTTTAAAAAATTTCTTTTCATAGGTTGGTTTTTGTCAAGTATCTTATGACAGCATTGTGAAACACAACTGATCATGATAATACAATATATTAAAACATATTCAAGACAGAGTTAACATTTTTAAACACTTAAATTTTCCTAATTAAAAATGTAATTGTACTCCAACCAAGGACTATTCGTGGAGATAACCTAGAACTCCTGCACAGATGTAGCCCATGGCAGTTCAGTGTCCAAGTGAGTTACATAGTAATGGGAAGAGGGACTGCCTCTGACATAATCTGATTGGCCTGCTCTTTGATCATCTCCCCCTGAGGGGGGAGCAGCCTTACCAGGCCACGGTAGAGGACAATGCAGCCAATTTTGATGAGAACTGATAGACTAAGATCAGAAAGGAGAGGAGAACCTCCCCTATCAGTGGACTTGGGGAGGGGCATGCATGCAGAAAGAGGAGGGAGGGGCTTATGGGGGGATACAAAATGAATAAAGTGTAATTAATAAAAAATTAAAAAAATGTAATTGTAAACAGAATTTTAATGTTTATGAAAATTATTGTATAATGTTCTCTCTTAAATAAAACTTTGTTGTCAGAGTCAAAATACCTGGGCCCAGGGGTGCCTGCAGAGACCAATACTTCAACTAAGGACCATGCATAGAGAGGACCTAGAACCCCTGTTCATAGGAAGCCCAATGGTTGTTTAGTTTCCAAGTGGGTTCCCTAGTAAGGGGTACAGGGGCTGTCTCTGACATGACCTCAGTGGCCAGCTCTTTGGTCAACTCCCCTGGGGGAGGCCACAGAGGAAGATGATGTAGCCAGCCTTGATGACACCTGATAGGCTAGGGTCAGATAGAAGAAGATGATGTCCTCCCCTATCTGGGAACTGGGGAAAGGCCATAGGGTGAGAAGAGGGAGGGTGGGTGAGACTGGGAGGATATGGCAGGGGGCTGCGGTGGGAATACAAAGAGAATAAATTGTAATGAATAAATATATAAATAAAATTAAATTAAAAAAAATAAAAAACATTAAAAATCTTTGTTGTCAGATAGAGGGTGGATGAAGGTCCTTACCCAGTCTATAGACTGTCGTTTTGTTCTGATGACATTATCCTTTGCTTTACAGAAGTTTTTCAGTTTCATGAGGTCCCATTTATTGATTGTTGCTCTTAGAGCCTGTGCTGTTGGTACTCTGTTCAGGAAGTTGTCTCCTGTGCCAATGAGTTTTAGGCTCTTCCCCACTTTTTCTTCTAACTGATTTAGTGTGTCCGGTTTTATGTTGTGGTTTTTGATCCACTTGGACTTTAGTTTTGTGCAGGGTGATAAATATGGATGCATTTTGATTTTTCTGCATGTAGACATCCAGTTAGTCCAGTACCAGTTGTTGAAGATGCTGTCTTTTTTCCATTGAATGGTTTTGGCTTCATTGTCAAAAATCAAGTATCCGTAAGTGTGTGGGTTTGTTTCGGGCTTTTCTTTTCGATTCCATTGATCTACCATTCTGTTTCTCTGCCAGTACCATGAAGTTTTTATTACTATTGCTCTGTAGTTTCAGTTTGAGATCAGGGATGGAGATACCTCCAGATGATAAAAGGGTCTTTTCTGAGACTGATACTCCAACCACAGACAATGTATAGATATAACCTAGAACCCCTGCTCAGACCATGGCAGCTCAGTATCCAGTGGTTTCCCTAGTAAGGGGAACAAGGACTGTCTCTGACAAGAACTCAATGGTTGGCTCTTTGATCATCTCCCACAAAAGGGGGAGCAGCCATGCCAGGCCACAGAGGAGGACAATGCAGCCAGTCCTGATGAGACCTGATAGATTAGGGTCAGATGGAAAGGGAGGAGGACCTCCCTATCAATGGACTTGGAGAGGGGAATGGGAGAATATGAGGGAGGGAGGGTGGGGTTGGGAGGGAGTGAAGGAGGGTGCTACAGCTAGGATACAAAGTGTATAAAATGTAATTAATATAAAAAATAAAAATTTAATAAAAAATAAAATAAAACTTTGTTGTCTATATAAATACAACAAAACCCTTTCATCAAATGGTGAATATCTAAAATGCTCACTGTAAAAGTTGAAATTTTAACATCAGAAACAGTAATTTAAACTATTGCATTTATTAACTTCGATGCTCTTTCCTCTTTTCCTCCTCTGATCTCCCCATACCTTACTTAATATTCCAAGCATTTCAGCCTTAGCAGAACTCTAGAGAATACGAGTTAATTTGCACATTGTGAGTGATTAAGAAAATATTTTCTTTTTGGTTTATCAATGAGTCAATACTATAATAAGCACTTAGAATGCAGCATCATATCAGAATTAATCCATAGTTAAATCTTGATAGTCATAATTTCCACATATCTATGTGAATTCAAATCCACTGTAGAACAAAGATATTCAGAAAGATTCCAGGAAAAAAGTTCTAGTTCTAGAGCAAACTCACACCAAGTGACTTTGTGAAACTTTATTTACTTCTGTACTTGCAAAAACACTAAAGACTTTGCCCTCTACTGTTCCCTTTGGAGTGAACAAAATTAGGGGCTTCATTAGATCACTGATTGCCAAGGGCAATGTGTGTCTAACATATGCTAATGCCACAAGATTCCTGGCTTTTTCCCTTTCTCTTCACACCTTGTCATGTTACCAGTCCAAATCTATTTGCTTTTTGTGGCGTCTTATCAGTGCTGAGAAGCTTCTGGTTGCTTGCCTCTGGCTTGACAAATCCATGTGCCCTTTCCAAGACCACTGGGCAGGCTGCTGCTCTTTGAGTCCATTGCACAGGAAAAACAGCAGGGCTGTCAACAACACTGCCACTCTCAGAGCTACGTCTCTTCTGCTTTCGGTACAAACTGTTGGCAATGGACATTTCTACAGAGCTAGCTGTAATTAAAGTTACATGAGGAAATTATAATAAGCATTATCTCCACATTCTCTCTGAAGTGTTGAGTCTGCTGCCTTTCTCATCCCCAAGCTCACATCAAAGTCTCTTTTCAGGATTTCCTGCCGCTACTAAATTCTATAAATAGTGTTCCTAAGCAAGATCACAATCTGAGATACTGGGAATTAGTGCTTCTTATATACAAATAAATGTACTTATTACTTATACCTATAGGACATTGACTACTAAAATGGTAGGTAAAATTAGGTGACTGAGCTACTAATTTTTTTCATATTCAATATGAGTATAATATAAACACAAAACTATGATAAATTGTAAATTAATACTTTTCTCTGCCAATGAAATAAGCCAAGCCAAGCCAAATTGAGAGTATGAAAGCAGGTTTATTGGAGACAGCCCTTGGTGGAAGGTTTACTGATCCCAAGGAATGAGACCAGTGATGTCTCCATGTAGACAGGGAGATAGAGAAGTGGAGAGGAGAAAGAAAGAACAAGCCCACAGAGGAGAAATGCAAAGAGAGAGAGACAGGGAGAAAGGGGGGACATCTGGCTTGCATGGGGAAGAGCCTCAGGGGGAGGAAGAGCCCATATGACATAGGAGACCGAGAGTTGAGTGGGGTATACCCGTCATACCTTGTCACAGCTACAGAGTGAGTTCTGGGAGAATCCAGGAGATCAGGTCCACTTTGATATGTTTTTTTTTCTTTTGTTTTTGTTGTTGTTGTTGTTGTTTTGTTTTTTTAATGAGCTGTTTCATTATAATGTGTAATTTGGTCCTGACCTTACACTAAAAATCTTGCTTTTACGTTTAACATTCATACTGTGCTGACGAAGGCACTCCCCAGAATTCTTTGGCGGCTGGACAGTGTAGGCTGTGCACCAATAGCTCCAAGGTTCTTTTAACAGCTTGTCTGTATCCAATCTCACAGCTTCTATGTCTTAGAATATAAGACATAGAATCTCTTATAGAATATAGAATCAGGGAGAATCTCTTATTCTCCCTGATCTGGTGCCACTTGAGCACTGAAGAATACAGTTACACAAACCATTTTATAGCCTCAATCACATTTTCTCAGAGTTTAGTTCCATCAGATTGAGTTCCAAAGTCTTTTTCAGAACCTGTCAGGACCTGTTTCCCTCTGGACCTCTCCGACATACCTCTTGCTTTTCTCCTCCTGCATCCTGTATCACTCCCTTCTTCTCCCTTCCTCAAGTGTATGAGGAATTCTTCCACATCAAAGCATTGGTTCCCTTCCTTTGGCCAATGCTCTTCCCACAAGGTCTGCAGCATCTTCTCATTCTGTCCACCATTTCTCATATGTCATGAACTGTGAGACATTCCTTGGCTTCTGTCTGACATCTCAGGGCAGGTTGTGGGACTTGTTGTATTCCATTCAGTTCTACCCTATTTCCCTTCTGTATCCATTTTTAAATTTATGGGTTTTTTTTCTTCTGTGCATGTGTTTTTACTGTATCTTATTTATCCTGGTTCTATTATATTCTCAATCATGTTCCAAGACAGAATTTGTATTTGTTTTCTTCCTTCAGTCAGCCACGGTAACTGTGGAAATGCTTGGTATAGTTCATGCTTGCTAAATTTTTGTTGAAAAAAAAAAAGAGATGGGTAATGAACAAATAAACAAAGCATAGATGTTCTTTTGAATGGAAATGATCTATACAGGGCAAGTACTGGAAGACTATTCGGCAGCGAATCCTAGGCTTTTTTTGTTGAATCCACTTTACATTAACATTATTATCTACTATGCTCTACTATGTACAGCTAGAAAATTGAGTTACAAAAGGCAGAACCATGAAAGCTCGCATAACACATGTCACCATTGGCTGTAAAATTCCAATCCAGGACCCACCACTTACTTGATTTATGATTTCTGTTGTGGGATTAATTCACTCAAGTCAGCATTTAATCTACAAAATAGAAACTAAACACCAAATTACATACTAGACACTGTTGTAAAGTCAGAGGGTGTCCACAGTATACCTGTGATGAGGAGCTCCGCGACTGAAAGTATTGCTTTCACTGAGATAATGAAACAGTGGGAGCTGTGTATTTGAGATAGAAAGCATGTCTATGTAGACACACAGGAGGAAACAGGCACCTCAAAACAGATTAAAATGTCTGTATCCTTAACAGGATCATATCATGAAGTTATAGTGAACAATTAAGTTCTATCTTAGCAGATTTTGCATGCACTTTGCAATGCAATTAGCTATCACCATGTAAGTTGGAGCCTGAGTCTGAAGCCCAACCTCAACGCAGGTACAGAGAAAAATACTATAATCTATTTTGCTTCCTAGTCAAATTTTAATTAATATGATTTGAGTTAGCACAGTAAAATTGTTAATTTTGTTCATTCATTTTTAAGGATGAAAAAGAAAAGCCAGGCAAGGTGGTGCAGTCCTGTGTCCCCTACCTCTTTAGCAGTATTCTGAATAGTAACCAACTCTTTCTAATGTTTATAGTTCAGGGAGAGGTCTTGGTATGTGATGTACAGCAATAGCTCTTGACTTAAAGATAAATATATTATATTTAAAATTAACAATATATGTTACCTTATAATAACTAACAAAGTAGCACATTGCTGCCATTGTTTATCTACATGTATATTACGTTTGGAATATAGATTTTAAAACATATTCACATAATAATTAAAATCAATATTGAAGACTGTCACCTTATTCTTAATCATATAGAGCACATTCTGTCCTTTATTGTTACATCTTTATTTTTATTTTATTTTATTTTAACTTTTATTCACCTTGCATCCTTGTTGTAGCTCCATCCCCGTCCCCTCCCAGGCCCTCCTTCCCTTGCTCTCCCTCTCTTTTTCCTCAGAAGAGAGAGCTTCCTTTCAGCCCATCTCAGGTTGCCTCAGAACTTCACATGGCCTCTTCCTCTGTGTCCTGGCAAGGCAATCTTGGCCAGGGGAAAGTGGTCAAAACGCGGGCAAGTGAGTCCATTTCCTATGCAGTCCCCACTTCCCTGGTTTGTTGGCTCTGTTGGTCTTCTGGTGGAGTTCCTGTCACGTCCATGTCTTTTTCTCTTTCCTCCCAGTTTTCCACAAGACTCCCTATTTATAGCCCAGTGTATGGCTATTAGTCTGGGCATCTGTTTTGAGGCACTGCTGAGTAGAGCCTCTCAAAGGACAACTTTGTCAGGTTCCTGTCTGCAAGCTTAGCAGAGTATTGTTCGTGTGTCAGGGGTTGGCACTCTGATAGGGTGGGTCTTTGGTTGGGCCAGGCATTGGTTGGGCATTTTCTCAATCTCTGCTCTATCTACTCTATCTTTATCCCTGCACTTCTTGTAAGTAGGGTAAATTCAGGGTCAAAGTTTTTGTGGATGGGTTGGTGTTCCCCTCTCTCAGCAAGGAGGGTGTCCTCAGTCTCCACGGCCTCTGCCACTAAGAGTTTCTGCTTGAAACTCCTATCCTCCCAAGAGGCTAACCTGACTTAGGTCTCCAGCTTGTCACAGATAATTCCCACCCTGTTTCTCCTTTTTCTACAGGCCTTTTGTCCTCTCCCTCTCTCCTCAGACCTGATCTCCACATTCTTAACTCTCTGCCACCTCTCCTAACTTATTCCATCTCTTCAGCCACTTCCTCTGTCTCTTCTATATCTCCTTCTGAGTGAGATTTATGCATCCTCCCTTGGATCCTCCATGTTAAGTTTTTGAGTTCGTGGGTTGTAGTTTGCTTATCCTGTACTATATGATTAAAATCCACTGGTGAGTATATTCTGGCTCTTTCTGTGTGTCTTTCTGGCTCTGGGTTACCTCACTCAAGATGATCTTCTAATTCCACCCACCTGCCTGCATATTTCAAGATTTCTTTGTTTTTAATAGCTGAGTAGTATTCCATTGTGTCAATGTGCCACAGTTTCTTTATTGATTCTTTGGTTGAGGGACATCAGGTTTTTGTTTTGTTTTGTTTTGTTTTGTTTTGTTTTGTTTTGTTTTTTTCCAGATTCTGGCTATTGTGACTAAAGCTGCTATGAAATAGTGAGTAAGTGTTCTTGTTATACTGTGGGAGTCTTTTGGAGGTCTCTTGATTTTTAAATAGTTAACAAAAGAGACACCTTTAGATTGCTTTTCTGTTTCTCATTAGAGAGTATTAAAGCAAACAGGCTGAAATAGATTTCTTTCAAACTTGTTTGAGGGTGGAAAAACAGAAACATCATATTTGATTAACAATTTTAAGCTATTAAGGGCTATCAAAATTATTTTCTTAATCTACTAAGATACTGTATCTATAAATCACCACTGGTTTGAGCAGTGCATACAGGGAGCTTCCAGAGAGTAACCTAACTAACTGTAACAAAATTACAATGTCCTGTAACCTGCGCATTGCACACACTTTAATAAGCTTCCTCAAATAGCATGGCATCTGTTCATTTTCTTTTACTTAGCAAAGTAGCTAATACGTTTAACTTCCATTAAACTCCAGAAAATTGTTCCTCTCAATATCAGAGCCCTTGAAGTAAAGGACATATACATTTTCTTTACTACTCTTTGTGTCTTAGTACAAAAAAAAAAAAATGGTTCTAATCTTCTATTCCAGATAAAATAGAGAAGGGAGGACAGGTGAATCCCTTTCATATACCCATGATAAAATTTATCTGCCTAACTGAACAAATGAGTGAATTCTAAGTGACTAGAAATCACTCTTGAAAAAACTCACTCATTATAATTTAATCACACAACGCACACAAGCCCTAGGAATTGCCCCAAGCCTTTTATTCTTACTACTCCATTTGCTCCAAAGAACACTACTTCAGAGACATTCTCATTCCCTGAAAAGAGAAGTTTGCACGTTACACCTCAGCATACAACCTGGAAGCGTAGTGTCCGCCCTTAGTTTTCGGCCTTTAAATCTTCGAATCTTGCTCATCAGAATCCATCTTCAGGGGCAGGATTCCCTATGCATCCTTGATCTTTGCATCAGCTCAGGAAATGTGTGTCGATTTTGGTGCATGTGTGATTGTCATAAAGAAGTAATGCAGCTACTTGTCTCACACCCTTGTCATTTACACGCGATTAGCCCTCTCCTGGCCTTTTTCTTGTCTATCTAATGAATAAATCTAGGAATAATAAATGGGAATTCCAAGCCTACAGGTGTTTAACAATGGATTATATGTCTCCCCATCAACAACCTACATCTAAAAAACTAATGGTGGCAAAATGTTTCTTCTGTGGGTACAGAATTGGCTTTTATTTTGTGTGACTAAGCCCTTTATATCTCAAATTTTGACTCCAAGGCCAACAATAAGAGAAAATAAAATAGATATTTTGTGCAGCAAATTTTTCACTAAATTTAGAATCTTTTGTTCAGTTTTCTGTTTTTTGCTCAGGCCATTATGAATCATCTTAAGATACATATATGTTATGATATTTGTTTATGTTTGTTTGTTTTGTTTTACAATGGAGTGCAGTTTGTATAAGCAAACCAAACCAAATCATGTTCAAGCCGGCACAGGTTTTTATAAAAATAGAAGAGGAGACCCAGCTCTAGCATGTTTTTTTTTTTTTTGTCTCAACAGATGGGAAAATGATGGATTCAGAAACTTCAGTGAGCAAGTTTTGTAAACTTTGGGTGGCTTTTAGAAAATAAAGCTATTTGCTGTCCAATTAAACTTGAAATTTATATAAGCAATGAATGATTTTCCCTGCATATATGTTCCTAATGTTCTCAATGCCTGTTTTTAGATACCTAGCTTAGAGAGCTCAATTTATATTGGACATTAGTAGGTGCAAAAAAGTTTGGGTTTCCATCTGCCATTCTTGAATTTCCGATGCCAGAAGCAGGTGTGAGCAGATGTGAGAATACTTGTGTAGAATCATGGAAGTCTTGGTAAACAGATTAAGTTTAAAGAAGAATTTAATTATACCTAGAAGTCAGGTTTTTTTTCTCATTTTTAAGTTCTTAGAGAAATTGTGAAATTATTTCCAGAATTTAAGTAGAGGAAATCCACAGGTCTGCACCACAGGGCTCACAGGGATCTCTCATCACAGTGTGCCTCCAGATGCACTGGAGGTTTTGTGAGTGAGTGAGTGTGTGAGTGAGTGTGTGTGTGTGTGGTTAGACAACAAATACTCTATAGGCAAGAAGCAATTCTAAAGGTGGTAGGGCGGAGCTCTTATGTGCTAAACACTTATGAGATGGGCTGAGACTAACCTTTAGCTCAAAGCCATCGAAATAGAGACTTGTGGCCCACTCTGGAAACCAGAGGTGTATATCTCCATGTCTTCTGGGTTGAGACTTGCTTAGCTAGGTTGTCATGGCCAGTTGGAAGCTAGTGGAATCCTGAGCTGGGGACAGTCATTGATGACATTCTTAGGAGCCATTTGCAACCTTGTTTCCTGCTACCTTCTCTTGCCTCTGCATCTACAGTCATTTGTCCGGTGCTCTGTGCCTCTCTGCTTCTGCTGCATCCTCTCAAACTCTGCTGCTGACTTCTTCCCACAACTGCCACTATAGTCACTCTGCTCTATAAAGTGGTAGAGGTAGCTACCATCCTCCGCCACTGTCCCTTCCTTGTTACCTGCTGTACTCACTGCCTTAGGATGGAAATCACATATATTCAAGGAAACGTCAATCAAGAGAAGCCTAGCCTTGCGGCTGAAGTGTCAGTGGACATCACAAGAGGGTGTCTCTTGGATAACTAGGAGTGAGTTAATCAGCCAGGATAAATATCCCAGAGAGGATGTGACATCAAATGAAATATCCTGTTAAGAACTTTTAGTTGTGCCCCTCACTGGCTTCTTTATGGCTATTGAGGAGACGCTTCCACTGGAAGCTTAAGTGAGAATTGTTGAAGGGCCACCTGAAGTGCGCCAGTACTGTTCCCAGAGCTGTTGTCTAGAGGGCTGTAGGCCTTCTGGAGAATAGTGGTTAGCAAGGTCGCCTGGTGAAGAAGGAAGTTTTAGTAGGCCTTAAAGATGACGTAATCTCAATATCATCTAAAACTATGTAATCTAACAATTTTAGCTCAGTTCATATGGTTACAAGTTATGGCACTTTTGACTGGTAGTTGCCTGTTCAGGTTGCCCAGGACAAGAGAAAGGACTACTTGCTTTCATTTAAAGACCTTCATACTCTGTTCCTTAAGAAATTACCTATTCAGACGGGATTAAATGGGGTGTTTACTGTAAAAACTTAACACAAACTCCCATTGTCACCAGCATCTCACACCACATTTAGAAATGCTTAAGTGTTTCACCTAGGCCTAGTACTCTAGTGTGGTTGATTATCTGTCTGTCTGTCTCTCTCTTTCTCTATGTGTGTGTATATATGTATATGTACATACATACATAGAGGTATATATACATATAAGTATATACGTATAGGTATATGTATATATATAGATATATATAAATTTAGATATGGATATAGATTGAGAATATATATAATATATATAGGGAGAATGTATACATATAGATAATATATATTCTCTCCACTTATAAATACATAGAAATATATAGATTTTAAATGTAATCTAAAGCATATATATGTGTATATGTATTTTTTCTCAGGTTTATTTCTCTATAAATAGATATAGATACATAGATTTTCAAGTAACCTAAAGAATACACACACACACATATATACATATACACATATATGTATATATACATGTATTTGTACCTGATACCTATACATATATCTCACATATATATGTATGTATATGTACAACGTGTTTAAGATGCACCTCATGTCACCAAAATCACAGGTTGCTGACACTATTCATTGCATGGGAAGAAAAGTCTTTTTACAGAAGTGAGGTCTGTGAAATCTATCATTGATATGATAGATTTATCACTGGTATGAGATCTATCATTGGTATGCAATTTTATGGAAAAATTGCGTTCTATGATAAGAGCATTACAGCCCCAGGTCCCATCAACTTCTCCTGAAAGAAGGAAGGCATTTTTGTCTATGTTCGCTTTGTTTGACATGTGGAATATGCCTCACAATTCACTAATGGCAGGGGTCCAGGAGGTAACTGGAAGAAATGGATAGGAATGAAACATGCTCTATTATGAGTACAGTTGATGTCCACTAAACTTGATGAGACGCCAACAAGTTCTCAAACGTCTCTCGTTTTACTATGGAGAGTGGCTGGTATATTTTAAGACCGAAATCTCTAAGGATGTGGAGAGCTCAAACCATCAAAAAATGTAGCACTGCAGGCATGGGGAAAATGTCTCAGCAGTTTAAATTATATGTTGATCCTGCAAAGGTCCCTGGGTTGATTCCTAGCAACTGTATGATGTCTCACAATTATCGATAATCCCATTTCCAGTAGATCTGACATGTCCTTGTGGCCTCTGCAGCCATCAAGAATGTACAAAGTACAAATGCATTCATACACACATACATTCACACACATTCAGTTAAAACATTAATGTATGTAAAATATTTTTTAAATTTACCCTAGCACATTAATAACTTCTAGAAAGTTTTCACAAGAAACTAGCTTTCTTCAAAGGAAAGCAATAAATTTTCTCCTGTTTTCCTACTTTTTGGGTGCTGGTGGTTTGAGAACATGGTGCGATTATGTGTTTGTGCCTGTGTGCATGCACATTCATGTGAAAGTGGTGAAAAGCCTCCAAAAGTCTGGCACATCATCTTATAATTAGACTTTGTCTAATATGCTTAGGAACACAGATTATATGATTTCTTTGAGGCATGGATGAAGGAGTAGAATATTCTTACACAAGATATTAATTCTTTATATTATTTCACATTGAAGCTAAGTACAGCTTGATATTTACCTAGAAGAAATTGACTTTCAAGTTTAACTACTTTAGGTTTTATTTCTGGTGATAACATTTCAAAAATTAAAGCCTAAAGTTTCATTATCTCAGAGAATTGATAATTGGAATATGTTTAATTAAAAGTTTTAGCATCTCATGTAGCTGACATTTTATTACTACATTCGTGAAAATAATGAAGTCTAAATTGTCAGCCTTGGAAACAGAATGATCAGGAAAAAACTCATCTTTACTAAAAGATAACTCTGATCCAACTCAGAGATCACTTGGATCACAATTAACAAAAGTATATGGTGGCAGAGAGAGGCATAGATGCCATTGGGGTTTGGAGTGAGTCCTCATGAGGTTGGATTCACATTATTCTGATAGGCACTGACCATCCCTGCTCCACCACAGTTCAGTACTGACCTGAGGTTAAGCACCGTAGGTTAAGAGGACTAAGAGGGTGTGACTCTGCCTTGTGTCATGTTCCTTGACTTTCCACAGAAGTATGTGGTCCCCGAACGTGGAATTCAAGCTCAATAGCCACTGTGGATCCCTTCTAGGATGGCTTCTGCTAGAGGAGATGGAAGAGCTTAGCCCCAGTTTGTAGGCACAACTTCAATGATAAAACTAATGATTTAGCCTTTCATAATTTACCAAAAGGAAATTGGCAACTTTTCCTGGATTCCTCATACCCTCCAAAGCATTGGAAAGGAAACTCATGACAGTTGTAGAATAGAAACTATTCATTTTTAGCTTCCTGGCTTTCTTCCTTAATTCCCAAAATATCTTTTATATTTATAAGCAGTATTCTTTTGTCTGGAAAATATAATTAATTAGCATGATATCAAATTTATAATCCCTTTAACTTCTTAAAGACTTTGCAACCGTGATTGTTTTAATAGGAGACAAGGCCTCACTATGCAGTACTGGCTGTCTAGGTACTCACTGTGTAGACCAGGCTGACCTCTTCCAGGCTCTCCTTCCAGGTCCTAGCTTAAGCCATGCACCGCTATATTCAGCTGAGGAATTCACTTCCTCTGTCACTGAATAAGAGTTTTCTCACTCATCGTTCACCCTCATGATCTCCTCAAACTTACTCCTGACACAATGTCCTGGCAGCTTGAAAGGTGATCATTTCTGTGACTTGCTTAATGCCCTTTACAGCTTTCCCATCATCTAGCATATAAAAGGTTATCTTATTAACACAGCTCAAGGTCATGTACCTCATACTTTTGCCTCTCTCACCAGCCCTGTTTTCTCTTGAGACTGACATCATGCTTCAGATGCTAATAATATAAAACCATAAAGAATCCTAAGGGAAATACTTTAATTCCTAACTTCTGATTCTTTGCTTACACACAATTTTCTTTTTCAAATGCTATCCCTTTCTGTATGGTTAGATCTCTTTGAATTTGAAAGCCTTAGCTTGATGCTCTTCCCTCTCAGAGGCGGAAAGTAATGAGAATTGCTTACTGCCTGCTGCAGTAATGCCCTGTGCAGAACTCTCTGACAGAGCTTTCCACATCGTCTATAGTTATCTGATTGTCCAGTAGATTTAAGCTCTTCAAGGACAATGGCTTCATTATATAATTTCTTCCTCTGTGCCAGAAGAATGCAAGGTACTCAATAATTAAAGATTGGATGGAACATTGAATAAATGAAAGAATATATTCCATGGTGGATGGCTGCAGAAAATTGCTGGAAAATCTTTAAATGAATCTTGCAATTCAAAATTGTTGGAGTGTAAACTCATGTATTACATTCATATAGAAATTTCTTTCAAATTTAATACATAACAACTTTCCTCAAAACTAAATTTTAGAAAAATCTCCTGTATAAAAACATATTCTTAAAGAGAGTTGCTGGCCTGCTAGTGACAAGTTACTTTTCGACCATAATGATGATTACATTTCAGTCAAGCTAGCTATGGCTTGAAGCTCAAGTTCAAACACTAGCTGAGATATTCCACCAAAGACATTTTTAGATGCCGTTAACATTTAACTCTTTAGGAAGGACGTACAGTTATCTCTCATGATGTAAATAGGGCTCACACAACCACCTGAAGCTGATATCTGCTGAAGACTGCTTGCAAAAACGATGAGCAAGTTCTTCCCTGTGACTACACAGCTGGCCTGGTCTAGACCAGGGCTTCGTGGATGAGACAAAGCAGGGCAGAAAGCAATGGAGAAGGAAGAACACACGTGCCGGGTGCGGGTACAGGCCTGCAATCCCAGTTCTACAAAAGCTAAATTGGAGAATAAAGCGTTCAGGCCAACGTGGATTGCATACGGACATACAATCAGCTTGAGTCCCTCAAGGAGACCCCATCTCAAAATAAAATAGAAGCAAAACATATATTAACAAGCAATGGAAAACAGGACAAAATAAATCAAGCGAGGAGAGGGGAGCGATAGGACGGGAATTTAAACATATGTAGATACATATAGGTTCTGTTTCCTTGGATAACTCTGACTACAATTGCAGAAGTTGCTGTTGTAACTGAATTTCCACTCAAATCTCTCATTATTATTGTGCATTTTATTTAAAACAGAACCAGCAGTTGTTGATGTGTTAAACACATGAGCAGATTTGTGTTGTGTTAGCACCGTTAGTGCTTTACATATATGTATATTAATATATTTTAATGAAATACAGAATTAATCACTAATTGTTAACGTTCTTTCTCTGAGTAAGTAGTGATGGTTTTTTTTTTCATTTTGTCAGTATATTTTAATTTTTTAAATGTTTCTTACTTTTGGAAAATAATGTTTACTTTTTAAAAATATAAATATTGTATGGACTTTTTTCAAATATCTTATCTGTACATTAATTTTCATGAAATAAATAGCTTTCCTCCTAAACATACTGAAATCTACAGACCTAAAGAAGGAGGCCCCTAGGGAAAACAATAATTCTCATTCAGAAGGATAGACAGCAGAAGCCATAGAAGAGAGGGAGCAGGACTGGAGCCTGCCACAGATGTCCTCTAAAAGACTCCAACCAGGAGGGGATTGACACATATTAAGAGACTCGGAGCCAAACTTTAGACAGAGCACAGGGAGTCATATGGAAGAATGGAGATGACTTCTATTTGAAAACATGTAAACATATTCCAGAAACTCAGTTTATAAATAACCTTTTCTTCTAATGGTTTTCTGATTCACCATTTCCAAGTAGCATCCTTCACTTTAATAAGCTCATAAAATATCTAGTCTCTGTTTTTTGAGATGGTTTTCCTTTCTGTCACGAGTTTTCATTCAACAAATGTTTGGCCAACACCACCAGTGACTTTTCTAGAGCTGGTGAAAGATCAGTATATAAATAACTCCCAAAATATACATTCTTAACATTTTACCAATTATTAAATTATTTTTGAGAATACATACTCTAGTGCAGCATTCCCAAAGCTACACAATTCCTCTTTCTCTTCCTATTCATTATCTCTTCCTCATTAATAATTATTATTATATATGTATTTAAATATAGTCTTCTGAGCCTATATTGTGTTCTTAATATTTTATGCGTATAGATATGGCCACTCCCGTTTAGATAACCTGTAAAGGGACAAGTGACTGAAAAAGACTCATTTTTTTCCTCCCTCTCAGAAGCTGTTAATCCCTTTTAGCTCTCCATTCTAGTGTTGGGGCCTTGTGATGTTTCCACCATCTATGTTTGAACACCAATTGATGGTGTCATTGAACACCAATTGATGGTGTCATATACAGGTCATGTTTAGATGAACATAGTTTAGATTTTCATGTAGTTCTCTGTAATATGTATAATATAATGTAAAATAATATGTATCATACTATATCACAACAGATGTCCCGGTCTTCTTACATTCTTTCTGTGTTTCTTCCACGATGTTCCCTGAGTCTTATTCCTAACAGAGTCTGTTATCTTTTCCCTGGGTTTTCACTGTACCTTGCCTTCCATAACTTGAAGATGGACCTCTATTACTGAAGATATGGCATACTTCAGATCTGAGCTTTTGAAAAATTGTAAAATTGACCTTGAAGCTTCCCCTCTGAGGATTAACAACTGAAGGTGTTATCCAGGTTCCCAAGAGGGAAAAGCTATTTATAGTTTCATCCAGTTGTGAAGTCTGAGAGCCACAGTACTGACCTGCACAGTAAGATATCTTCAGGAGTGAAATAGTGACATTTGTATCCTGGGAGTAACCAACAACAGTGTAATTAGATTTAAGGCCCAGTCAAGAGGAGGTAATTTAGGCTGGGTACTGGAAAGTTAACCAGCTGGTTAACCAGTTGTGTCTGGTGAGGGCATGACCATTGAGGAGAGCCTATTACTTACAATTTCCTAAACCATTATAATCCCTAACAGAATTCTAAGTACTTTACCCTCACACCCACAGAGAAATGTATCTCTCATCACTCATGAGAGAAGTTTCTTTTTCAGAATACAGAGACCATCACACAGCCTCATCGTCACCAGTGTCCATCTCACAGCAAGAGCGTTGAGATTCTCCACGTGTTTGAGAGAATGTAAACTCAGGTTGTCACACTGGTGAAGCAAAAGGTTTGTCCAAATGTTCCCAATGTAGAGAGAAACTGACCATGGGATGAGATTCATAATGGGTACATCCACAGCACAAGGCCTACAACTAAAGAGGACGTGGCGTAAAGCAGAACACAAATGTACTAAATACTGTGTTTAACATCCCTGCCTTTCGAATTTATTATTCCTTGAATTTTCTTCCTACATATGACATGGATCTTGCACTTATTTTTGATTATTATTATTAGTAGTAGTAGAAGTAGTAACTGTCTTCTGAGAGGCTTCATCCAGTAGCTAAAGGAAACAGATGCAGAGACCCGCAGCCAACAATAGGCTAAGCTTAGGAGTTCTGTGGAAAAGTGAGAAGGATTGAGGGACCTGGAGGGATTTTGGGCATTACCAGAAGACCTGCAGAGTAAACTAACCTGGGTCCATGGGGACTCACAGAGACTGAACCACCAACCAAAGAGCTTGCACGATCTGGACCTTACATATATGTAGCAGATGTGCAGCTTGGTCTTCATGCGGGTCCTCTAACAATGGGAGTAGGGGCTGTCACTGACTGTTGGCTGTCTTTGGGTACCTTTCCCCTAGCTGGGCTGCCTTGTTTGGCCTCGTGAGAGAGGATGCACTTGGTCCTTTTGTGACTTGAAGTGGCAGATGGGTTGTTAGCCCTGGGGGCCTCCTTTTCTCTAAGAAGAAGGGGAGGGGGAATGAGAAAGGATGTGAGGAGGGAGCTAGGAGGAGAGAAGGGAGGGTCTGGTATCAGTTGGTAAAGTAATTACATAGACAAACAAATAAGTAAATGAAAACCACTTGTGTGTACACTCTGGGTATGTGCACGTGTGTACATGCATTTAAGTGCAGGTGCGTACATCCCAAACCATGCTAGCGGAGTCAGGCAACCTCTGATCCGGCTCTAGCCTTCTCCCTCGCTGAAGAAAGCTCCTCTGCTCTCCTCTGTGTATACCAGGCTAGCTATAGCACGAACTGCTAAAGCTTCTCTGTCTCCACTGCCCACCTCACAGTATAAGTACTGGGATTTTAGACCTATATAAATGGCTTTCCAATGGTTTGGAAGAATCTAAACCCAGGCTGTCTCGCTTGTGGAGCAAATGGTTTACCCATTGAAACAGCTTGGCTGGCCATTCCTGAGTATTTATCTTGCACAACTTTGCCAAACACCTCAGTATCATTCATACTAATGTACCTCTTCAAGTAGTGTGAAAGTGTTTTAAAAAAATGAGCCTCTCTGAATTTCCTACTTTCAAGTATCAAGTCCTCTTTATACATCTATCAACTGTTATCAATTAATAATACTATCTTTTAATCAATCTTATTGTTGTAACATCAGTTGTCCAACCTTCAATTCTCATTTCCCATTTTACTTCCATAACTTCCATGTTGTAACAAACCTGTGGCTCCACTAGAACCCTGAGCACAGCAGGGTCCTTATTCATTGTTTGTTTCTGACATTCCTAAACCCTTGTGTCCCTTTATCACTTGTTATATTTTTGCACACCTTTGTCCCACTTTCTGTTTCTGACATGATATTTTGATTAAAACATAAACCTAAGTAAATTAAGCTATCACATGACTTCAAGCAGCAAGCCATACAATTAACTGTATATCAAGGAAAATGTTCTTAAATAATTTGTGTTCAAATTAATGTCCTTAGAAATTACCTCCAGGAGTCTTCAAAGTGGCATCCTGAGAAAGTCAATGTTCTCCTATTCCATGATTCTGAAATTTTGTGAAAGACTGCTTTAAACCCATTTTTAAAATGTTTCTGTCAGTATGACTGAATTCTTATTTCCAGCACTGCTTCTCTTTCACAAAGAAAAAGAAAAACTTGATTCACACATATATTGAAGTGTCTCATATATGTATCCATTCATAACCATGTATTCATAACTGTATGTCTACTATTACCTTCCATTTCTGTGTGGGCCAAGGTGTGATCCTGGCTAATTTACAACTTTATGTTAGTAACAGATTTTTTTTTTCTCTTTTGACTCCTCTAGGATATTAAGTGAGTAAGCTGTCCTCATTCTACATTCCCAATATTCCCATGCTTATGCTACAATTGTATTTATTAGGGAAATTCTCAATTTGTTCAACCTTTATTCTATATTCATATAACCAAGCTCTCAAAAGAAATTATTTTACTAATTTTCTCTAGTTTTCCTCTTCCACTTTTTAATGCTAATTCCAACAATAATAGATTACATCACTTCAAAAATTTGATTATGGTTACTCATATTGCAAAACCCAGAGGATAACATCTCAGTTTCTCAGTTTATTTTCCTGTTTAGTCTTCCTTCACTTATTTTTTAAGAATAAAATTCGTCTCATTTTCTACCTATAAATACATCTTCTAATTCTGCTATGGATGTTTCTTCTACATTTTCAATCTATAAGCATTAAATAGTTCTTAGTTCCTCTCTCTCTCTCTCTCTACACACACACAACTCCCCTGTGTCTTCTCAGTCAATAAATGTCTACTGGACCCTGGACACATGGCAGACTCATGAAGAATTTTATCACACCCCAAAATAGTCTCCAGCTATATGTCACAACATTCAGCCAACAACTAGCTAACATTAACCAAAAACAGGAATCTCCTGCAACTCTAAGTAACAAGCAAATAAGGTATGAGAAATGCTAAGAAAAAATAAAAGATCTATCATACTCCAGTTAGTAGATCAGTTAAAGAATAAGATTAAATCCCCTATGTGATATCATAAATGCAAACACTATGTAAATGTGCAGCAAGCTTCCATAGGAGCAGCTGTCTGCAAATACTGTATTTACTTTCAGCAACTCCTGGAATCTGAGAGGTGTTTATGCAAACAGAGCAGATGGTTATGCTAATGAAGTACATGCAGTAAATCTCTTGGTAGTAAATTTAATTAATTATAAACTTATGAAAGGGAATAATTTCAAGATATTTTCTATCTAGAACAGCTTGAGAAGAAATTTCAAACATTCCAGAAAAATCCAAGTATTTGCAGGTTAATGGGCATTATTAAAGTCTATGCATGCTTTCTTAAGAACTTTACTTATTATTACTGTAATCAAGTTTAGAATGCTGGCCTAGCTTGCTGACGTAAACAATATTAATATCTCAGAGGCAAAGGGAGAGCTGCATCAGATATTTTCAAAATATAATGGAATCAATCCATTTTTCTTTGTCTCTAGGATATATTTGGATTGTCACACAGCTATCAAAATCATGGGATAAGAATGACTTGGTTCAAATTTCCTGTAGAACTCAGTTATAGGGAAATAAGAAAACAGCAGTTACTGTTTAGGTTAAGTTTCTATTGTTACAGACAGGTTCTTTTTTTTTTTTCTTTTCCTGACTTTACATTTCTGGGGGAAAATAACCTGTTTGCTGTTTTGTTGCTTCAAACCAAATAAAATTAGAAAGGCTCATAAATAAAGACTCAGTTCAGGTGGCTTCTGCCCCAACTATGCCACTGAAAGAATGACACAGAAATCATTAACATCTCTGGTTCTCAATTTTCACATTCCTAATATGAGTGTTATGGTTAGAAAAATGTTTAATGAAATAAAATGGTTTAAAAGGTGTTACGTAGTTAACAAACATCATTACACAGACATCATTAACATCTCTGATTCTCAATTTTCACATTCCTAATATGAGTATTATGGTCAGAAAAATGTTTAATCAAATAAAATGTTTTAAAATGTGTTACGTAGTTAACAAACATCAACTTGTAAGTTTATTTACATATATATTTACCATTATTATAATTAATTACAATTTATTCAATTTATAGCCCGGCTGTGGCCCCCTCCTTTCCCTCCTCCTAAATCCGCCCTCCCTCCCTCTTCTCCCCCTATGCCCCTCCCCTAGTCCACTGACAGGAAAGGTCCTCCTCTCTTCTATTTGACCCTGACCTATCAGGTCTCATCAGGACTGGTTGCATATATTTCATAAATTACCTTTTCTGTTTACTTTCATGACATTCAATTTTAACTAACATACAAAGAGACTAGACATTAGTTCCTTTTCAGCAAATAGTCAGGCCATAATATTAGGTTAACTTTCATGATAATAAAATAATCTCAAATGCCAAAAGAAAGCAACAAGTAGCTAATGTGATTTACTATAGGATGGTGCTTTATTTTAAGTATTAATGAAATTCCATCTAGGGTTTTCAGATTTGGAAGACGTATTCATTATCAATACAAGACTTTTTGAGTATTTTTTAAAGACATATAAATAATTTTCTGTTTCTTAGTTTAGAAAAATATATAAAAATATCTCATGCTACATAAATATGTTATTAATGTGTGACATTCATCTTTGCTTCATTTCCTTCTGGGTGAGATTCTTAAATAGATACAGTTCATACTCAGCGATTGCTGTTTCTACTAGAATCATCTGAGCAATTTAAAAAAGCATTGCAGGAAATCATATCGGAACATAAGTTTCTACTTCTACACAATTACAAAAAATCCATACTCATAATCAGTAGAGGAAGGCAAATATGAGCCACTTTGGCCATTTCTGAAAGAAAAAAAAGGCAGTATTGCTTAAGTCAAATGTTTTTGAGGAAAGAAAATGATTCCATACTTCATTCCAATCTCTTTTTAAGGAGAAAGAATATGGTATCAAAAGCTCAATGTGAGGACTTTGTCTCTTTACTGCCAATACATAAAGTAACTTCAAACTTTCAGGATTGTGGTACTTTCTGTGCACTTTAATACAAATAAGTTTTGTATTAAACTTTTGTATTCATCATCTGAGAGATGAAGGTGCTGGCTTTAACTGTCTAGTCCCTAGATCTACATTCTGATAATTATAAGCCCCCTGGAACACTGATAATATGTAGGCCCTGTTACAATTAACTTGAAAAACGATCGTGATACATATTGACCAATTGTGGCTATCAGTCAGTTGTCAGGAAACAGGTGTCAACACAGCAGAAGTTGCTAAGCAGTAAAGAGAGCATTGGCTCCCTATAGGCCTTTCAGTCACCTAAGCTGGATTCTCATGCACAGCAGTGAATAGAACTTATGTACTTCAAGTCTGCTATACAAATCAAAGGAGAACTACATCCTGGTCATGGCTTGTACAAAGATCACAATCTATTTAAGTGATGTGTGAAGAGTTTATTTAAATTTCACATTCCTTTAAATCGATGCTACTCCTTGGAAATAACTTTAGGAATTTTCTATCCTGCTATTCCACGCTCCACATGAACATCTCCTGCCCTGCCAACATTTGACAGAGAGCAGCGTATTCTCTACGACCAACGAGCCCACACTCACAACCATCCTCACTCATCCTTCACAGTTCGTGTTACGGATCCCTCCTAATATTGCATTTTCTCTGGGCATTAACAACTATATAACACCATGCAGCTGACGCTGTGTTATGATACGCAATAGTCTCACTGCCCTCGAAGTAGTCCATACTCCACTTAGTCATCCTCCCTTCACATAGATTTTAGATTTTAAAATTATCTTTAAAATAAAGGCATACTATTTACCCATCCAAATAAGTACGATTTTAAAGCACTAGCCTTATATTTAAAGACAGCTATTTTTATAGTAAATAGCCTTCCTATTAACATTGCATCGCTATATAACACATCACTACATCCACAGGAAATATGTATTTATTATTTCAAACTTTAGGCCGCTCGGACATTTAAATTCATCATATGTGGCTCTCTGTTCAGAGTTTCACATACATGAAATCAATATGTCACCTTGTGAGTACTCTTACCTGGAACAGTTACTGCGGCTGAATTCATTTCCAAGGCCATTCAGATTGTTGGCAAAATGTACTACCTTATAGTTCTATGACTAATGATGCTGGATTTTATGGAATATCAGCTGGAAGATCCCTTATAATCTGGAAACTGCTGTCAGTGCACAGAGCTTGTCCACAGTCCCCGTTTATGTTGGCTCTCCAAATATGGTCATTTAACTTCACCAATGCTGTTTAGGAGATCTCATTTACTGGCTTGATCACACTTGCAAAATCATTTCAACCTTCTGGCACTGCGTTTCATAAGCAAGCACAAGCTCTACTCACTCCAGGGCCAGTCTAAAGCACGAACATCAGGGAATAGGACTCCTGGCAACTACTTTTGAGCTTGCACACTGCACCACGCAAGGTAAGTGTTTAGTATGATGGGGACCATGAACTTCTAAGCAGCACGGCTTTGGGTAAGAGTGCTTGCCTTGGCCATTGTTGACTTCAAGAAGTTAATCAGCCCCTTTTCTTCAATCACTACCACATTCATTATATAAACTCCCAAGGATGACTGCACAATATCATCCACCAGTAAACTTGGAACTGCAGGGCAGGTAGTGTCATCCTTGACACTTGACAATACAGGCTAGCATTTTTAATTATTATTTTACTTCTTTCGATTTATTCATCTTATTTCGTGATTGTAGTGATCTCTCAACTCCTCCAGGTTCCACCCTCTCTCTCTCTTTCCCCATCTCCTTCATTTTGTAATAATTGAAAAAATCTAGCTCCTACATAAGAAATAGTTTATCATTTCTCCAAAGAAAAGTAATGACTAGTTTCAAATATTTGTTTTTGCTTTTATTTTTTAATTAGATTTTTAATTTTTTATATTAATTACAGTTTATTCACTTTGTATCCCAGCTATACCCCTCTCCCTTATTCCCTCCCAATCCCACCCTCCTCCTTCCCTCTTCTATTCCCATGCTCCTCTCCAAGCCCATTGATAGGGGAGGTCTTCTTCCACTTCCATCTGCACCTAGCCTATCAGGTCTCATCAGAACTGGCTACATTATCCTCCTCTGTGACCTGGCAAGGCTGCTCCTCACTCAGGAGTGGTGGTCAAAGAGCCAGCCACTGAATTCAAGTCAGAGACAATTCTAGGGTACCAACTTGGATACTGACCTGCCATGGGCTACATCTGAGCAGGGGTTCTAGGTTATATCCATTAATGGTCCTTGGTTGGAGTATCAGTCTCAGAAAAGACACCTGTGCCCAGATATTTTGGTCCTGTTGTTCTCCTTGTGGAGCTCCTGTTCTCTCCAGGTCCCACTATTTCCTCCTTATTTCATAAGATTCCCTGGAGTCTGCCCAAAGTTTAGTAAAGAGTCTCAACATCTGCTTTGATACACTGCTGGGTAGAGTCTTTCAGTGGCCACTGTGGTAGTCTCCTGCCCTGTTTCCTGTTTTCTCCTTCTTCCAATGTTAATCCTGTTTGTCTTTCTGAGTGAGGATTGATCATCTTACCCAGGGACCTCCTTTTTGCTTAGCTTCTTTAGGTGTACAGATTTTAGTGTGTTTATCCTATATTATTAGGTCTAATATCCACTTATAAGTGAGTATATACCGTGTGTGTCTATTTTAACACAACCTAAAAATAAATAAGGAAACAGACAAAATCCAGATGTCTAACTTTTTTTGGTTTTTACTAAGATCCCAACACTGAAGCCAAATCTTTTTTTATTATTATTATTATTATTATTATTATTATTATTATTATTATTATT
>NW_026596051.1:44035269-44061457 GCF_907164565.1 Psammomys obesus
TTATTATTATTATTATTATTATTATTATTATTATTATTATTATTATTATTGATTCTTTCTGAGTTTTACATTATGTATGCCAGTCCTGCTCATCTCCCTGTACCTTCATATCTTCCCTTTGTCCTTGAAACCTCTCCCACAAAATGAAAAACACAAAAACAAGGAATCAACACCAAAAAATGCAGAGGAAACAGCATCGTAGAAGCTGCAGAATGTTACAGTGTGTCATGCAGTACGTCCCTCTGTCCACATGTCTTTGCTTGCAGCTGTCCATTGCAATGAGTCATCAGTCTGTTTCTAGGTCTCTGGCTTCTGTGACACCAATAGGAATGTGCCCACGTCATCCTTTTGTTGCCCTTTTCCATGAAGGTCCTGCAGTTTGAGATCAACAATATTGATCCTTTTACTCACTCTACTGTTCATAGATGAATTAGATGTTGAAATAGGCCCAACTCTGAGCCCTGGATCTGGACCTGGGTGGTGGCTAAACTACTGACCCCAAACTTTTAAAAGGAAATTTGATTATGTCATCCTATATAGAATTGATTTTTTATATAGAATTTTATGAGAACCCTCTTGTATTTTTTCAAACTTTAGGTTTGAAAAATCAACTGGAAAAATCAACTAAAGAAAATAATTATGCCTATGATTCTATTTATTTGCATATTATTTGCTCCAAGAACTTTTTGAGGTTTTTCTAGTGTTTTGTCTTTTCTTCTGCACTAAATTTCTTTTCACCTGGCTTGAGATTTCAACTTTTCAGAGCAGCAGTTAAATATTTATGAAGCTTAAGCTTCAGACTTCCTTTCAAAACCACTATGAAATTTAAAAGTGGAACTGAAAGTTGAACCATAACATGAAAAACAAATATGTTAACTTGTTGAATCCTGGAAAGATTGAATACATTTTTGTAAAATTGTGATGTTTAAGTCCTGTTCTGAGATTATGGCAGCTGTATTTCCTCTCCTATCACTACTCAAATACTTAATGCTGATGATCTCAGCATCATTCCATGTTTGCTTGAGAGTAAATTTCATCTAGTTGACATCCCTTTCTTTCAGTGGTTCATATGAAAAAACAGGGTAGGAAAACGGGAGCTAGTGTCATTTATGAGCCTTTTCTTTTACAGGACTGGAGATTCAGCTCAGAGCCTGTATTCACCAGAAAAGAACTCTACCTTTAACTTCCATCTTCAGCCCTTTTTTTTATGAGTTTTATAATTGCTTTTATTTAATCCTTTCAGCTCATCAAGTGTGTTAGTTGTAGATAGAGGAAACAGTTCTGAACTCTGATTAAGCCTACAATTATTCTGAGTGATATTAAAGCTTAGTTTTATGTTTCCTTCTGTGTATAAAATCCATACACATTGTAAACTACATTGGTTATTGGCTGCAGACTCCATATCCCCTGTAGCTAGTGCTCTCAGCTGGGGTCCCAGAGATGCATCCCAGAGATGTCCCGCCTCCATGGATTTGCAGTCTCCCGGTCATCTTCCCTGCTTGCTGAATCTGATCCCTACTCCCTCTCTCACCCAGTTCCCTCTCTCCATATTCTTCAGTTGTCTATTTCGTTTCTCCTGAGTGAGAGTGAAGCATCCTCCCTTGGGCCCTCATTGTTACTTAGCTTCTTTGGTTTTGTGGACGGTAGCATGGTTATTCTGTACTTTATGGCTAATCTCCACTTATAAATGAGTACACATCATGCAGGTCTTTCTGGGTCTGGGTTACCTCACTCAGAATATTTACTAGTTTCATTTGCCTGCAAACCGCATAAGGACTTTGTTTTAGTAATGGAATAGTATTTTATTGTGTAAATGAATCATATTTTCTTTATTCATTCCTTAGTTAAGGGACTTTTTTTTGGCTGTTTCCAGTTCCTAGCTATTGGGCTTAGTGTAGAAAATCTTATGAAAGAAAGGGTAGATAGCAAGACCTGGAAGGGACAGGAGCTCCACAAGGAGACCAACAGAGCCAAAAAAAAAAAAACAAAACAAAACAACAACCAAAAAAAAAAAAAAATTGGGCCCCACGGATCCTGCAGATACCAATACTCCAATCAAAGACCATGCATGGAGAGGGCCTAGTCTCCCTGCTCAGATGAAGCCCATAGGCTGCTCAGTTTCCAAGTCAGATCCCTAGTAAGGAAAGCAGGGGCTCTCTCTGACATGAACTCAGTGGCTGGCTCTTTGATCACCTCCCCCTGGTGGGTACATCCTTGCCAGGCCACAGAAGAAGATGATACAGCCAAACCTGATGAGACCTCATAGGCTAGGGTCAGATAGAAGGAGAGGAGGTCCTACCCTTTCAGTGGACAAGGAGAGGGGCATAGTGGGAGAAGAGGGAGGGGGAGTGGGAAGAGATGAGAGAGAGGGCTACAGCTGGGATCCAAAGCTAATAAATTGTAATAAATAATAATTTAAATAAATAGATAGATAGATAGATAGATAGATAGATAAATAGATAGATAGATAAATAAATAAATAAATGAATGAATAAATAAATAAATAAATAAATAAATGAATGAATGAATAAATAAATAAATAAATAAAGAAATAAATAAATAAATAAATAAATAAAGAAAGAAAGAAGCTGTTATGAACATAGCTGAGCAAGTGTCCTTGTGTTATGGTGGCACATCTTTTGGGTATATGCCCAGGAGTGGTAGAGCTGAGTCTTGACTAACCAGGTGGGACTCCCAGAGGAGGGAGGGAGGCACCAACAAACTATAAAACCTTTGACCCAAACTTTGCTCTGCCTACAAGAAGTGTAGGGATAAAGATGGAGCAGAGATTGAGAGAAAGGCCAACCAACGACTGGCCCAACTTGAGACCTACCCCACAAGAGAGAGACAATTCCTGACACTATTAAGGATACGCTGGTATGATTGCACACAGAAGTCTAGTAGAAAGGTCTACTGATCTCTGTGCAGGAGATGTTGGAAACAGACGCCGTGACCCACAGCCAAACAATAAGCAGAGCTCCAGGATTCTTGTGGAAAAGTGGGAGAGAGTGAACTAACCTGGGTCCACAGGGCTCACAGAGGCTGAACCACCAACTAAAACACATTCCCAGGCTGGACCCTAACCCCGGCACATACATAACAGGTGCACAGCTTGGTCACCATGTGGGTCCTCCAGCATGTGGAGCAGGGGCTGTCTCCGACTCTGTCCCTTGCTTTGGATCCCTTTCCCGAGCTGGGCTGCCTGGCCTGGCCTCAGTAGGACAGGATGCTGTAATTGGAGATGCCAAGGCGGGTTGGTACCCATGGAGGCCTCCCTTTCTCACAGATGTGGAGGGAGGAGAGGGGAGGGGGTATGATGGTGGAACTAGAGGAGAGGAGGAGGAGGGCTGTGGTCAGGCGTTAAAATGAGTAAATGAATCAATAAGGAAGAAAAGCCCATCTGTGGATGACAAGCGGCACTCTGATACACAACTGCCAACATGCACACACCCACGTCTCTGCGCAGGTGGGACAGGTGGCAGCAGGGTCAGGCAGTGCCCTGGTAAGGGGCAAAAGTCCCCTAAGAGACAGACTGCAGAAGAGGATGCCCAGGAAGGATGCTAGCCAGCATGCAATTGTCCTGCAGAGATAAAGCCGCCTCCCACGCTGGCACTTCTGGCAAGTCACGAAAAGGCAGGACCATTGCAAAGCACAGTAGCTTCTCCAGTTTGTGAACACTTCCTCCTTTGTTGGTTCATGTGAACATACGCTATGGTGGAGGATTAGTTGGCGAAGGCAGGATTTTCTGTTTCTTCAGTTTTCAAGTGTGTGTGTGTTTGTGCACGCATATGTGTGCAGCTAAGAAATATTTTTTTTTCATTTCGCAACAAAATTGTGGTATGTTTTCTGTTGGTATCTGGGAGTGTGGACGTAGGCTTGCATTACTTGAGACATGAAGAACACAGAAAAGGAAAAAAAAAAAGCTTGTATTTCTGTCTGGTCTGGAAATCAATCTGACGCTTTCTCAGACAACTAGGAATAGCACTTCCTCAAGATCCAGCCATACCACTCCTAGGCATATACCCAAAAGAGGCTCAAGTACACAAAAAGGACATTTGCTCAACCATGTTTGTAGCAGCTTTATTTGTAATAGCCAGAAGCTAGAAACAGCCCAGATGCCCCTCAACTGAAGAATGGATGCAGAAACTGTGGTACATCTATACAATGGAGTATTACTCAGCAATGAAAAATAAGGAAATCATGAAATTTGCAGGTAAATGGTGGGACCTAGAAAGGATCATCTTGGGTGAGCTGTCCCAGAAGCAAAAAGACACACATGGTATATACTCACTCATATAGACATACAACATAGGATAAACCCACTAAAATCTGCACATCTAAAGAAACTAAGCAAGAGAGCGGACCCTGACTAAAACGCCCAATCCCCATCCCGAAAGGCAAAGAGGATGGACATCAGAAGAAGAAGAAAACAGGAAACAACCTAGGAACCTGCCACAGAGGGCCTCTGAAAGGCTCTGCCCTGCAGACTATCAAAGCAGACGCTGAGACTTATGGCCAACTGTTGGGCAGATTGGAATGGAATTTAGGTAAGAAGTGGGAAATTATAAGAGCTGGAGAGAACAGGAACTCCACAAGGAGAGCAACAGAACAAGAAAATTTGAACACAGGGAAATTCCCAAAGATTCAAACTCCAACCAAGGACTATTCATGGAGATAACCTAGAACCCCTACACAGATGTAGCCCATGGCAGTTCAGTGTCCAAGTGGGTTCCATAGTAATGGGAAGAGGGACTGCCTCTGACATAATCTGGTTGGCCTGCTCTTTGATCACCTCCCCCTGAGGGGGGAACAGCCTTACCAGGCCACAGAAGATGACAATGCAGCCACTTTTGATGAGAACTGATAGACTAAGATCAGAAAGGAGAGGAGAACCTCCCCTATCAGTAGACTTGGGGAGGGGCATGAGTGAAGAAGGGGGAGGGAGGGTGGGATCTTGAGGGGAGGCTTATGGGGGGATACAAAGTGAATAAAGTGTAATTAATAAAAGTTAAATAAAAAATTTTAAAAAAATACCCAAATAATTTGCCTTTGACAGTTTCTCAAGCTGACTTTCAAATAAAAATAGTACTAAAGTTTAGCCTTTCTTTATAAGTCCAGCCAGTAGGAGCTACCAGCAAATTTCAAAACATCTACAGTTTAGGGTCCCTTTGTAAAATCTCTGTGTTCATCAAATCCTTTAAATGATTCAAAAACTGTCTGCAGCTACTATGCTAAGGCTAGCTAGTTGTTTTACATTTACTTTCTGAGGATCTTTGTCGCCTGATTCTTTACCACTGTAATCATCTCTCTCCGTGTTTTGTATACTGTATGGTGAATAACTTGGAGACTGAAAGGATTTTTTAATTGTAAATTTTGTGAAATTTATTTACTTTTTGGTGTGTGTGTGTGAGTGAGAGAGAGAGAGAGAGAGAGAAGTACATGTGTTCTTGCGCTCATGTTCAACCCTGTATATCAGTTCTTGCGCCCGCTCTTGTGGACCCTGAGAAGTAAACACAGGTTTACAGGCGTGGTGGGAGGCATCTGGACTATCTCACACATGCCATTTTTACATTGTAAGCACTCAAATAAATGTCACTTAGTGATGCTTTCCAGAATAATTTTGAAGAAAAAAAATCAATCATTGTTAACCACTAAATGGTGTGTATTTTAGTATTTCTCTGAATAGCCTTTAATAATCAATTTCCTTTGGTATTTCAGCCATTATGAACTCCTGCTTAAGTAAATGGAACCTGTAATAAACTTCTCATTGAAGTGGCATTCTTCATGTCATGTTCATGTAGTTGGGATATTTCTTGAAAGAATTGCATAGCATTTCAAGTTTAATATGAAAATCAGAATATCAAGAAGTCATGCTTTTTCATAGTATGTTTGATAATCTAGTGACTTAGGTGAAGGTAAAAATATTTACAAAAACTAACACTACACAGATATTTAAAATTCCTCTTCCTGCCACTCAAGGGAAAGCAAGATGAGAAGTATAAATATAGGGGATTTAATTTCTATAAATATTTAAGCGAAACTTAATTTTACTGTAAATATTTTGTTTTACTCATTTTATTTTTGTCATAATTTTTTTATTTTTTTATATTAATTACAGTTTATTTACTTTGTGTCCCAGCTGTAGCCCCCTCCCTCATTCTCTCCCAATCTCACCCTCTCTCCCTCATCTCCTCCTTGACCTTCTCCAAGTCCGCTTATAGGAGGGTCCTCCTCCCCTTCCATCTGACCCTAGCCTATCAGGTCTCATCAGGACTGGCTGCATTGTCCTCCTCTGTGGTCTAGCTAGGCTTTTCCTCCCACAGGGGTGCTGGGGAGGTCAAGGAGCTCACCATAGAGTACATGCCAGAGACAGTCCCTGTTCCCCTTACTAAGGAAGCCACTTGGATACTGAGCTGCCAATGGCTACATCCGAGCAGGGGTTCTAGGTTATATCCATGCATGGTCCCTGGTTGGAGAATCAGTCTCAGACAAGCCCCTGTGCCCAGATATATTTGGTCTTTGTGACGCTCTTGTTCTCCCCAGGTCTTACTAACTCTCTCTTCTTTCGTATGATTCCCTGCACTCTGCCCAAAGTTTGGTTGTGAGTCTCAGCATCTACTTTGATATACTGCTATGCAGAGTTATTTTATATTAATAAACTGTGAATGTTTGGTCAAATTGGATTGTAGACCTTAAACATCATCACTAGCTCTTTGTATAGAAGTAAGGAATCTTAATATTCAATCAAATTCAGTAATTGTGAAACTTTTACCTTTTCACAAGATCTCATTTTGAAATCTCTAATGAGTTGTGTTGACCCCAAAAAATAGCTATAAAACTTAATTTTGAAGTTAGGCAAAATAGCCATACTGCTATTTTTAAATATATGCATATTTTGATTATCTTTTGAGAAAAAGTTATGCAGTTAGCAAGGGATGGTAGGATCAAAAGAATTAATTTCAATAGGAAAGGAGAAATTCTATGAAGCAGGAACAGTCCTGAAAGGCTGCTAGCATCCCTGTTTGATATCCTCATGCCTCTCTCTGACTGTAGGTTTAAAGGTTTTTTCCAGGTGTAACATCAAAGAGCTTGGGGACATTTTTCCTATCCCTTTCACCCATCTTGAGGGACAGGCACCAGCAGAACACTGCTGTTGAGTAATAAGTAGAGAAACTCTCAAAGCTACTCACAGTAAAATCATGTCAAGGATGAGTCTTAGTTACAGCTAATATTGTGGTAATAAACCCTGGGACCAAAAGCACCTTACACGGCAAAGTTTTTTTTTTTTTTTTGGTTGTTTTTTTTTTGTTGTTGTTGTTTTTGTTTTTTTTCCAGCAGACAGTTTCGGGTCATTGTACATTAATGAAAATCAGGGCAGGGACCTAAGGCAGGAGTCTGGATGTAGAAATTGAAGCAGAGGCCATAGAGGAATGGGGCTTACAGGCTTGTTTCTGAAGGCTTGCTAAGCCTGCTTTCTAGATGCCCCACGAGTACCTGCCCAAGGATGGCACTAGGTAAAGTAAGGTCTCATGGGCGTGCCTGCAGGCCATTCTCATGAAGTGATTTTTTTCAATTGTGTGTTCTTCCCCTCATATAACTCTAGCTTCTATCAAGTTGACAAATCAAAATGAAACCAACAACACAACCAGTACGATTGATCACTTGTCAACTTGACACGCTAATACCTAAGTATACCCATAATGTTTTCTTTCTTTATTATCTCCAAGGCCTCATATTAACATCAGTAGCTCCTAAAAAACAAATTATGACTTTTAAGAATATCACAGTCTAAAAATTCAAATACTTTAAAGGTGCTTTTAAAACATTCAAAGTCTTTTTGAAACATGTCAGTTTCTCTAAAATATCCAAGGTCTCCTAACTGTAGGCTCATGAAGAATCAAAACTAAGTTAATTTGTACTCCAAATGGGCAGTTATAATCAGACAAAGCAAAGCAAAAGTTTAACCGTGTGAATAGTTTGATGCATGATATCTCAGATCCATTAATGATCCTCCGAGCTCCAGAAGGCCTGGGCCACTTCTGTGATAAGTCCAACAGCTCCCATCCACGGCTCAGACCATTCTGTCAGCTGCCGCCCTTGGTGGTCATCCCTTGGCACTGACCACTCCGAGAGGCTGAGGTCTCCACAGGCACTTAATTTTATTTTCGCAAATAGCCTCTTTTGAGATATCTTCAAGGACTCTGATATTGACACATACTACAAAGCCTCAACTTCCATCCATGACTTCTTCTATCTGAGGACTTCTCCTGAACCTAAGGTGTACCCTCATCAGTGACCTCTCTCAGACTCTCACCACAGATTCCATCCTTGCCACACTGTGTCAAGCCTCAGCTTCTCTCCTTATCCTCTACCAATTCCATCTGGGTGACTCTTAAACAGGACCCAGTTCCAATACCAGCATGAGATGCATCCTCATCCTCCACTTTACCACAGCTTCTGTGCAATGACTTTGAGAAAATGCTCGTAGATTACAGCTCAGTGATTCTGATATCTTCTTCACTGATGCCAATTTTTCTGCACCATTTAGCTAGCAACTGTATTCCCTGCAGCGTAAAGATTTACCATATTGTTATTCACAGATTATTCTTCAGCAACAGCTGACCAGACCCATGGTTCTTAATTCAAAATATAACCCAACAGCCTTCAGAGTGTCCTTACTTCACTCTGACATTTCACAAGAAATGTCTCCATCTTTTCTATTTCTTTCAATGCTTTTATCTTTCAAGCTCCCACAAAACATACAAACGAGCTCTGAATATTTAATGGATTTTTTTTTTTAGCCCAATGTTCTAATTTCCTTCCTCAGTTCTCCCTAAAGACAACATGGTCATGTTTGTCACAGCCAAACTCAACTCTCTGGTAACAAGTTATGTCTTAGTTCAGGTTTCTTTGATGTAATAAAATACCACAACTAAAACCAATGTGGCAAAGAAAGGTTATTTTTCTGCTTGTAGTTCTACATGAAGTCCATCAAAGGAAGCCTGAAAAGGAACTCAAGAGAGAAACTGAATACAAGAAATAAAACAGAGATCATGGAGGGGTGCTGCACAGCTTGCTCTTTAACCTGCTTCATATATATATCCAGGAACTACAGGCCCAAGGGTAGCAAAGGCCCAAAATGGACTTGCTTTTTCAAGTCCATCACTAAATAAGAAATGTCCCACAGGTTTGCCTATAGGCCACTCTAATGGAGCCATTTCCTCACTTGTGATTCGCACTTCTCAAATAACTGTACCTTGTGTTCAAATTATGATAAATCATAGAGAGAATATATTCATATGGGGAAGGAAATCATAAAGAAGTAGATGACACATTATTTTGAATACATCTCATATCTTAAGAGATTAGAATTTTTACTGCACCTCACAACCAGAGTTAAAAATAATCCTTGAGGTCACATAAGATTTAAGACTGGTGTACTATTACTCAAGCTGTTTAACATGCATTTAAGAGAACAATATAAAAACTAATCTGACTTGGCATGGATTTCTCATATCATCAACTTTTTTTTGTATTTATTTATTTATTTACTTATTTATTTTGAATTTTTTTTCTTATCAGTTACATTTTATTAACTCTATATCCCAGCCTTGTCCCTATCCCTCATTCCCTCCCAGTCCCTCCCTCCCTCCCTCATCTCCACCGTGCCCCTTGCCAAGTCCACTGATAGGGGGGACCTCCTCCCCATTCATCTGATCCTGTTTTATCAGGTATCTTCAGGACTGGCTGCAAAGCCCTCCTCTGTGGCCTAACAGGACTGCTCCTCCCTTGGGGGGTGGAGAGGCCAAAGAGCAAGTCATTGAGTTCCTGTTAGAAATAGTCCTTGTTCCCCTCACTGTGGGAAACCAATTGGTTACTGAGCTACCACAGGCTACATCTGAGCAGAGGCTCTAGGTTACATTCATACATGGTCCTTGGTTGCATGTCAGTCTCAGAAAAGACCCTGTGCCCAGATATATTTGGTCCTTGTGGAGTTCCTATCCTTTCCTCATCAGACTAACTCCCCTTTTTTCTTATGATTCCCTGTACTCTGCCAAAGGTTTGGTCATGAGTCTTTGCTTTGAAAACACTGCTAGTTAGAGTCTTTCAAATGCGCTCAGTAGACTCCTGTCAATGTTCAATGCGCATCCCATCTGTCTTTCAAAGCGAGGATTAATAATCTTACCCCATGTCCGCTCTCTTGATTTTCTTTTTTAAGTATATAGATTTCATTATGTTTATCATATCTTATAGGTCTATATAAGTGAGTATATACTGTGTTTGTCTTTCTCCTTCTGGGATATTTCACTCAGGATGATCTTTTCTAGATCCCACCATTTGCCTGCAAATTTCATGATTTCCTCCTTTTTGATTGCTGAGTAGTATTTCATTGTGTAAAAATACCACAATTTCTGTACCCATTCCTCCGTTGATGGACATCTGGGTTGTTTCCAGGTTATGGCTATTACAAATAAAGCTGCTATAAACATGGTTGAGCAAATATCCCTTTTGTGTACTTGAGCAAACTTTGGGTATATACCTAGCAGTGGTATAGCTGGGTCTTGAGGAAGCACTATTCCTAATTGTCTGAGAAAGCGACAGATAGATTTCCAGAGTGGTTGTACCAGTTTACATTCCCACCAGCAGTGGAGGAGGGTTCCCCTTTCTCCACAACCTCTCCAGCATGTGTTGTCCCTTGAGTTTTTCAGTTTGGCCATTCTGATGGGTGAAAGGTGATATCTCAGGGTCATTTTGATTTGCATTTCCCTGATGGCTAATGAAGATGAGCATTTCTTTAAGTGTTTCTCTGCCATTCAATATTCCTCTGTCGAGAATTTTCTGTTTAGCTCTGCTCCCCATTTTTTAATTGGATTACTTGGTTTGCTGCTTTTCAGCTTCTTTAGTTCTTTGTATATACTCGATATTAGTCCTCTGTCAGATAAAGGGTTAGTGAAGATTCTTTCCCAATCTGTAGGCAGGCATTTTGTTTTGATGTCGGTGTCCTTTCCTTTACGGAAGCTTTTCAGTTTCATGAGGTCCCATTTATTGATTGTTGCTCTTAGAGCCTGTGCTGTTGGTGTTCTCTTCAGGAAGGTGTCTCCTGTGCCAATGAGTTCTAGGCTGTTCCCCACTTTTTCTTCTAACAGATTTAGAGTATCTGGTTTTATGTTGAGGTTTTTGATCCACTTGGACTTTAGTTTTGTGCAGGGTGATAAATATAGATCTATTTTCATTTTTCTGCACGTGGACATCCAGTTGGACCAGCACCATTTGTTGAAGATGCTGTCTTTTTTTCATTGAATGGTTTTGGCTTCTTTGTCAAAAATCGAGTATTCATAGGTGTGTGGGTTTATTTCTGGGTCTTCTATTCGGTTCCATTGATCCTCCTTTCTGTTTTTATGCCAATACCATGCAGTTTTTATTACTATTGCTCTGTAGTACAACTTGAGATCGGGGATGGAGACACCTCCAGATGATCTGTTGTTGTACAGGATTGTTTTGGAGATTCTGGGTGTTTTGTTTCTCCATATGAAGCTGAGAATCTTTTTTTCAAGGTCTGTAAAGAATTGAGTTGGTATTTTGATGGGAATTGCATTGAATCTGTAGATTGCTTTTGGCAGGATGGCCATTTTCACAATGTTAATCCTACCAATCCATGAGCACGGGAGATCTTTCCATCTTCTGAGATCTTCTTCAATTTCTTTTTTCAGAGATTTGAAGTTTTTCTCAAACAGTGAAGTTTTTCACTTGCTTGGTTAGTGTCACCCCAAGGTACTTTATGTGGTTAGTGGCTATTGTGAAGGGTGTTGTTTCCCTAATTTCTTTCTCAGCCCTTTTGTCTTTGGTATACAGGAGAGCTTCTGATTTTTTTGAGTTGATTTTGTATCCTGCCACTTTGCTGAAGGTGTTTATCAACTGGAGGAGTTCTCTGGTTGAATTCTTGGGGTCGCTCATATATACTATCATATCATCTGCGAATAGTGCCACTTTGACCTCTTCCTTTCCGATTTGTATCCCCTTGATCTCCTTTAGTTGTCTTATTGCTCTGGCTAGGACTTCAAGTACTATGTTGAAGAGATATGGAGACAGTGGGCAGCCTTGTCTTGTCCCTGATTTCAGTGGGATTGATTTAAGTTTCTCTCCATTGAGTTTGATGTTGGCTATGGGCTTGCTGTATATTGCCTTTACTATCTTTAGGTATGTGCCTTGTATCCCTGATCTCTCCAAGACTTTAAACATGAATGGGTGTTGGACTTTGTCAAATGCTTTTCGCCATCTAAGGGGATGAAAGTGTGTTTTTTTCTCCTTCAGTTTGTTTATGTGGTGGATTACATTGATGGATTTCCGTACATATCATCAACTTTTATACGCTAAGTTAATACATAGTTATGTATTGTTGTTATCTTTTTTTATTTCACTTTACATCATGATCACAGCCTCCTGCCTCCTCTCCTCCTCGTCCCACCCTCCTTCCCTCTTCACTCTCCCTCCTCCCCTACTCCTCAGAAACAGGAGTCTCCTTCACCAACCCACCTCAGCATATCAAATCACATCAGGACTCAGCAAATCCTCTTCTCCTGTGGCTTGGCAAGGCAATGCTGCAAGAGAGAAGTGATCTAAAAGCAGGCAGCAGAGTCCATGTCAGAGACAGCCCCCACTGCCCTTATTAGGGAACCCACATGAAAACCAAGCTGCCCATTGGCTACCTCTGTGTAGGAGGCCTAGGTCTAGTCTATGTATAGTTCTTCAGTCTCTGCAATGCCCCTGTGCCCTAGCTCGTTGGCTCTATTGGTCTTCTTGTGGAGCTCCTGACCTCTCTGTGTCCTAATATCCTTCCCCCACTGGTCCACAAGTGTCCCTAAGCTTCACCTAATGATTGGCTGTGAGTATGTGTTTCTATTCTTTGCTGAGTAGAGTCTCTCAGAGGACAGCTATGCTAGGCTCATGTCTGCAAGCATGGTAGACTACAGTGAGTAGTTTCAGGAGTTGGCTCTCTCCCACGGGATGTGTCTCAGGTTGAGCCATATTGAGGAAATTCCCTCAATATGGTATAGAGTGCTATCTGCCTTTGATTCAGAGTATCATGTTTATCATATGCTAAAGCTAGAACATATAAATGTTGAAAATAATTTGTTAAAATCTGTCATAAACCATTTGTGGCTATTGTTTGATAAATAATATTTGTTGTCAATATCAGTTGAGATCTGTTAGACTGAGTCCTTTGTAAAACTCTGGCAAAGATCTATTTAAAGTACCCCATTTATTCATAATGTGAGGTTTTATAAGCTAATCAATAAATACGGAGAGAAACAGTCTGTTGGAGACATACACACAGAGACAGGCACAGGCGCAAGGACAGGGAGAAAGATTTACAAGTCCAGCACATGTCCAGACTCATGTAACTGACAAAGGACAAAAGACACAGGGAGCATGAAGTAGAGAATTTAAATCTAGATTTTCTTCTTGGTTAAATGAGTCCAAGTAGAAGTGCTTTTATTTCTTTCATTAATGTGACAGTCAGGTATTACTGGTGACCAGGAGCTAATTACTAATGCACTATAATCCATATAAGAAAATAGCAAGAGTCCTGGAAAAATTCCAGGAAAATCTTGCCAGGTTCTCAGTAGCACAGAAAATGCTTTTATGTTCTATTTTCAGATTATAAAGCATGCATAAATTTATAAGAAATGTCAGTTTTAATAGAAGTGATAGTGGTTTCCAGTGAAATTATTTTCAGATTCTTCTGGTCATATTGTCTTCTTGGCCTAACCATAAGCCTTATTTCATATTATGATCATGTAATGCTTGTCATACCCACAAGTGTGGTCCTAATCGAGTTTCAGTCTCTCTAATTGCATTGTTGAGCACAGCTGTTTCTTGTTTATGCATGAGACTTTGTTAGAGAGAAAATATGCAAATAGCATGCCCCCTTCATCAATTACTATAAGGTAGGGTGCTTCATTCTCCTCTGAGTGTACTTCTCCTGCTTCCTGTTAGAAGAACTTCACCATCATCTAGTTCCTTATAGACTGTTCCCACAGCCAAACCGATGGAGGTTCCCTCATCTAGTCTTTCCTGGTCTATATAAGCTAGCCTGTCCCTGAGGCTACTTGCAATTAAGACAGTGTTGTGTGCAACAAGGCTTAGGAAGCAAATGGATACTCAAATGAGGGCCTTTGATCCTCCATGCTCTTTCCTGTTAGCCCTATCCCTCCTGCCTTCCCAACCCCACCCTCCCTTTTTCTCCCTCCCCTTTTACTCAGAAAAGAGAAGCCCCTTTTCCCATCCAGCCAAGCTCATCACGTTACATCAGGACTGACTGTGTCCTTTTCCTCTGTGTCCTGGCAAGGCAGTCCCGCCAGAGGAAAGTAATCAAAAAGCTGGCAAGTGAGTCTGTGTCTGATGTAGTCCCCGCTTTCCTTACTAGAGGGCCCACCTGAACCCTAAGCTGCCCATCTCCTACATCTTTGTAAGCGGCCCAGGTCCAGGTCATGCATGGTCCTTGCTTGATAGTTCAGTCTCTTCAAACTCTTGGCCCTGGTTACCTGGCTCTCTTGGTCTTCTTATGGAGCTCCTGTCACCCCCACATCCTTTTCTCTCACCTCCCACTTTCCCACGAGATGCCCTTTGCATCACACAATGTTCGGCTGTTTTGAGGCACTGCTGGGTAGAACCTCTTCTCCATAAGAGTATAATGTTACTGATTATTCGTGGTTTGGTCATTGAAAAGACACAATAGTTGCTCAATTGATAATCACAGTAATAATTGATCTGTGTGGCAACTTTCTGTAATCCAGGCACTTGAGAGAATGAGGCAGAAGAGTTCTGAGGTTGAGTCTAGGAAGAGCTCATAGAAAACAAACAAACAAACAAAAAACCTATTTCAAAAAACTCCAAGTATAAACAATATGTAGCAGCCACAGATAGCAGGAACAAACACTAGAGGACAGAGCCTTCCATAGGTAGTTTTCCACAATATCTTTACAATTGTTTTGAGAAAGGTTTGAGAAGTCTTGTTTAAGTGAAAGTATCTTGGGTATCCCACTGAGCAAGTGTTAAAATCATCTGTAGAACCATTAAAACTTGGTAAGCCACTGATTGACATATTTCTGCAGAACATAGAAAGAGTTGTTAAGAAAATTGAGTTTCGAGTTTTCATCCTTATTCAAAATATTTAATCTCTAACCAGCCATACAATCTTTATTTTTTTAAAGAGTATTATCACATTTACTGGAATTGTAATGTATAATCATGGAAATCCATTACTTGAGCTTTAAAATAGATAACCTTTACTCCCTGGAGAAGTAAAGAAACTCACCCAATTGGTGAAAGTTTATTCAGGAACCATCAATTGACATTTCTGCAAGACAACATTCTCCTCCCCCCCCACCCCTGCTGCTTAAGAAACATCTATCAATGCAAAACACACTTTCTGCTCTGAATCTCCATACTCTAGATTTTAACACTCAGTATTTCAACACAGGAAGGCTAGTGAAGGTACCCAGCTTCTTTGAGTAGAGCAGATCCATGCTTCAATCTGGAGCTTCATTGTTAAGACATTATCGGACCAGTACATTTTTTCTTCCTTGCTATCTTGAAAGGCAAAATGTTCAAATTAAGATAATCGTTTTATAGAAGGTCCACAAATTATCTTGTTAATCAGAAATATACCACTGAGCTCTTAAATTATAGCCTGCTCCAATCAGTTCTCTCCTCAATACACAAAAAGGACATCCAATGTCCTTTGGAAAAACATGCAGACCTTTATTCTCCTAGAAGTCAACTGAACCTTCTATCGATGCTCCACCCCTCCATTTATCCTACAATATCCAGTGATTTCTTAATTGCTAGCAATATTTCCAGTTGGATTTTCATCTGTATTACTACTGTTGTTAATGGATTACAAACTCATGTAAAAGAGAAAGACAGAGATGCCATCCACTAAAGTTCCTGAAAGTTCACTAGTAATCAGGTTTTGTCTGTTAACCTTAGTCTATCACCCTAAGTGTATTGCATGTTGCTTTTGTTCTTATCTCTGAGCCTCAACATGTTGAACAACTAACATTTTCTTTTGAATGGTGATTCTTAGGAGGAAATAAGTATGCCTTTCAATCTTAAATACTACTCAAGCTCTTGAAAGACCTTGAATATGTGTGATAGTAAGCCTATCTTCAGACATTCACAATGTAATTGACACACTACTGTTAATTCATGTCAAAATTACATTATTAGAAACTTCCCATTCAACTTTTTTCTTCAAATTGTGATTTTTGTTCAAATAAAAGACAAGGCCATTTCCACCAGCAATGGAGGAGGGTTCCCCTTTCTCCAGCATATGTTGGGAACTAGAAAAGATAATCTTGAGTGAGATAACCCAAAAACAAAAAGACACACGTGATATATACTCACTCATAAGTGCTTATTAGACATATAATATACTATAAACATACTAAAATCTATATTCCTAAAGAAGGTAAACAACAAGGAAGACCGTAGGGAAGATGCTCAATCCTCATTCAGAAGGTCTAATGTGATGACTTCGGAAGCAGAGGAAGACAGGGAATAGGACAGGAGCGTGCAGCAGAGGACCTCTGAAATACTCTACTGACAGAGGTATTAGAGCAGAGGCTGAGATTCATAGCCAAACTTTGGGCAGAGTGCATGGAATTTTATGAAAGAAGGAGAAGATAGAAAGACGTGGAGGGGTCAGGAGCTCCAAAAGGAAACTGAGCCCTGGAGGTCCTTCAGAGACTGATAACCCAATCAAGGACCTAAATGCATGGAGAGGACCTAATGCATGGAGAGGACCTAAAACCCGTGCTCAGATGTAGCCCATAGACTCAGTATCCAAGTGGGTTCTCTAGTAAGGGGAGCAGGAGCTGTCTCTGGCATGAACTCAGTGGAAGGCTCCCTGATCACCTCCCTCTGGAGAGGTGTAGCCTTGCTAGGCCACACAAGAAGACAATGCAACAAGTCCTGATGAGACTTGATAGGCTAGAGTCAGATAGAAGGGAAGGAGGACCTTCCCTATTAGTGGACTAGGGGAGGGACATAGGGAGAAAAGAGGGAAGGAGGGTGAGATTGGGAGGAGATGAAGGAGGGTGCCACAGCCAGGATACAAAGTAAATAAATTGTAATAAATAATAAATAAAAATTTAAAAAACAAGGCCATTGGACAAAGACATAACCCATACTTAAACATGAGTTCATAAATAAGAAATCTTTAGAACAAAAAATGGAATATAATTTTCAAAACTTTTAAAGGTATTTTAAAATCCATTTCTAGCCTATTATTACCCTAAAGATATGGAATGATATGATTTAAAGTGCATTCATTTACTGATCTTCAGGCTCCAGCACCATCACAGCTTTTCTCTTTGACTTGTCTCTGTGCAGTTGTTTTTTCCACAATTTATTTTGTAGTTATTTGTGTAAAATCCGTGATAGGTTAATGAGATAGACATGTTGCTTACACTCGACTTTGAGGAGCTATGCAGTGATGTAATTTCATTATTCAAATGAATTGTATCGGGCGAACCACAAAGCAAGTAGTTCTTGTGAATGTAATACAAGTGCAGTGTCTGCCATTTTTCAGCTTGACTGAACCAGAGGCGACTTACCAAACTCAGCTCAGTGCAGCAGACTCTCAGAAAGCGTGGAGAGGATGGTGATCATTGTTTGACAGGCAGAAAGCTGAAAGGGTTTATTCATTTCCATAGACTACACTTTCAACTTCAGATCTGCTTTGTTTCTCTACTTGGCTGTGTCCTCACTCTTCTCTAAAGACTGCTGTGTATTTCCTAGAGAAATAAACAAATAAAACCTATGAGACAATTCAAACAATTATCTCTGCATAACCTAGTTTTCTCTCAGGTATTCTTGATCACACAGCCTCTTCATTCCTGTCATTTCTCTCACGGATGTGTCTTACACCAACACCTTACCACACAAATTTCAAATTGCCATAAATGCGTGCTGGCTTCAAGGAATTGAAAACACATTTTGAAAGTCTGAAGTTGGCTGCTATTTCCACATGTAAGTAATTGTACATAATAAGTTCAGGTGCCTTATTTATTCAACAGGTTATGGAATGTGTACAACTACCCAGGTGCATTCTGTCCTTCAATGTTCGTCATCCAAAAATTATCACATTTGAATAATTTAGCAGAAATCAAGTTTATGAAGGGAAAATCAGTGAGCAATGGCTTTCCCTTCATCCTTCCTTTCTTTATTACTCAGAAAAGCTAAGAAACCTACAAAGAATCCCAAAGCCCTTTCTGTTGCTTTCTCTGTGTCCTAAAAGGAAGCTCAGGAACTGAGTTTCTCCCTTTTCTCTGCAGTATTCACCTGAGACGCCCTCTGGATTTCCCCTTAACGCTGCAACACCAGAGACTCCTTCCTGGGGACAGAAGCATAACAAGGTACCTTCTGTGACAGAATTTTACTAATGGGTGATGATGCGTGTAAATATGTTTTAGTTCATTCTTCATCCCAGTAATGTTCCTGTTACTGCATATGACCTTCTATACAACATATCCTCTAAAAAAAATGTGGCCCATTGTTGAAATTCCCATCTCCCTCTGTCCTTTTCTCTGTGCATATCCCTGTTAGGTTTAAACCTTATTGTGTGCTTGAAATTGTTTGTCAAGAATGACTAAGACACCCACTCTAAAACCCAATGTCATTTTGTGTACTGCCACATAGGACTGTCAAAAGGAGCAGACAAGATATTAAATTCAAATAAGACTGAGCACAAGCATAGTTCAAACAGGTTGAATACAATTAGAAATAAAGAAAAGTCAAATGTGAGGTTTATTGACAAGCGGTTGGATGATTCTGGAGACAGTGCAGATATGTTACAGGTACAGAAAGTCAGGGCGAAAAACTAATTGTCCAAATCCTGGTATGGGGAAGAAAAAAATGTATCTACCATTTTGAAAGTGAAGAGTTATGAACAGATTGCCACAGAGAGACCAAGTCAAGAGCGTGAGAGGTAGTGAGAGCAGAAATCCCTGACATAATCTCATCTCTACTCAATCAGATTTCCAGATAGTCAGCTGGAGATTCCAAAGAGTCAACGTGCCTCAGCCTTCTTGGTTAGGATATCTCAGGAGACGGATGAGGACTAACTCTGGCTAAACAAGATATTCTGCATATATCACTTCAGCTTCACAGCTGGCCCCTCCATATTTCCTGAGGTTTTTGCCTCCTCCTCCTCCACACCATCTCTTTCCTGTGTTTCTAAGACAATAACTTGTCAAACTCTGCTTTTACTTAATTACATCTGATAAGTAAATATGAGCCCTTTTTTTTCCAGGTGTAATCTTTTTAAATACTAAACTGCTAGGGACTCTCTGTATCTGGCTACAGCCTGGAATTCTGATCTAAGCTTCAAATTCCTAGGTGAAAATAGGTTTTTGACATCTCCACTGAAGTCTCAAATTTTACAAATTAAATAGAAGAGTTACTACTCTCTTTCCTCACAGCTTTGAGGCAAATGATGATTTTCATAATTTTCCCATCTCTGTAACCACAGAACTCATCCTCTTACTTCCTCAGCCGATAATGTAGAACTGCATTTTTGTCTCATTCTCTGCAACCAAGCTTTGAACGACTTGTGCAATTTCTAAATTACAGCACTTTGTTATCACTGCCTCCCTAGCACATCTCAAATAGTGATCTCTCTCTCTCCTTCGTTCTATTTGCCTTGTTTCACTCTCAGCATAGAATTCAAATATCTCAGATAGATATCAGACATAGCAATCCCTCTCTCTCTCTCTCTCTCACACACACACACACATTCTGCTTGCCTCACTACATTCTCAGTATAGAATTCAAGGATGCCCAAAGAGAACTTTGAAAATGACCAACTATATTACTTTAGATATTTCCTTAAAATGTCAAAAACTTTCCCTCTGTAAGATGACTCAATTCCTGATATTTTCATTTGTTTGTTTTAATTTTTTTCACAATTTATTTATTATACATCTCGATTGAAGACCCCACTCTCAACTCTCCCTACTCCCACCCTCCCTCCCTCTCTCCCCTTATCCCCTTCCCCTAGTCCAGTGAAAGGGGAAGTTCTCCACCATTGCCATCTGCCCATAGCTTTTTAAGTCTCATCAGCACTGCCTGGATCCTCCTCCTCTACGGCCTCACAAGGCCACATCACCAGGCACGAGTGACCAAAGAGCAGGCAACCGAGTTCATGGTAGAGGCAGCCGCTGCTCCCCTCACTCAGAGATCCACATGGAAAATGAGCTTCCAATCGGCCACATCTGAGCAGGGGTCTAGGGCCACTCCATGCATGGTCTTTGGTTGGTGCATTTGTCTCTGCAGGACCCCCCTGGGCGCAGATCCTTTAACTTTGTTTGTCTCTTTGTGGGGCTACTGTCCCTTTATGTCCTTATATCCCTACCCCCCCTTCTTCTTCCATAAGACTCCCTGTGCTCTGCCCAAAGTTTGGTTGTGATTCAGAAATTGTGGTACATCTACACAATGGAATACCACTCGGCTATTGAAAACAAGTAAATCATAAAATTTGCAGAAACATGGATAGAACTAGAAAAGATCACCCTAAGTGAGGTAAGCTAGAAGCAGAAAGACAGGCATTGTATACACTCACTTACAAGTGGGTATTAAACATATAGTATAGGACAGCCATCTACAGACCTAAAGAAGCTAAACACTAAGGAGGACTCTAGGGAGGATGTTTAAATCTCATTCAGAATAGCAAACAGGATAGACACCAGAAGGGGTGGACGAGAGGAAACAGGATGGGATCCTACTATATACAGAGAGTCCTCTGGATGGCTCCACCCAACAGGGGATCAAGCAGAAGCTGAGACTCTTGGCCAATTCCTTATATTTTAATGTCATCAGAGTCCCTGTGTAACTTGGTAGTCTACTAAGCTCACTTGATAGCTCTTCATCCTTACGTTTTACATCGCTTCTGGTTGTTTCTCCCATGTTCTCTTCTCTTAACTTTAATACTGTCATCCTTGTAGGGTCTGTCTTTTGACACTTTCCTTCTGATATTATCTCAAGCATATTCCTCAAAAGATCTTCTTTAGTCACCCATATGATCCTTGTGGCATTTGTCATTTTCTTCACTTTTCTTGTCCATATCTTATTTTTTGTTTCTTCTCACTAAACTACAACTTCAAGCACTGTATGGTAAGACCATTTTGCTGAGCATGACACATGCCAGGTTTCAGAACATAATGAAATCAAGCTGTTTTCTACCTGCTAGCCAGCTCTGACAGTGAATGAATGTACCTCATAGTCTGTGGAGCATGAGAGGGAGCTGTTGTCAAGTCTTACTCAGCTGTGGACACTAAATCCAACGATATCAATCAGCCAGTCAAGATGAGCCTGCTAGTTCAGTAGTAGCATTTCTGTTTTCCAAATAGCCGATTGTTTCCTGATTGGAAAGTTCTGTCCTCCACAGGAGGGAATTTGCTTTTACAGTAAACCTGACCAAAATTACAGGGCTACAGTGTTGAAGTTTTTGCTCTCACTTTGTTAAATTAACTGAATATATCAAGAATGTTTACTATATATTTCTAAAGAAATAACATTTCTTTAGAAATAAATGTTTTATTTATTTCTAAATAAATATTTCTTCCCACAGTTTAGTGCTACAATCATTTTTTAGTCATACAAGTTTCTTTCTGAAGTGGCCAATAGTGACTCACACCTGGTCTAAGGAAAAGAAAATGAATGTGGAATTCCCAGCCAGAAAGGGGACATTTGATCTTTAGCCCCAAGGCTCAGAGAATATTGTCAGTAAAAGAAGAGGGAGACAGGATATAATAGTTGTAGGAATCAAGGGAGCAGTTGTGATTCTCTTAGTTCTTAGCATGCTTTGACGATTACCCTTGTAAGACCTGGGATCTCACAGCTCAGGAGTTCAAGATTGCGCCCTTCCCAGAAACTCCCCCAGACCACAACTCCTTGCAAAAGCAAGAGGTTTATTAACCACTGCGCAATGAGGTCACCCCTGTTGGCCAGCAAAGAGTGGCACCCAGAGACAAAGGCCCTTAGGTTTTTAAAAGAAAAATTGTGGGAGATTTGAAGTTGCAGTCTTGGCAATTTAGGATTGGATGAGGAAGCTATAAAGTAAGATAATTGGTTAGTCTTAGGTGCTCAAGCTTGGCCAGTCCTGCCAAGTGTGGATGCAGCTGCAATTGAAGTTGGGGTGGTTAGCTCATCCTTGAAGATTAGGGGCTGCGGACTTTTGGCTGCAGGTCAAAAGCTACTCAGAAGAAGTCTGGGTTCGTTGCTAAGAAACACTTTCTTAAAGACAAGGGTCTGCTCGTTCTTTTTGCTGAGTGAAGGTCATGGCTTGCTTGCTTTTTTTCTATCTGTCCTCACAGATAGGGTCACATTTCTCCATTCTCTGGAAAGGTACTAAGAGGCTTTAGCTTAACCTGAACCTAAAACTCAAAACTATAGGATTTAGAAGACATACAGGTTACAAAGTTAGTCTAACCCTTTCACCCTCATGTACAACTGTTGTCAGTTCTTGCCCAAGATCTATACGACAATGGGCCTGTCAATAAATACTTGGACATTGAAGGGGAGGAGTCACAATATTTATGCCTTACTGAGAATTTATATATAGCTGATGATTGACCACAAAAAGACTTTTGCCCCTAGTGGTGTAGCCATTACTAATATTATTATATACCTGTTGACAAACCACAACTCATGCTCTTATCAAAACTCCCAAAGAAACTCACTGACTCACAAAAAAAAACCAAAACAACAACAACAAAAAAAAAAAAAAGGAAAAAAAATGACTACAAAGGGGGATTACTGGGAAAAGGGAGGTATTTCTGGGAGTTGGAGAGGGCAAAGGGTTAAATGTAATGCATACATTGTGTGTGCATGAAAATGTAAAAATATAACCCATTTTGATATAATCAAAATATGCTAAAGTATTTAAAGGTATATGAGTTCAAGTGATATTAGGGATAATGTTGTCACAACTATAAACATCTAGAAAAAAGCTTGTTAATATCATAGCAAATATGATTTTAAGTAGATTAAAGGAATAATTAAAATTTTAATACAACCTTATAGTTCATGTAGGAAAGAAGATAAGTAAAATCTTAAAACACTAGAGGGAAGAGTCTATAAAACAAGGCTGTGTGGTTAAGACTGGCGTTTTCTTCATTAAGAGTATCTGAAGGATAATTCAGAGGAAACAGGCACTAAGGCTGGTTCGCAGGAGTCCAGCATGGGCAAAAGCCCTGCGGCCATCAAAAGAGGAAAGCAAGCTGAGGCACTTCAGTTTTGTTCATCATTTATAAGGACGCACAATTGGAAGCTTTCAGGCGCCTTAGAGAAGTTCAGAACACTTAGCTGGATCCCAGATGTCATAAGGCAAAAACTATGTTCCCAGTGGAGCAGCGTACCAAGTGTTAGATGCTTGGAAGCCAGGTCAGTAGTGTTAAAAGCCAGAGGAAGTGAAAGTAGTAAGAACTGAGAACAACAAATAAAAGAGTGTGACATTCATCTGCAGAAGACTTCAGCTGAGGGTGTCAACACCTTCCTAAAAGAAGGCAGGAGGTCCCACTAGGTTAGTCAAAGGTGCTGGAAGATCAGAGGACCTGACATTTCTTATCTCATAATAGAGAAAGCAGCTAGCAATAGGAACTAAAGATAAGAATACATGATAGTGACTGCAGAGATCAAAACACTTTCCTGGTAGTATATCCTGGGTTCGAATGTCAACCAATTTATAAGTTTATAAGATTATTTTTTTTCTTGAGCTGTGTTTATTTAATGTAAGAAGTTACAAAAGAAAAGAAACCATGTAGACTATGTGGCTGCATCAGCATAGATACAGATTCTCAACATCTGCAAACCTTCAAATCTTCACATCCTCTACATGGTTGAAATGATGATGATAGGGTGTTTAAACATTGCCCAAGACAATTATCAGCTATCAGCCTTGTGCTTTTATTTCTAATCACTGCACTCAGGAACATGTGATTAACTCTCATTCTATGTGTTTGCTGTGCATGGTAAATTTCAATTAGTTAAGCAAATTATTAATACTAGAGTTTAGGTATAAGCTTTTGCTCCAGAAAACAGTTATTGGCCTGCATGTCCATTAAATTATTTGAACTAGAGTTACAAAGATTATTTGACCACAAATAAGGTATAGTGTTATAACATTAGATAAATAAAGAAAAAATGTACAAAAACAAATTTGAAACTAGTTCTATATTGTGAAAGTAGATACGATGGAAAGTGAAATGTTATTAATAGTACAACACAGATATTGTTCTATTTTTAAAGTTTTTAGAAAATTTAATATTTTTAAATAATTAAAAAGGTATTTTTAAAATGCTGAATGGAAGATAATCTAAATTTTCTTTTTTAAAGTTATAATCCAGTCATCCATTGTGTTTTCCTAACTTCTTTTCCTAAATATGATATGCCTCTCTTTATTCTATTGAACAGTTCATACTACTGCCCAGATACCTGTATGATTTTCATCCCAGCCTAAATTTAAAAAGACAGTCATAGAGGCTTTTCATCATTAAATGAATATTTGTTCTAGAAGAAGTAGTATAACACTTTGTCTCAGTATTCATAAGCACACTAGTATGTGTCAAATAAATAGGCACAGGGGAGACGGGGGTGTAGAGGTATGAGATGATCTACAGATCTCAGAATCCATTCCAATAAGGCACATTTTTCTGGTTGATAATGGTGGGGGTTGTGATTATTCTTTTAATAAGTAAGACATAATTACTGGGATGACAAAGAACTTCACTGACCACTTCAAAGGCTCATAAGCTACACAATAGCAAGACAGACAGAAACACACTTTTACATTTCTGCTAAAGAATCTCTCCCAGGCTTTATGATGTGTTTCGATATTCCCAACATTTCTGATTTGTTACATCTTATTATTAGAAACTTTTTACTTCTACTATGATTATTTTGCATTATTATTTATCTGCCCTATCCAAATTTGCAATATCTTGGCACATTTTATTATTTAGAAAGACTATTATCATCAGCCAAACAATAAATTGCATCCCAGCACTAAAAATCAACCTTACTCTATGAAGGCATGCTTTCTTTATTCCTCTAAAGAGAATAATATGTCATGAATAATGAAGCATAAATCCCATTTGGGTCATAGTTTCAGACGTAAAGAGATGGGAAGAGACAAGAAGTGAGACTAATAGCAGGAAGTCCTTGTGCATCTTTTCATCTTTGAGCCTGTCAAAAAAAAAAAAAATGGAAGTTTGTTCTGAACACAATGTCTATAATTACAGTGGTAGGTGCCAAAAAGAGTTACTGTGACTGTTAAAAAGATAATTGCAGCTACTTTACAATTCAAATCAGTGTTTAGTTACCTTGTGAAATCCAAATGAATGCTGATCTGACCTTACATTTCCAAAAGCCACTCTTGCTTTTTAGCACTTTTTGAGAAGTTTTATTACAGAGGGTGATAAATACTTACACACATTTCAAATGATCAGACATAAAACACACCCTTCACCCAGCGCCTAGAACACTCTGAGGAAGTTTAGAAAGCATAAAACTCATCTCTCAAAAGCACTTAACATTCTCACATGTAGAAATACAATTTACACAAATATGAGCTCCTGGTTCGTGAAGGGTCTAGGTGAACAGCAGAGAGTAGTGTAAAGGTGTTTCCAGAAGGGCGAGCGAGGAAAGACCTCAAGGAATAGTGTGCTTTCCTGGGTGTTACCATGCTGTGACCTTATAAACAGCTCAATGTGCAATCGTTAGGAAATTGTCTGAGTCTGTGCGGACAGGATTCCCTGTTTAGAAGATCAAAGTGGATTTTTTACCTTTCTTAGGAAACAAGGGAAAGCAGAAAGTTAGAATCAGTGAGCATTGCCTCACCTGGGAGTCTAGAAAAGTGTCTAATGAAGATGGAGTTTCCATTACATGGTGCCCATCTAAATCCCAGCTGAAGTACTTTGGAAGCTGACGACTCTTATCCACTGGGGCTATGTGACTTGGTAAGGTAAAGCATTGCAGGGTGTTCTATTCTCAAAGGCACTGGAATGAATATCTCTTCTCAGCTCCTTCTCATCTTAGGATGGTCCATCTCCAGGATTCTCTACAATTATCTTTGAGAGATACCTGTGAGATTGGAAATTGGGTCACCCAGAAAGCTCTCTCACAG
>NW_026596051.1:44061467-44090493 GCF_907164565.1 Psammomys obesus
TCTCACAGGTTTAAATAGACAAGGAGATGAAATAGTTATCAGAACCAGAGGACAGAGAGGTGGCTGTGAAGGAGAGATATAAACATTTCTCTGTGGCTTGGTGAAGGTAGCCAAAATAACACATACTCCAAGTTCCCTTAACTGTGTGTGTGTATTTGTGTGTGTCTTTGTGTGTGTGTGTGTGTGTGTGTGTATTTGTGTGTCTGTGTGCCTGTGTGTGTCTGTGTGTATCTGTGTGTCTGTGTGTCTGTGTGAGTGTCTCTGTGTGTGGATTTGTGTGTCTGTGTGTCTGTGTGTGTGTTTGTGTGTGTGCACATGTGCATACTTAGCAGTAGAGATCGCCCCTGGGGCTTCACAACGCTAGACCAAACTCTTATCTCATTTTTGATATGTATCTCCATTGGCTAACCTCACTGGGACGCCAAAGACAAGTACACAGACACATGTGATCAACAGGTTTTCTCTCAGACACAGCCAAGATGGACGAGAGCAAAGACTGTACCTGCGAGGAGAAAACAGAATGTCGAGCAACGTGTAGCCATCTGAAAGCCATAATCTTGAGCGGCGGCACGTGGTGCCTTCTAGTATCACAGTACCCCAACACCAGCTTCTCCAGAGCGCTCCAAAACCTCTGTGGATCATTTACATCAGGAATATTTTATATGTTTTTAAAATATTATAAATATCATCATCTCTAGTAGTCCAAGTAACGTGAAATAGAGGCATTATTAGTAACCAAAAACTTAGACAATTCTAACATGTAATTTGAGTGAAAGTGAGACCACGATAAACTGAATGCTTGTCATATGACTTCAAACACATGTGGGATAATTTTCTAAATGAATTAAATAAATGTATTCATTCTTTCAGGCTATACAATGTGAATTGTGGGTTTGTTTGCTTGTTTGTTTGTTTGCTGCTATCTCTAGTGCATTGGTGATGAACATCAATTAGAGAGATAGTAAGGACTTTTTTCAAGGGCACACTTATAGCCTGAGTATCCATCCTCAAAGAATTTGGTGTCAGCATCTTTGTTCTGGATCAGAATTTTCATCATCATTTACTTGTGCTTGATGTTGTAAGCAGAAAGTAAACATCACAGAAATGAATATCCTTTGGATTCAAATCATGTCTCTAAAATAAATTGAAATGATAGATATATGTCAGTATGGAATAAATGGATTTTTCCTAAATTGAATCTGTATTATATTGTATATGTTATATCAGGGGAACATTTAGAAATAATGTCAATAAAACAGTGGTTTGTCACAAGATAATGACCTCCTGCTGTTACATAACCATGAACACAGAGCCAGGTTGTTTATTTTTCAGAGCAAGGAAAATCAATCCTAGAATTATATTCTAAAACAGTGAATTTAGTTCTATTATAAGAAATGATGCATGTTGATTTAATAATTTTGCCTGATGGATGTTCAGGAGGGAAATGACACATATTCTCCCTACCATAGAAAGCCAGAGACATTCTGATTGCTGAGAAAATATACCTGTTGGTGCTTTGCCTAATCAGAAACAGCCATCCATAAAAGTGATGAGGTTGAACTCCTGTTCTCAGCCGCACCTGTAGAGAGGAGATGGTTTATGACCTGGTGAGGGTGCTGTGGCTTCTTGCTTTAACCATGGAATTCTGGCCAGCTATGTAGCTGTCAAGTGTAAGAGGACGGGGTACACGCACACACACGCACACACATACGTATATACACACACACGCACACACACACACATACACACACACACATATATATATATATACATACACATATATACACACGCACACACGCACACACACACACATATATACATAATTAAGAAATGTGAACTGACGGTACACTGGCCTCAGAAATTCCTATTACATGGGATAATGATCACAACTCGACTTGCATTTAACTCCTGAGAGAACTGAGCACTCATTGCTTATTTGCGTCTAAAATATGAAAACACAGCCTAGAGAAGATCTAATGAAACTCACTCCCTAAAGACACAATAGTTCATGAAGAGAAAAATATTTTAGATGATGCCTTACATTTTTAAATTTTTATTGTTTTCAAGGTGGTTATATTTTTTTTTCCTGATTAAAGGGTAAAGTAAGAAATAAAAGTCAGTCAAAAATTAAATCAGTAAGCTCTTCGGTATTTTGAGTCCTAAACATTATATATAATATAATATATAATAACATTATATATAATGTAATATATACATCCTATTATTCCACAGAACACTCACTCTTGCAAAATTATTTGTTTTTTTTTTTTCCCTTTGGTAACATATGGTTTACCATTGCCTGTTTGTGTCCTATGAGCTGGAAGATTATTCTAAAGTATAACTTCATTTTTTTCAAAGCTGAGGTATATAGCGAAAGATACGGTCAATGTAGATTGACCATTCTTATGTAAAATTAAGCAGGCTGTGTTTGTGTATGTAGGAATGTGTTAGCAAGTGTGGTATTTGTATGTGAGGGAGAGGGAAAGGAGAGGCAGAGGGAAAGGAGAGGCAGAGGGAGAAGAAGAGAGAGAGAGAGAGAGAGAGAGAGAGATTCAGTTACAACATAAAGCCTACACACTAGGCTCAGGAAACATGGTAGAACAGGGGGTGGAAAGATGACAAGGAAGACGTGGAACCATGGCAGTTACTGTGAAACTGCGAACTGCGCTGCCTAGCAATGTCAGTGAAGCTATAAAACTTGAACATCATCATCACTGCCTTAAAAATAGCTGAACGTGGATGGCACCAACAGACATGCTAAAATGAAAGGGGTGAATCTCTGGGGGCCTCAAGCCTGGATGAAGAGCTACTGTTAACGCAGGATTGCTGAGAGAGGGAGGAAAAGTATTTCCTAAGAAAGAGTCCTTCATTTGCTCATCCAATGCATAATACAGTTCGATAATATTCATGAAATAATATATTTTTCTTTTAAACATATTTCTTGATAACTTATACCTTATGGTTTTACGACTTCATTCTTTACGGTAGTCATGTGATTGCCATTGCCTCTTTAAGATACAAAGTGATGCTAAGGTATTTCATCAATGGGTTCAAGTTGTCAGTCACTACATTAACAGAAGTCTGGTGCTTAGAGCGTAGGTCAAAACTAACTTGAAGCCATGTCAGAGCATGCCATATAAAAAGACTGGCTCTGTGATAATATTGACATCCACATTGAGTGTTACGGCAGATGGTATTTTTCAATCTTTTTCCAATAATTATGAAGTCCACAGTTATTACTCTTTAGCAAAATTAAGAGGAAATTTGTACACAGCAAAAGCATAGCCTCTAAAGAGTAAAACAGTAAGAGTAGCAACAATGGCAAACAAATACTGAAGGCTATAATGATTCAGTTATTCTTAAGTCTGTAATTAGAAATGGGCTGTATAGTGAATCTGATTCCTAGATTGGCTGATATACTTTTCTTGCTCCTGCTATAGTTGGAAAACACCAATGGGGATAAACACTGGAATGAATAGTTTTGAGTTCTACAACCGAGTCCTCTGACACTTGTCCCAAATTCTCCATATAAAATCACTTGTTCATCCCATATTGTATCAATAATGCAAAACATGTGTTCATTTATATTTAATTTTTTCAGATTTAAATTAGTGTTTCCCAATATAATATTTTTATTGATTATTTGATAGTTTCATATAACATACCATGATCAGTTTTCCTCTGACATAAAAAAAAAAACAGTATGTATTCTTATAGTAAGATGAGAAAACAAGTAACAGGACAGGAGCCTACCTCAGAGGGCCATGAAAGACTCTACCTAGCAGTGTTTTCAAAGCAGATACAAAGACTCACATCCAAACCTTCAGCAGAGTACAGGGAATCATATGAAAGAAGGGGGAGTTAGTATGATGGGGAAAGGATAGGAGCTCTACAAGGACCAAATATATCTGGGCACAGGGTCTTTTCTGAGACTGACATGCAACCAAGGACCATGTATGAATGTAACCTAGAACCTCTGCTCAGATGTAGCCTGTGGTAGCTCAGTAACCAATTGGTTTCCCATAGTAAGGTGAACAAGGACTATTTCTAACAGGAACTCAATGACTGGCTCTTTGACCTCCCCACCCCCCAAGGGAGGAGCAGTCCTGCTAGACCACAGAGAAGGACTTTGTAGCCAGTTCTGAAGATACCTGATAAAACAGGGCCAGACGAAAGGGGAGGAGGTCCTCCCCAATCCGTGGACTTGGAAAGGGACAGGAGGAGATGAGGGAGGGAGGGTGAGATTGGGAGGGAATGAGGGAGCGGGATACAGCTGGGATAAAGAGTGAATAAAATGTAACTAATAATTAAAAAAGAAAAAAGAAAAAAGAAATATAAAACACAATTTGTGTAATTATTTTAAGAAAAAGATGTGATTTGTCGGTACAGGTATACAATTCATGTGTTTTAAATTGTAAGAATGTTTCAGTGTGCTCACTGTGGTAGTCTGAATAGGAATGGCCTTCATAGATCCCTGTGTTTGAATGCCTGGACACAGGCGGTGGCACTATTTGAAGTGTGGCCTTGGGAGGAAGTATGTCACTGTGGGGTTGGGCTTTGGGGTCTTTTATGCTCAAGCCACACAGTGAGCTTGATGTGACCACCATCTCCTTTTGCTGCCTGTGGCTCAAAATGTAGAAGTCTCAGCTCTTTCTCCATGTCTGCCTGCATGCCACCATGTTTCCTTCCATGATGATAATAGACTATGAAACTATAAGCCAGCCACAAATTAAATGTTTTTCTTTATAGAAGTTGATATGGTCACACAATAAAACTCTAACTAAGTCACTCACATATTTCTTCTAGATTTTTAAAATATACAACAGAGTTTTATATTCAAAATGTTGTCTTCACTGTACAAAGAACACCAGAAATACTTGCTCCAGCTGATATATAACTTAGTGATTTATCAGTAAACAATTACCTCTCCCTTCCTCTCCCTATTCTTCTCAGACTCTGATTGGTTATTCTACACACATTAAGATACATGGACAGTCTCGCTCAAGAATACACACAGACAATCATACACGCATACATATTAAAAGTAAAAAATAAGAAGTTAAATCTGGATTGAAACACATTTGAAAAAAATTATTTAATTCCACTAGCCTTTATGTGCTGATCTCTAAAACAGGCAGCAATGTAAAATACAGACAACTGATTGTAAGAGCAGACAAAATAATTAATGATTTTTTTGGTTCAGAGAAATTATTTTTTATAAAAACAAGAGAAGAGATTATCTGAGTACTTCAAATTGTTTATCAGAAAAAATTCCAAATATTGAAACATTGCATTCCTGAATTAAAATTCTAATTACAAAGTTCTGGTTAGATTAATATAGACTGGCTTGGACTTTTTTTTTTTAATATATACTTTTAGACCAAAAAAAAATCAAAGAGTGGAACTCAATAAAAAAAAAAAAAGTTAGATGCTAAAAAGAACTGAATGTGTGCAGCTAATGTAGTAGGAATAGTTTTGGGGGAAAATGTATAGCCAAATGAAAGAAAGAGGTCATACCAGGTCATTTTAATAACCTCAAAAATACCTCTGCATAACCCAGGATAATAGGACAAATAGGCTATGGCCAAGAAGACAGATAAGGGGTCAATGCGTAATATTCACTGTCATCAGTGGGCTGAATGTATTTCCTCAGTAGGTGATGACATCGTGACAGTGTGGTGTTGGCTACCACTCATTAAGCCATTACCCAAAGAATTCAAGCAGAGACATGATAGCACTATCTGTCTTTAAGTTCCCTCTCAGCCTTGAAATTTATTTTTCTATAGTAAGCTGCATTATTAAGGACCTGCTTGAGATTGGCTATATGTGTCTAAGAAAGAAAAAGACGGGAGAGACTGCTTCCATTTTCCCTGAGCCCATAAAAGTAAATAATTTCATTGTTAAGCAAATAAATACCACCTCAAATAGCCACACAAAACCAGACACTTAAACTCAATTTTCATCTTCAGTTACACTGAAAACATCCTGAGAAATTCTGACTAATCCTGAATTCAGTGTTGTTAATCCTTTATTTCCTAAGTCAGGTGTCCTCCAAGCGCTATGTTGCTGTCTGGCATTATTACAAATCTGTGCTAGACCTCCTCAGTCTAGACAGAATAATGACAATAATGATCAGTTTGTTCCCAGAATTTGGCTTGTTTTTTATATGCTGAGCTCCATTCAGATGGTACTTGGCACCACATGCCCTGTTTCTCTAGACCAGGGCATCAGAAACTGGCAAACATCTGCAGCAAGTTCCAAGTTTCTGCCATTTCCCGTAAGGGAGAGAGAGAGAGAGGGAGAGAGGGAGAGAGAGAGCAAATAACCACTCTCAGGAGACTTGCTTGCTTATCTATTTACAAATGGACAGAGGTCACTTCACTTATTGTATTTGTAAACCTGGCAAGCAAGCATCAGTAAAGGGGCATTTGACACCTTCACTTTCAGATTCTTGGTATTAAAAAAAAAAAAAAAATCATGAGGTTTACCTTTTTCTGGAAATTTCTCAAGATAAAGAAATTCTTCTGCAAATGTTTTCTCTCTTAGACACAGAAAAATTTACATTTTTTCCACTTTTAATCTTTCAAAAGACACAGGAGCCTACCACAGAAAGCCTCTAAAAGACTCTACTAATAGAGGTATCTAAGCAGAGGCTGAGACTCATAGCCAAATTTTGGGCATTGTTCAGGGAATTTTATGAAAGAAGGGGCGGATAGAAAGACCTGAAGGAGACAGGAGCTCCAAAAGGAGACCAACAGAAACAAAAAACTGAGCCCTGGGGGCTCTGCAGAGACTGATACCCCAACCAAGGACAGTGCACAGAGAGGACCTAATTCCCCTGTTCAGATGCAGCCCATAGGCTCAGACTCCAAGTTGGTTTCCTAGTAAGATTAAAAAAAAGGGCTTTCTCTGGCATGAACTCAGTGACTGGCTCTCTGATTACTTCCTCCTCAGGGGTGTATCCTTGCCAGGTCGCAGAGGAAGAGAGTGTAGCCAATCCTGATGAGACCTGATTGGCTAGGGTGAGATAGAAGGGGAGGAGGACCTCCCCTATCAGTGGACTAGGGGAGGACCATAGGAGGAGAAGAGGGAGGGAGGGTGGGATTGGGAGGAGACAAGGGAGGGGGCCACAGCTGGGATACAAAGTGACTAAGCTGTAGTCAATACTAATAATTAATAAAAAATAAATGAAGAAAAGAAATTGTGCTGCAAACATTTTCTCTTTTAGACACAGAAAATTTTACTTTTGCCACTTTTAATCTGTCAAAAGACACAGAAATCCTGTCAGAGGGTATATCTGTCATTTCATTTTTTTTCTTTTTAATTTTAACAAAATAATTTTTTAAAAATACATTTTATACTAATAAGCTAAAATGCAGTTGCAAATGTATAAATAACAGAACTCAGACCTGATGTAAGGAGGGCAATGACTGTGCCCTTTCTCGAGGTAAGAGTTGAGGTAAAAGTTCACATAGCACCACATAAATTCCTGCGTTTTTTTCCTCCAGGGCCATTTACTACCTTGCAATGGCTCTGCTCCCTGTGTTCCTTTCTCCCCTTGTGCCATCTGTCTCCCCTGCTTCATCACACTTTCTTTCAACATTTTAAGGTGCTCTGACAAGAGTTAAAGTTCATGGAAGCCATAAAATCTAACCTGAAACCTTCGCTGATGGATGATAGTCTTTGAGGTCCCTGTAAGTAAAAAGCCTTGGATGCCATGGTGAAGAAATCACTAAAAAGCAGCCTTTCTGCATGTTTTTCAAGGCAGAAAAGCAAAGCATAAACTTTTTTTCCCTGTAATATAGCTGAAAATTAAACTTTAAATCAGGAAAATACTCCAATTATTAAAGGCACTCCACTGAAACTGTTTAGAAGCCACTTATAAAAGGTAATACAACTAATAAAACTATAAAGCTAATAAAACAGTAAAATCAATGAATCAGGAGGACATGATTATAGCACTTATTATATTGATAGTGCATTGGCAAGTCTTTATATATTGAACAGCAAAATACAATATGCAAAGGAAAACTCGTCACTTCTCTAGTTCCACCTGACTTTGTAGATCATCACTATATTGCCTCTTTTGATTTTGTTAAAATGTAGTCCAATTTAGATACAGAGAATTCAAGGCTATTTTTAAAAAATTTAAAGAATTCCTAGATGACGTGCCATCCCTAGCATTCTCCCTAGTATAAAGAAAAAATAATCAGTTTTAATAAAATAATTTATCTGCTTGAATTCAAGTAAATATTTTAGTAACTTTTTTTTCTTATTTACCAAATTTAATATAGTTCATGTGTGTATCGGAGTATTGAAATTCCTCTTTACATTATTTTATATATTCAAATCATCCAAAGTATGCCTGTACCTGGGCATTCTCCACAGGTGACACTCTACAACCTGTCAATTTTTTTTCTTATCTTTCTTGGCTTTTGACTCACCTAAATCGTTGTCACTGACAGTCACTATCAAAACTACCTGCATATTAACATTTCTCATTCCTATGCATTAAACCAATCAACTAATATTTTTGATTGCTGGACACCATGACATAGAAATCAATGAAACAAATATGCACACTTTTTGTCAGTGATTGATTTCTATTGGTGGTGTTACAGACAATGTTGTATAAATACTACAAATATGAAAAAGCTTAGAAAAGTGCAAGATCATAAAAACATTGTATAAAAAGTCTTTTTGTTTGACACATTCACTTAGGATGGCACAAAAAAGATAGGAGTATGTGAACTTTGTGAGGATGTAGAGAATATGATTTCTGAACTGTCAGTTCTTGACTTCCAGAGTACACATTTTCTGGAAGTACATACTCTTCCAAGTACACATCTTGTGTGTACTTGAACCAGTAGTGCCACTTGTTTAAAAAGGACCATGCATGGATATAACATAGACCCCCTGCTCAGATGTAGCCTATGGCAGCTCAGTATCCAAGTGGGTTTCCTAGTAAGGGGAACAGGAACTGTTTCTGACATGAACTCAATGACTGGCTCTTTGACCTCCCCCCCTCCGCCTGAGATAGGAACAGCCTTGCTAGGCCACAGAGGAGGACATTGCAGCCAGTCCTGAAGAGACCTGATAAGCTAGGGTCAGATGAAAGGGGAGGAGGACTTCCCCTATCAGTGGACTTAGAGAGGGGCACGAAGGGAGGGGTTGGGAGGGAGTGAGAGAGGGGGTTACAGCTGGGATACAAAGTAAATAAACTGTAACTAATATAAAAAATAAAAATTTATTTTTTAAAAAATTTATGTATGAACTTTTTCTTCAATTGTTAACATGAGAAAGAGAGAACTGTTAGGACCAATTAAAATGATGAGGGACACAGCAGATTTTATATGAAAGAGGTTTATTGGATGGAGATGAAGAGAGAGAGAGAGAGATGATAGGGGAAAGGGGGAGGCATCCCCACAGAAAAAAGTGGAGAGAGCAAGAAGGTAAGAGGGCAAGAGATAAGAGGGTAAGAGAGAGACAAAGTGGCTGGTTGATCTTTAATGGAGCAACTGAACTAAGCCTGCAGGTGTGGTTGTTGGGGACACATGATGACATCATAGGTTGCTCGGCTGCCCAGAAGCAGGCTGCCTAAATACCAACATTCTTCCCTTTTTCTATAATTAAAAAATTGTGGAGCTTGGTCTGCTTCTCATGTAAGGCAGGCATATACATTTAGGTTCATTGGAAGCAGCTCTTGGTTACCATGCAAGGGGGTCAGACAGAGAAAGAGAACACAATAGCAACAAAATGTCCAGATTACCTGGTCAAGAGGAGGAGGGGAAGCCCCTGCCCTAGAAAGTTCAGGGTTGAGGTTGCCAGTAAAGAGTTGCCAGCCAAGCAAGGCAGCAGGTAGGGACTGAGGAATGCTGGGAGAACCTGCAGCTACTTTTCTTGGGCCTGAAGCACACCATTCCAGCCTTTTGTTAAGAAGTGAATAGGGTGTAGATCCTCTTCTAGCTACTTCCTGCTGACTCTAGGGGTGCTTGTAGGGAGGTCAAAAGGCTGAAATGCTGGTGAAGTCCAAGAAGAACAGGCTGTTTTGATGCTGTGCAGGGTATGTGAGAACATCAGTGGCTGAAAGTGAAAGCACAGGTCCAGCTTGATGGAAGTCTGTGAAGTCAGACTGGAACACTTGAGGTAGCTGCTTTGGTGCTATTGTGGTTATAGGAAACACCTGGGTCTGGCAGGATACTGGAACATAATTGAGACCAAATTTGGTTTCAGAAGTGTGTAAGCTTGAAGCCCTTAAAGCAGGCACTAGGTGTAGAAATTTGAAATTTTCCAGAAGACATCCCAGAGGAGAATCAGGAGGAACAGATGAATGGACTGTTCCCATTGGGCAGGTAGGAGTGGTAGGAAGTGTTTGCACCAACCCGAAGTGAAGACTCACCAAATGGCTGGTGCTGGGTGTACGAATGTAGTGGTCAGTGGGATGCCAACCAGAAGGGAAGACCCAGCAATCAGCTGGATGTAGGAATGTAGCAGTCAAGTAACCAGGAAAAGAAAGTCCCAAAACCAGGGAAAGGGGAGGAATCCCACCCTCTGAGATAGGCAAAAAGTTCATTACTTATCTGGAGCCCAATTGACCTGAGAGGTGGATTCTGGTGGATTTCCTGCAGCTTACAAGAATTACTTTTAAGTTTTACAAAGCAAATTAAACTTTAGACATGTTAGCATCACAATTGCAATCTGCACTGAAATATACATTGTAGAAAAGGCTGTAGACTTACACATTTTGTTAACAGCATAAGCATCCTTAAGGTGAGCTCTGAAAAGGCAGAAGCCTTTCGTGAAGTAGAAGAGACAAAAGCTCACTTGATCTTAACCTTTAGTATATAAGTACACATTACGGAGATTTAAAATCTTGAGCTTGAAACTAGGATAGTGGGTAGTATATAATGGAATGTTTTGTATTAGAGTTAGATTAATAAATCAGAGCTCTATAGATAAAGGTCAAAGCTCTGGACAGTCAATATAACAGTAGCATAGCAACGGGAGGAAAAAGGAAGCATGTTTACCTATTTAGGATACCTTAATTCACTTTAGACCTTACAATCTTTATAACTTGCATTTACCAACTTAAAACATTTTCTTAGACCCTCAAACAACATTTTCTTAGGCTTTTGTATTTAGTTATTTACCATGAGACACAGGTGAGACTGCTAAGAACATTTATTGTCCTTTAGCTGAAGACTTGGTAAAAAGGATCCATCTGAGGCCTGTTTCCTGAGTCTGGCAACAAGGCATATTATGTCTAGGCCTGACAATAGCAACTCTAGGACTCAGGCTTAAGTCCTAGTCTCCTGCATATGAAGAAAACTGAGAAGATACCTGAAGTCTCCCAAGACAGAAGTTGGCAATATGTCCACGGGACCCCAATGTGAAGCCAAAACAGACCTGCAATGTTACCCTGGACTGGGCAATGGTAGCAGAGGTAACTGAATCGAGGAGCCATTTGTCCTCCACCAGGCCAAGGAGCTGGAAGGCTGGAAGTGTCTATAGCTCTTATGGTGGTTAAGCCTCCATGGCTGGACACAGAGGACAAGCCTGCATGGGAGCATTTAGACTTCCAGAGGCCAGTCTGCCGGCAGGCAGCCATGGCTTGTTGAGGCAGCAGCGGGAACAGCGTCTCCTTTGGCTGCATTTGGAACAGTCACCTGGTGATTTTACCTTTGGCTCTACCCCGGCAGGATGAGGCATTGCAGACCTCTTGTTTTGTGTGCTGGAATGCCAACAGCCTCAGCAGCAGCCAAGGTCTGGAGCATAGTTTTTACTGTAGATGAGCCTGTCGGGAAGGCTCTTCTCTTATTATTTTTACTGACTCCTGTATGACTCAAGGACCATCCTCAGCTGTTTATTAAGGATGGCAGTGAGATCATGTTTGCCGCTGTAGGACTATCAGTATATTTTTGGACATGTTAGAGGACTTGATCATCTATGAGATGACTGCCTGTTAACTTGCATTCTTTGGCCATCAAATACTAGGACTGAGGTTTTGTCCCTGTTAAGTTGGAGCCTTAAAAGTCATAAATATAGTCCATTAAAGTGAGAGCATAACAGCTTTAATAAGATTTAGTATATAAAATGTTTATAGCTTATAAAAGTCTAAGGCTATGCTATAGATTATAACATTACCATTTTTAGAAAACAAGACTAAGCATATTTTAACCTTTTGATAGTGAAGATACAGCACAATGACCAAGTTTCAACATAAATAAATGCATTTAAAATTAATAGATCTTAATTTAGAGTGTTGGTAAAAACCTGTACGTAGTAACCCTTGAGTTATGAGTTTTAAAACCAACAATATAGTAGGACAGTATAAAGCAATTTTAAAATTACATTTGATTTTTTTATACCAAATTTATTAGCCAGAAAGCCTAGTGAATCCTAGGCAGCACGTGGCAGGGGAAACAGCATTTATTAACTTAGGAACTTATAAAGACATAGACAGTTAGAAGTTCATTTTAAATTAACTTAATTGGAATAGACCTTTATAATTTTGAGATTTTAGCATTATATAAAAATTATTTTGAACCAGGGTTGAATCATATATATAGCATGTTATAAAAATACAACTTTAAAGTTATATAAAAATTCATACCAATTTAAAATGAGACTTGTTTTTAGTCTAAACGGAGAAAAAAATACAGTTAGTTATGATTAAGGCAGTCTTTTAAATGTAACCCTAATGAGAAAAGTATAGAAATCATTAGATAAGAATTTATTGCATTATATATATGTATATATATATACATATATATGTATGTATATTAAGAGCAGAGTGTACAGAAATCAGGAAGAAAACATTTTCAAAAGCTTAGAGGTCAGAAATATCGAGGGGCCGTATTTAGAAAGCACAGCTTGGAGTTTTGCAGGCGTGGGGGAGGAGCGAGCACATGACGAGGTTTTTTTATTTTAAAATCAACATGGGGCTCATGTTAAACTCAACTGTGGGGCGCAGCGAGACCCTGTGCTTGCTGGTGGTCAAGGCTGTTCCTGCCTGGTTCAAAACTCTCAGCCTGCGTGTGGCACAGGGTATCCGAACTCTGGGCCACTGAAAACCCTCCTCTGCGAGACACCGTCTCTGGGCCGGCAGGCGTTCCAGGGGAAATTTAAAATCTCTGCAAGAGGCCTGAAGCAGTGGTGTGGTGCAGGTTAAAGCCATCTGTGTGCGCACGGTCCCAGCAATTGCTCCCTAACAGCAGTAGTTGAGAAGCTTTCTTTGTCTGTGTACAAACCGGCAGTTTCAGCTCTGGCAGGAGCATTTCAGTTTCCCCAAGGAGATTTTGGCACAGCTGAGTGTCTGCAGTGTCCCTGGTGCTCGGTTCTTGAGCAGCCTTGAGCAGAGGGACAGGTATGCACAGTAAGGGCAGTTGAGAGAAAGCATAGACAGAACAGAAAAAAAAAATCTGTTGTAAGCATCATGGTCTGATTAAAGGGGTCCTGACATGACTAGACTAGGTCCAACCAGGAGAGCCTGTCCTGGCCAACGCACCAATGTTAGGACCAATTAAAACGATGCACACAGCAGATTTTATATGAAAGAGGTTTACTGGATGGAGATGAAGAGAGAGAGAAGGAAAGAGTGAGACATGAAGGGAGAAGGGAGGGAGCACCCCAACAGAAAAAGGGGTGAGGGAAGAGTGTAAGAGGGCAAGAGAGAGACAAAGTGGCAGGTTGATCCTTTTATGGAGCAACTGAACCATGCCTGCAGGTGTGGCTACCTGGCAGGGGACACATGATGACATCATAGTTTGCCAGGCAACCCATCAGCAGGCTGCCTAAACACCAACAGGTACAGCCATCACACACCTTGCATCTGCTCTGAATTCTGAGTGTGATTTAGAAGAAGAAACAATGGAACGGTATTATTGAAATACAATAGGACAAACTGATTGAAAATGGATCACTGTGAGTACAACAGATCACTGTGACTATATGTGATCAACCTTGCAAAAATAGGTATATAAATTAGATGAAAGTAAGAACAATATTTATAAGTTTTTAAGACTGTATCCCACTGACTATTGTCCGTACATGATTGCCCCTGACTATTTATTGCAAATAGACATTCAGTGTAATCCTTCTAAGTTGAAAGAGAGTTTTTCCTAGATAAACTGAGGAATAAAATTACTTGGAATAACTCACAGGTAAAATTGCCATTTATTTTTTCATATATTAGGGTTAAGTATATTACTAAAATATAGCTGGGCTTAATTTATCATCCTTCATGATTTATGTATTGAAGTTCTAACTTCCAGCATAACTGTTGAGAGATAGGACTTCTAAAAACGTGAGGATGTAGGAAAACAAATTATTATTATTATTTTTATTATTATTATTATTATTGAAAATAAATTTTTCTTTATTACATCCTAAACACAGTTTATGCTCTCTGCACTCCTTCCAATTCCTCCACACCTACCCTTCTGCCGAGATCCTTTTGTTTCCTCTTTAGAAGAGAGGTGGCCTCCAAGAGACAGCCAACTTGGGGAAACATGTGGAAGAGGGGGAGAAAAGATTGTATTATTCAGACAGAGTAGAGACATCAGGAAAATGTGGCCCACAGAATCAACTAAGCAGGGCTCACATGGGTTCACAGAGCCTGAGGTGGCAAGCATGGAGAAGATGTGGGTCTGTAACAGGTCCTCTGCATACGTGTTATGCTGTTAACAAGATGCTTTTGTGGGAATCTTAATAGTAGAAGCAGGTCAGCTCTGACTCTACTCTTGAGACTCTTCTATTCAGAAGGCAAGTCTAATGGGAAATAACTGCTGTCCTTATAAGAACTGACACATGAGGTTCAAGCTGATGGCATGGTCTTGAACTTGAAGCTGTGAGCAAGCAATTTCTATGTTGTAAGTCTCTGGCATTTTTAACAGACATCCCAGAAATAGGCTACATCACTAAGCCGATGTTCCTCCACCACCCTGCGTCTACTCTGAACTTTGTATCAGTGTAGATGTTCCCTTGTGTGTTAGCTTCCTAGGTCTACCATCACAATGTACCACTAATCAGGGATTTAAAAACAGAAAATACCCCATCATGCTATAGCAGAAAACTTAGAAATCAAATGTTGGTCATACCATTCAGACATTTAAAAAATAAAAAGGTTTTGAGGCAGTTTTGAAATTCTTTAGAAACCTATCAGTTTTACTTAAGCAAGAATGAACTCCACACCTTTATTATTTCCTGCATTGGCCTAGGCCACTATGCATCATTATGCAAGGACCCTAATCATTATAAAGACCATGTACTAGGAAAAGTCTTTATTATGTAGTGTACATCACAATTAAACGCAAACTATCTTCAAGAATAGTTATAAACTCAGTTATGACCAAGGGGGTTAAATCCAGCTACTACTTTCCCTCAGATGAGATTGTTGATTTTGGAAGAAAAGACTCAGGCCAATCAACTCAGCTACCACCCAGGACCCAAATCCAGTGTTTGAGTCAGTTTACTCTAACATCTACTCCATCTACAAGCTGCTAGAGGACATGAAGGATCCAGTCCTGAAGAACCAAAGCCTCAGGAGCACCATGACTCTCAGTAATAGCAGGATTGCCTAGACAAATTTTGGCAACAGTTCAGTACTGTTACTGTGTTAGAAACCACAAACTCCCATGGCAGCTCAGTCTCCAAGTGGGTTCCCTAGTAATGGGAACAGGGACTGTCTCTGACATGAACTCAGTGGCTGGCTCTTTGATCACCTCCCCCTGAGGGAAGAGCAGACTTATCAGGCCACAGAGGAAGACAACGCAGCAAGTCCTGATGAGACCTGATAGGCTAGGGTCAGATGGCGAGGAAGGAGGACCTCCCCTATCAGTACTGTTGGGGGAGAGCAAGGGAGGAGATGAAAGAGAAAGGGTGGGATTTCGAGGGAATGAGAAAGAGAGAGAGGGCTGCAGCTGGGATACGGAGTGAATAAACTGTAATTAATATAAGAATTAAAATTTAAATTTGAAATAAAAAGAAACTACAAACCTTGAACCAGACCAATGACTCTTTGCAATGAATATTTGCATGTATATATTATACATACTATGTGACAGGTATGAGAAAAAGCTATGGTCATTGAAGGAACAACATGTCATTGTCCAATAAAGTCAGCAGGGTGGTGTTCAGCAGCCTGGAATTTGCATAGACTCAGACACCAAACAAGATGCCCAGCCCAGTGATTTCCCTAGCTCTGAGCAATGACAGCATGTCTGATATTAAGAATGGTTCATTGTCTGGATTGGATCTCCTTAGAAGTCCTCCATGGTCCATACTTTCCATGGAGGCTGTGTTGATGTTCATTGTCTATGCTGCTGTTCTAGGCCATGATAAAGGTTGAGGTCTACATGGATGTCTGATCTGTGTTGCTGCTGAAAGCCAAGTTTGGGTCCATAGTCCTACTTCATCTGGCGCTGTGTTGAAATCCAAGGCATATGTTACCACCTAAAGCCATGCAGATGCCAGTGGTCTTTCCTGCCACATGAAGAAGCCATGTTGATGCTTGTGGTCTTTGCTACCACTGGGTGCCATGCTGATGTGAATGGCCTGTGCAGCCACCAGAGGCCATGTTCATGTCTGTGGTCCATGTTAACACCTAAGGCCATGCGGATGTCTCTGGTCAGTGCTGCTGTCTGAAGCTATGTTGGTGTTAATGGACTGTCCTGCCACATGGAGCTATTTTCATCTCTGTTGTCTATTTATGCTCAGTGCTGTGGCCTAGGGTCATGTTAATGTCCTTGGGCCAGAATGCTACCAGGGTCCATACTGGTGTCTGTGGTCCATTTTAGCCCAGAGGCCATGTTCATGTCCATGGCCAGTGCTGCTACTGGATACCATGTGCCATTGCTGGAGGCCATGTTCATGTTTGTGGTCTGTGCTGTTGTCAGCAAAGATCATGCAGAAGCTTAAGATCTCTGTTCCTGCTGGCTGTAAAAGACAAGGAAGCTACTTTTGTAGTGGTATCAGTGACTGCAGACACACAATTGAGAAAGAGGAATATAGAAGGCTTCTGTGACAGCCCCAACACCCCCAAGTCACCCCAAAAAGTAGCAGTTTTAAAAGGAAGCTATCAAAAAGAACTTTTAAAATTTGTGATGAGGATACTGAAGTATAGCTCTCCATGATTGATGGCTTCTGGCAGGGATGCAGATAGAAAAGGACTCAGTTCTTTTTGTTGTTGTTGTTGTTGTTGTTAAGGGGTTGACCATTGGGAGTTTGACAGTGCTTTAGTATACAAACTGGACATTTTTGTTGGGGGCATGGGAAAGACACAAAAGTGGGAGGGTGGACATGGGAGGACTGAGAAGTGAGTATGATCAGAATACATGATGTGGTCTTCTAAATAAATAGATGATAGATAGATAGATAGATAGATAGATAGATAGATAGATAGATAGATAGATAGATACATACATACATACATACATACATACATACATGCATACATACATACATACATAGATTTATAAATGAGATTCTTTTTTTCAACCTACTTGTTATGATGGCTTGTACTGGACAAGCCCATCTTGACCTTGCTGTCATAGGAGTTTTAATAGAGAATTCTGCCTTTTATCAATTCATTTCTTATTGTGTCATCTTATGCTAGCAAAATTACTTTACAAAGGAAGTATTATACTTGATTTCAGGAACAAAGTCTTTATTATCTCCTCTTAGCTTCTGGAGATTATTAGCAAAGATTGTCATCCATTCTTTGAAGTAAAACTACACGATTCTAATCTTTGCCCCCTCTGCTAGTACCTGGCATTCTCCCTTTCTGTGTGTCTTGTCTTTACTTAACCTTTTCCTCCATCTATGCACCTGTGTCTATACTCTTTGTATTATGAGGATATTAGTTCCATTGGACTAAGGCCCTAAGTTATGAAGACTTCAATTACTGATTTTATCTATGATGGAAAAATGTCACAATCACAATTTGTAAATAAGTCACAATCATAAATAGCAAGTATTAGAACTTCAACATACAAGTTTAGAACCACATATTAATCCAACGATCTAACATGTAGAAGATGGTAAAAGAGAAACTACTTCAAATGAGAAGATACTGTTTGAACACTGAATTGATCATCTGTGGCCATATTTACTTGTTAATGTTTAATTTGTTAACATGGATGATTAACTGTTCAGCTCTATCTACTTAGTGTGGCTTTTGGAATAAAATATTTCTATTAATGTATGCTAATTCTTATTTTCACAAATTCCATAAAACATACATATTTATATATAAAGACAAGTATGTGTTGTGTTCCATGAAAGATGATAGATAGAAACAGCAGAAAAGTAAAGAGAAGGATGGTTTTCTGGTTTAGATTTGTGAAAAGACATTGCCTTCAAAGTAACAAATCACACCATGGTGCAGATAGGAAACACAGTGTCTTCCAATTTACATTTTGAAATAATAGAACATAATTTTAAATATAAAATTCACTTCATAAAGACTTTGGCCCTTCCTTTTTTGACTCAATATTCTTTTTCTTTGTGTGTGAGTTGTTTTTTTATTTTTTTAATAATTTTTATTTTTTCATATTAATCACAGTATATTTACTTTGTATCCCAGCCATAGCCTCCTCCCTCATTCCCTCTCAATCCCACCCTCCCTCCCTGATCTCCTCCCTGCCCCTTTCCAAGTCCACTGATTGAGGAGGATTTCCTCCTCTTTCATCTGGCCCTGTCTTATCAGGTATCTTCAGGACTGGCTGCCATGTCCTCCTCTGTGGCCTAGAAGGATTGCTCCTCCCTTGGGGGGTTGGGAGGTCAAAGAGCCAGCCACTGAGTTCTTGTCAGAAATATTCCCTGTTCCACTTACTACGGTACCCACTTGGATACTGAGCTACCATGGGCTACATCTGAGCAGGGGTTCTAGGTTATATCCATATATGGTCCGTGGTTGGAGAAATAGTCTCATAAAAGACCCCTGTGCCCTGATATATTTGGTCCTTGTGGAGCTCCTGTCCTCTTTAGGTCATACTAACTCCCCCTTCTTTCATATGATTCCCTGCACTTTGCATAAAGTTTGGTTATGAGTTTCAACATCTGCTTTGATACACTGCTAGGTCTCTTTCAGAGGCGCTCTGCAGTAGGCTCCTGTCCTGTTACTTGTTTTCTCCTATTTCCAATGTCCATCCCATTTGTCTTTCTAAGTGAGGATTGATCATCTTACCCCAGGTTCTCTTTCTTTTTTAACTTCTTTAGGTCTGGAGAGGTTGTGGAGAAAGGGGAACCCTTCTCCATTGCTGGTGGGAATGTAAACTGGTACAACCACTTTGGAAATCAATCTGGCACTTTCTCAGATAATTAGGAATAGCACTTCCTCAAGATCCAGCTATACCACTCCTAGGCATATATCCAAAATATGCTCAAGCACACAAGAAAGACATTTGTTCAACCATGTTTGTAGCAGCTTTAATCGTAATAGCCAGAACCTGGAAAAAACCCAGATGTCCTTCAATGGAGGAATGGATTCAGAAATTGTGGTAATTTTACACAATGGAATACTATTCAGCAATTAAAAACAAGGAAATCATGAATTTTGCAGGCAAATGGTAAGAACTAGAAAAGAACATTCTGAGTGAGGTATCCCAGGAGCAGAAAGACACACACAGTATATACTCACTTTATAAGTGGGTACTAGACCTATAAGATAGGATAAACGTACTAAAATCTGTACACCTAAAGATTCAATATTCTTATAGTCATATATATATATATATATTCATATATATATATATATATATAATGGTATATATACACATACATATATATAAGTATATATATGTGTGTGTGTGTGTGTGTGTAACTCCCTCAAAACAACTGAAGGTTTTAATTTCAACTGAGTTCTGGATAAACTGTACTTTAAAAGATAGGAATGAAAAACAGTGGAACACTTGTCATAAAAATATATAGTCCTGTGTTAAATGCTGTATTTGGAGTAGCCACAAATTCACAGTTAGGTTAAATAAGAAAAAGCACTGAAGCAAATGAAGAGGTATTTTCTTTTTTCTTTTCTAATCGTCCATTTGATCACAAACAATAGTTTTATTTTTTTAACTGTGGTTGTTTTGCTAAGAAAGTGATGAGTTAGTTAAATGCTAAATTACACCTATATAAGCTAAACCATGGGAAAATGATTATATATAAGGTGATAGTATTGTAATAATTTTGAAGCAAATTAAACAAAAATAACAGTTACAAAACTTCTATCAACTGAACATACTGAAATAAATACTCATGTCAAAATGAGTATTGAAGCCTATGAAAAATAAATATTCTCAAGTAAATTTATTGACTGTGTTTCTACGTTTATGCCACAGATAATCCATAGTTTACAACTAAACGGTGGTGAAAATCTTGTTCCAATCAAATAAGTAACATTTTTTCTAACATATTATGCCAACTTAAAATCATTGCAAATTTTGGTAATTCTCATAATATGTTAATATTTTTATGATTATTATATTTGCTTTTTGTAGTGATATAATCTCTGATAATTTTATTACAATTGTTTAGGAGCACCATAAATTACATATTTTTTTCATAAATATATATATAACTATACTTATTGGCTAAATCAATGCACTATTTCCTCAGTTTTCTCCTTTTCCTTAGAATTTTTTTTAATTTTCTTTAACCATATAGAACTTAAGAATTGATAACTACAATGGCTATTAGTGTTCAGTTAAGAACTGAAATTAAAAGTGACAAATGATTAAATCTACAAGTATAGAAATCCAACTTGTGAGACAGAAAGATGGGCCTCTTCCAACAAATAGACAACATATAGAATACAACAAGTAAACAACATAGAATAATAAAAAAATCCTGAAAGAAATGCAAAATGTGACGAGTAAATACCTGAAGGAGAGAGGTAAAGGGAGAGGGGCAGAGAGAGGTTGGCTAAGAGAGATTACAATCCTCAGTTTGTAAGAATTGGTAGAAGTAACTGCAGAAATGGCAGAAGTGTCAAGAGGCAGGAAGAGCCTGAAACTGTGATGGCAGCGCTACAGTGTCTTCATAAAATTTCAATGGACAATGCCCTGGACGCCTTTTCTGCAACCCGACACAAGCTAAAGTCAACTGAGAAAATGTGTCTGTAAGATCTGGTTGTGGGAAAGCAAGCCTGAAGCGTATTTTATTAATTAGTGACTGATGTCAGAGGCCCAGGTCAGTGTGCGTGGCTACACTGTTGGGCTGGTGGTCTTGAGTTTTATTAAAAAGAGAAAAAAAGTCGGAACCATCCAGGAAGCAGCATTCTTTTTTGTTTTTGTTTTGTTTTGTCTTCTTTTTATCTATCTTTTGTTTTACAATTCATTATTATCCTGATTGTAGTCCCCTCTCAGAACTCCTCCAAGTACCACCTAACTCCTTCCCCAAGTCCACTGAAAGGGAGAGTTCTCCTCTGCCACCTGCCCATAGCTTATCAAGTCTCATCAGGACTGCCTGGATCTTCTTCCTCTGTGGCCTGGGAAGTCTGCATCATCAGGGGCAAGTGACCATAAGGCAGGCAATCACGTTCATGACAGAGACAGCCTCTGCTCCCCTTACTCGGATACCTGGAGACTGAATTGCCTACAGGCTATATCTGAGCAGAGGGTCGAGCTCCTCTCCATGCATTGTCCTTGGTTGGTTCATCAGCCTCTGCAGGAACCCCTGGGCTCAAATTTTTTAGCTTTGTTTGTCTCCTTGTGGGGCTCCTGTCCCCTCCATTGTCCTATCCCCACCCCTCTTTTCCTCCATAAGACACCCTGCTCTCTTCCCAAAATTTGGCTGTGAGCATATGCCTCGATCCCCTCTTGGTTGGAGCCTTTCAGAGGACCCTCTATAGTAGGCTCGCATCCTATTCCCTCTCTTCCACTGCTTCTGGTGTCTGTCCTGTTTGCCATACTGAATGAGATTTAAGCATTCTCCTAGGGTCCTCCTTGTTTATCTTCATTAAGTCTGTATCTTTTAGTATGGTTATCTTATATTATAAAGCTAATATCTGCTAATAAGTGAGTATATACCATGCATCTCTTTTTGTTTCTGGGTTACCTCACTCAGAATGATCTTTTCTAGATCCCACCATTTGCATGCAAATTTCATATTTCATGATTTCCTTGTTTTTCATAGCTGAGTGGCATTATACACTGTAAATATGCCACAATTTCTGTATCCATTCCTCCGTTGAGAGACATCTAGGCTGTTTCCAGATTTTCTGGCTATTACAAATAAAGCTGCTATGAACATAGTTGAGCATATGTCTTTGTTAAATGGTGGAGCACCTTTTGGTTATATGCCCAAGAGTGGAATAGCTGGATCTTGGGGTAGTGCTTTCCCAATTTTCTGAGAAGGCTCCAGATTGATTTCCAAAGTGGTTGTGCGAGTTTACATTCCCACCAGCAATGGAGGAGGATTCCCATTTCTCCACATTCCCTCCAGCATGGGTTGTCCCTTGAGTTTTTTATCTTAGCCATTCTGACGAGTGTAAGATGGAATCTCAGAATAGTTTTAATTTGCATTTCCGTGATGACTAAGGATGTTGAGGAGAGAGGAAGCAGCATTCTTTTAAAACTTCCATGCCAGCTCCTGTATCGAGGTTCCTGACTGTTTTGTGTTCATGCTTTGACTTGCCTCGAATGGACTGTGATTCAGGATACATAACTAAGTAAACCCCTTATCCCCAGCTGCCACTGGTCTCAATAACAGCAATAACAGCCTAAGACAGAGGCGGAGTAGCTCTTCTAGACAATTTAAAACTAAATTATTTTACTTATTTGAGTACGAGTGTTTCCATGAGTGGGTTCAAGCTCTTGTCTATATGGGGCGGCTATAGGATGATCATCTGGTCATCCTTAGAAATACCACAAACCCCGTTTGGGAGAGGGAATCTTAGTGGACTAGAGACCCCAAAGTAAACAAGTCTAGCTGGCCAACTGCCTCAGGAATCCTCCTGTCACCACCTTCCCTGCTAGGACCACAGGCATGCTTATACTATTTTTATGTGAGTTCTGGTAATCAAACTGGCCTTCATCATTGGAAGGCAACAATTTAAATGTTTAGCTACATCCTGTTCCCCCAAACATGTTTAGAGAATCGGTTCTTGATGAAGATATGATTAATAATGTTGAAATGGAAACAAAAGATGTCTAATAGTACACATATTTAGTTGGTAATGTTGCCTTTAAACTTAGTATTTTTGTCTCCAATTTTAAAGCATTTCTAACGTAATCAGCACTCTGACACAGAACTGACAAATCTGTTCTGAAAAAAATCAGTGCATGCAACAAATTTGATTGTTCTTTTATCTTAAAAGTTTGCTATAGCTTCCCAAATTCTAAAAATATCACATTAATAAGCAAACACCCATCAATATCAAGCAAAACCCTCTACGGACGAAATATTCTTACATCACAAAGTCTTAGGTGACGATAACCATATCTTGAATAAAGATATTTAAAGCTTCTAGACACAGCGATAGAGTACACAAAATAGCATATAATAAAACATAAACTTAAATAGAGGAAAACAGTGTTTGATTTAATTTTATACAAATTATTTTCTTAAAATGGGCATTGTCAGAGTAGGGCTTATACTACCTCTGAAAAATGCATGTTGTATAGATTCCAAATATATTAATGTGGAATTAAGTATGTGGGTGGGTGTGACGTGGAGACAAATACTGAGAGAAAGGGAAGGGGAGCTTGAGTTCAGAGCTAAACTAAGCGAAACAAATCCATGCACTGTGTTAAGACATGCTAGAAACAATTTGTTACAGTGGAGCCTATGCTTAGAAGTCAAAAACACTAATGTTTGGTTCCTGCAGTTCTCTGACTGTCTCTTTTTTCTCTATCATGAACTCCATGAAAATTATACAATTTTGTAAAACACATGTATCATGCTTAAATAATAATTATCACATCAGTCATTCTTGAAATATAGATACATAATTGAATGCCACCAAATTTACTCAGTGGATTTTAACTTCTATGTGCATAGGTTACTTCTTCCTTTAATTTGTAAAGAGTAAAAATTATGCCACAGATAAAGATCTAAATGAAATCTGAAGACAGAAAAGAAAGAAAGACTACTACCTGATGGTCAGTTGCTAAGAACCTTCTCGTGCCTTATTTAAGTAAAAGCTAAAGAACGAATAATTACAGTGATAAATATAGTGAAAATGCTTATCTACATCCTCCTAAGTTATTCCTTTCAAAGGCAAATAACTGGGACTTTGTACGATGAAAATCTCCCTGTTATTCCTATAAAAGGAAGTGAAATTGGATTCTCCATTTTATATATTTTTTTCTATGAGTTTTGCCTGGAAGTGTGCAGACAGAAATCTGTATCATGTATTGGAGAAGAGATAGTTCTAGTTTTTTTCAAATACTATAAGTTGGTGATAGCAATCTATGATTCAAAGAAGTGCTCACCGTCCAGAAGGCTGATATAATTTTATGTGGTCTGAGCTTCATTGTATAGTGTAGAATGAACTTCCGTATTATTACCTTGTCGTTTTATCAAATACAATGTTGTCCATCCAATGAAATAATGTGAAATCTCAAGCTTGTTTGATTTAAAACTAAAAAAAAAGAACTTGAAATGGCACAAATGTCCTATCCCTGTAAAATCCTACAGCTGATCCTAATCCAAGGAGCCACACTGGGTTAGAGACTTGAACCAGTGGTTAAGAGTGTTTGCTGCTCTACCAAACTTAGATTTGCAGCAACCATGTAAGGTGGTTCACAACCTCCTCCGACTTCGACTCTAAGAGGCCCCAAACATTCTCCTGGCCTCCTTAGGCACTGCATGTATGTGGAAGACCCAGTTTTCACATGCAGAGGCTCTGGAGACACTTAATGATCCAAACCTAACTTTCTGCCCTTTCTCTTATAGGCTGATTGCCAGCTCTTAATGTAAATGCATTCAGTCAGGTGTCAATATTTTCAAATCTATCCTTAAGCATTGTAAAATATCTTTAGCACCAATAAAAGAAACAGTTTACCAATGCTGTTATATTAAGAAAAGTTGTTTTATGCATTTAAAGAGGATGGGAATAGAACAATACTCTGAATGCTTTCGGAAAAAAAAAAAAAAACATGTTATATCAAGTGTTTAGGGACTCTGAAATTTTACAGCTCCATTTAAAACCTCTGGAAAGCAAGATTTGAAAAGAAAATCTTATTTATCAGTCCTTACAATTCAGCTGGGGAGGCTAAGGAGCTAATATAATAATGGCTTCGATTACGATGAGTTCTCAGCTTGGCATCTATCAAACAGGAATGTTGCCCATGTACAGGCCCTTTCCAAGATAATTCCAGAGGGAGTTCTAGATGGACACTGAATTTGTAATGTGATAGCTTAAAAAATAATAAAGCATTCGTCTGTCAGTATAAGTCAAAATTGGAAGTATATAGCCGGCCATTATTTCTCAATTAGTGTCACTTACCAAGATATAGCTTTCATAGTGAATCTCCCTTAGCCAGTTTTTGGAGGCTCTCTTTCCAAGAGTTTTGAAAATTATTGTGAAACTGTGACTCAATATTAAATCAACCTGTCAATTAGTAGTTGTAGGAGTCTTTTCTGCATTCTGCTCAGCAATTACAAATACTCAGAAGTTAGGAGTGTAACTTTTTTCCCCAGAGTCATTTTGTGTCAATTCTAAATCTTCTGAAAACTGCCATTTGCTCCTCGCCTTCCACACCTCAGTGGCCTCCATTTTGAAAGCTAATGTAGTGTCACCTATCTTTAGCATCAGCTTCCCAGACTCACTTCCCTGCTGTCTATCTTGACATTATATTTATTCTTATCATCCACTAGAGGAAATTATTATTACTTAAAAGCTATGCAGGCATTTTTTTTTCAAGACAGTGCTTCTCTGTGTAGCCCTGGCTGTCTTAGGCTTACTTTGTAGACCAGGCTGGCCTTGAGCTCATAGAGATCCACCTGCCTCAGCCTCATAAGTGCTGATACTATTGGCCTGCACCATTGCCACCTGGCTGCTTTCTTTATATTTCCTCTACATGGTATTCACATTGAAAGATCATTTTGCTTCTTACTGGTCTACAGCAAGTTGAAATAGGAGTTGTTACAGGGTTTCACCAAAATGTGCCCAATTAAACAGTGCAGGGAGTAAAAATAATCTGAAATGCACCGAGAGTCATGTATAAAGGTCTCTACCTCAGAATAGAAGCAATTTCTAGCTCATTCTTATACATAAAGTGTTGGAAAAGGGAGCTTTTACCACATTGCCTGACACCTTGAACAAATGTGAGAAAAATTGTTCACAAAATTAGTAATGCTTTCTGTTCTAATGAAAAGGATTTAAAACCTTCTCCCTGACAAAAAAATAAATAAATAAATGAAATAACATTGATGCTACAGACAGAAAGCAACCACAGAATGCTTAGTTTAAAGACTAAGTACAACAAACATAGCCCTAAGTTGTAAAATATACAGGATGGGATAAGAACGGTAGCAGTGGTCAATAAAGACTCATACCTAAATCCATACTGAGCTGCAGGGCTTCTGAAGAAAAATAGGAGTTACTGAGATCCAAAGCTTTACAAATATTCCTTGCAAACCACAAAGATGTACAAGAAAAGCAATAAGGCATCTTTTTATCCAGTGACTGTGGCTCTTCCTCAAACACTAACAGTGGTCCAGTCTGAGAGTCAGCTTAAGACTCCAGCTTTGGGTAAAAAGAAACTAGCCAAACCAAGAAGATAGATTCTAAACTTCTTTGTGGGAAAGGTGAACCCTCCCTACATCATCCAATACAAGGACAAAGAACCTGCTGAGAAGTATCCTCTCTGCTGGTGCAGGGAAGAAACTTCATCAGTGCAGGCTTGGGGCCATGGCTCTTTTAGTGGATTCATTTCTTCTCAGGATTGATCATGGTCATCACCCACAAGCCCATCCCAGAGGTTACTATGACAGATTTATCATGATTTCAAAACTAACCTCAGGTTTCAGAGTTCAGCCCTTGGTGCCCTCAGGGAGGCTTGTGGATTGTACCTTTTGAGTTTGTTGGAAGATGTTCATCAGTCTACACCAAGGGAGTCATTAGGGATTATGACAAAAACCATCCAAATGATTTTTAGGGCATTGGTGTCTTAATTTTGTGACGCATTGTTGATACTCAGAAAAAACTGGGAGAAATGGTCCATTCTGGCTCAAAATACAAGAATAAGATCCATGGTACTGGGTTAAATTAAAGCAGCAAGGTCTTGAAACACTGAGTCACTGAGTTCACAATTAGAAAGCAGACACAGGTGAACACAAGCTGCTGCTCAGCTCCCTCTTCCCCTTATGTAATCCAGGATCTTAGTTAGGGGACGGTACCACTCAGGGGGGTGGGTCTTCCTTACTCAACGAATGCAAGGAGGGTACCTCCCAGACATGCCCAGAGGTCTAGCTCTCAAGTCATTTTAGATTCTTTCAAGGTTCCAGATAATGTTGAACATAAGAGGGTAGAACATAAGAAAAGCTTATTTTATAGCCCTGTCTACTAAATTTGACATTATTCCTTTCTGTAATTGTTACATTTTTTTCTATTTTTGTATTTTTATTAATTACAGTTTATTCACTTTGTATCCCCCCTGTAGCTCCATCCCTCCTCCCTTCCCAATCTCATCCTCCCTCTTCCCCACTGGTGTCCCTCTCCCAGTCCACTGATAGGGGAGGTCCTCCTCTCCTTCCCTCTGATCCTAGTCTATCAGGTCTCAGGAGGACTAGCTGCATTGTCTTCCTCTGTGGCATGGTAAGGCTGCTCCCCCCTCAGGGGGAGTTGATCAAAGAGCAGGCCACTGAGTTCATGTTAGAGACAGTGCCTGTTCCCCTTACTAGAGAACTCACTTGGATACTGAACTGCCATGGGCTACATCTTTGCAGGGGTTCTAGGTTATCTTCATGAATGGTCCTTGGTTGAGCCTACTCCATTGTTGATGGGAATGTAAACTTGTACAACCACTCTGGAAGGCAATCCGGCGCTTTCTCAGACAGTTAGGAATAGTGCTTCCTCAAGATCCAGCTATACCACTCCTACACATATATCCAAAAGATGTTCAAGTACACAATAAGGATATTTGCTCAACCATGTTTTAGCAACTTTTATTCGTAATAGCCAGAAGCGGGAAACAACCCAGATGCCCCTCAGTTGAGGAATGGATACAGAAATTGTGGTACATCTACAGAACAGAATACTATTCAGCAATAAAAAACAAAGAAATCATGAAATTTGCAGGCAAACATTGGGAACTGGAAAAGATCATCCTGAGTGAGGTATCCCAGAAGTAGAAAGACACACAGTGTTTATACTCACTCATTAAGTGGATATTAGATATATAGTATAGGATAAATATACCATAATCTGTTCACATAAAAAAACTAATAAAGAAGGAGGACTCTTGCTAAAATGCTCAATCCCCTTTCAGAGAGGCAAAGAGGATAGACATCAGAAGAAGAAGAAAAGAGGGAACAGGACAGGAACCTACCACAGAGGCCTCCGAAAGGCTCTACCCAGCAGGGTAACAAGGCGGATGCTGAGACTTATAGCCAAACTTTGGGCAGAGTTCAGGAAATCTTATGAAAGATGGGTAGATAGTAAGACCTGGAAGGGACAAGAACTCCACAAGGAGAGCAACAGAACCAAAAAATCTGAGCACAGGGGTCTTTTCTGAGACTGTAATTGTTGCATTTATAAGCAAATATTGATAAGATGTTTTATTTTTATTCAAGCCCTTCTTTCACTCGGTACAAATGGGAAAGGTGACTATTCATAGATCTTGATATGGCTCAGTAACAAAAGTGGCTAAGTAGAAGAAATGAGTGATAAGTCTTTTCATGATGTGTGTGTGTCTGTATGCTAATGACTTTTTGAGCGGCTATTAAGGTTCTTTTTTAATAAAACTAATTATTATTTGAAAAAAACAGCTCAGTGGCAAAAATACTATATACTTATATTTACAGATAAATTGATTGATAGATAGATAGATAGATAGATAGATAGATAGATAGATAGATAGAT
>NW_026596051.1:44090503-44277349 GCF_907164565.1 Psammomys obesus
GATAGATAGATAGATAGATAGATAGATAGATAGATAGATAGATAGATAGATGCATAAAGCATCAAAGACCACACAGAAAAAAAATCCCTGACCGTCTGGATAAATGATGTAGAGACTACATGGAACAGGGAGAAGCTACTGGAGGCATCCCTGTAACAGAAAGCAACAAGACTCACGCTCCAACAACATAAACACACACACTAAATATATCTTACGTATCTTACAGTAGATTAACAACAGCAACAGCAAATCTATTTTAAATGTTCTGTACTGTCTCCCAAAGTAGGTAGCTATGACCTAAGTAATTTCATTAACCGTGAAAACATTTCAAATAAAAATAAAGTATGGCTATTTTTACTGGATGTAAAGGTAAAAAATGTTGAAGTGAGCAGCAATAGCACAGAAAGAGCGGTGTGCTCCAAACAAAATCGTCATAAAAAGAAATTAGAAAACATGAATCAAAATATTTAAGTGCCTTAAAAACACTCCTGGGTGCTCCACAACACCACAGAGGACGAGGAAGTGCTCACTTAGCCCTGATGTGACTTAGGGAGAGGAGGGAGGGGGCTATGGTCTGAATGTAAAATGAATAAATTAATTAATTGATTAAAAAACACTCCATGGAAGTTTTGGTATCAAAGCTGTATGAACTGTATTGTTTCTGTGAGAAAATATTTTAAAAATCAACTTAAGGAAGAGGAAAGGTTTGCTCTTACAGTTTGAGAATCCCATTCAGGGCAGTTTCAGAATCCTCAGGGCACAGGATTCTCAGCGGCAGAGCTTGAGACCACTGCTTCTGCCGCACCTGCAGTCAGAAGCAGGAAGTGATGAACATTAGTGTGTGTCACCGACCAGCAGTGACACCTGAATACCACCTGAGAGAGGGCTGGGGAGAGAAAGACAGGGCAACATAGAGAAGGACACCAAGTCTACATGCTGATCCAGGTGTCCATTTAATGGACTTCAGGTTAACACTTAAGTAGGCAGAAAAGTACAAGCAGTTTCTCACGTAGGAGCTTTACTTGGTGAAAACATAGGAGAGCTCACTCAAGATTACACAGAGCCTGTTGTCTGGCTAAATTTTCAATTTAACACCACCAGACAGGTTAAAATTTATTCAAGATCTTAAACATCTTATAGATAAAATAAATCCTCAGAAGAATTAAATTTAGAGCAATTGAACTCTATGAGATTTATCTTTCAAAGTGAAGTCAATTGTCTTACAAACTCTTAACTCTAATTATTTTGACAAATTCTGGAAGTGTTAAGCTCTTATGAAAAGATGAAAGGAAGTGAAATAATCTTTATAAACAGAAATGATTGATTAATTAAAACTATTGGGATAAAAACAGAAGTGATATTCACATAAGAAATTTGAATGTTAAATTGCTTACTTGGTTCTTTATATATACTGGATATGAGTCCTCTGTCAGATAAAGGGTTGGTGATGATTCTTTCCCACTCTGTAGGCAGTCGCTTTGTTTTGGTGATGGTGTCCTTTGCTTTACAGAAGCTTTTCAATTTCATGAGGTCCCATTTATTGATTGTTGCTCTTAGAGCCTGTGCTGTTGGTGTTCTGTTCAGGAAGTTTTCTCCTGTACCAGTGAGTTCTAGGGTATTCCCCACTTTTTTTTCTAGCCGATTTAATGTGTCTGGTTTTATGTTGAGGTCTTTGATCCACTTGGACTTCAGTTTTGTGCAGGGTGATAAGTATGGATCTATTTTCATTTTTCTACATGTAGACATCCGGTTGGACCAGCACCATTTGTTGAAGATGCTATCTTTTTTCCATTGTATGGTTTTGGCATCTTTGTCAAAAATTAGGTGTCCATAAGTGTGTGGGTTTATTTCTGGGTCTTCTGTTCGGTTCCATTGATCCACCATTCTGTTTCTATGCCAGTACCATGCAGTTTTTATAACTGTTGCTCTATAGTACAGCTTGAGATCAGGGATGGAGATACCTCCAGAAGATCTTTTATTGTAGAGGATTGTTTTAGCAATTCTGGGTTTCTTGTTGTTCCTGTATGAGGACCAAACCAAGTAATCCACTTAAAAAATGAGGAACAGAGCCAAACAGAGAACTCTCTGTAGAGGAATATCGAATGACAGAGAAGCACTTAAAGAAATGCTCAACCTCATTAGCCATTAGGGAAATGCAAATCAAAACAACCCTAAGATTTCACCTTACACCCATCAGAATGGCCAAGATCAAAAACTCAAGGGACAACACGTGCTGGAGAGGATGTGTAGAAAGGGTAACCCTTCTGCACTGCTGGTGGGAATGTAAATTCGTACAACCACTCTGGAAATCAATCTGGCGCTTTCTCAGACAACAAGGGATAGCGCTTCCTCAAGATCCAGCATTACCACTCCTATGCATATATCCAAAAGGGGCTCAAGTACACAATAAGGACATTTGCTCAACCATGTTTGCAGCAGCTTTATTTGTAATAGCCAGAAGCTGGAAACAGCCCAGATGCCCCTCAACTGAAGAATGGATGCAGAAACTGTGGTACATCTATACAATGGAGTATTACTCAGCAATGAAAAATAAGGAAATCATGAAATTTGCAGGTAAATGGTGGGACCTGGAAAGGATCATCCTGAATGAGTTGTCCTAGAATCAAAAAGACACACACGGTATATACTCACTCATATAAACACACAACATCAGATAAACCCACTAAAATCTGTACATCTAAACAAACTAAGCAAAAGAGAGGACCCTAACTAAAATGTTCAATCCACATCCTGAAAGGCAAAGAGGATGGACATCAGAAGATGAAGAAAACAGGGTACAACCTAGGAACCTGCTACAGAGGGCCTCTGAAAGCCTCTGCCATGCAGACTGTCAAAGCGGTTGCTGAGCCTGAAGGCCAACTGTTGGGCAGAGTGAATGGAATTTTATGTAAGAAGTGGGAAATAGTAAGAGCTGGAGAGGAGAGGAACTCCACAAGGAGAGCAACAGAACAAGAAAATTTGAACACAGGGAACTTCCCAGAGACTCATACTCCAACCAAGGACTATCCATGGAGATAACCTAGAACCCTGACAATGCGGCCACTTCTGATGAGAACTGATAGACTAAGATCAGAAAGAAGGAGAGGAGGACCTCCCCTATCAATGGACTTGAGGAGGGGCATGCATGCAGAAAGGGGGGAGGGTGGGACCTCAAGGGGAGGAAGGAGGGGCTTATGGGGGGATACAAAATGAATAAAGTGTAATTAATAGAAGTTAAATAAAAAAATAAAAAAAGAAAGAACAAAAAAATTGCTTACTTGGTTAAAAAATAGTGCAAAAATATCCACATTTCTTTGTACTATCCATTTTATACTAGTAATAGACCTTAGCACCTCAAAATGTGTAAAGAAAAGTCATGCTTTTATTGCAATGGCTATCTCACCAATTTATATTTAAATAAATCTCATTGATCACATTGAATTCTCACATCATTACTCAAATTTTTTCAATGCTACCCTCAATTAAAACTCAACTTCTGAGATGGTTGACTTGCAAATATAGGACTTGAAATTTATGCCCCTGAATCTATATTATATTCAGTACTCTATATTGTTTCTGGCAAATGCTTCAAGAGTGTTATTACTTTGCCTTGGGGAATGTAGTTTTCACAGAAAGGCTAACAAGCATATAGAAAACATTATTATGCATACAGCAAGCTGCCTTGCCTCGAAAGGGAAAAAGTCTGAATGCGCCACATTTAATGACACAGGATATCTAATGTAATAAATAACTCCATGTCTAACCCTGCTGCTCATTTCAGATATTCATATGCCAAGAAAAAAGCCACATCATTAATGTTCCTGGATCACAAGAAGTTCTGCAACAGACATCATTGAGAAATGGAGACCCTGATAGAAAGTTCCTCATGAGAGTGTATTCTCCTGTAACCAAGAAAAAAAATCTATCGTACTTTATTCTGAATGTATTATTATGTTTGATATGATTAAAGTACTCATGAAAATGTCTTTGAGGGTTAATTTCTAAAGAACGTGGATTCTAAATATAGAGTAAAAATAGGTGGGGCATACAAAGAGACTATTGTCTCCTCCAAAATCTTCATAATAATCAAGTTACTACCTGAAAGTGGAAGAAAGCTATAAACAAGGATTCCTTAGGCTTCAAATTTGATCTCTCAACAGTAATATTTGCAAGCTGGAGCCAAGTCCGATATCCTACCAAGGACATAAGAAATTTGTCTGACATTCTAAGCAACTGAGTGATTCTCATATGTTTGTATATGTTCTAGATGAACATGAGTATATGTGGGTACGCTTGGATTGCTCTAAAACCACTTCAAAACTTGACAATTGTAGAGAAATATCCAAAGTCCAATGTTGCCATAGTCTAGAATAGAGCTTAACAAGCTTATTTACAAAACATGATGGTCAAAAGAATTATGGTTGAAAATATCAGTTTTCTTGTAGTTATTCTTTGTCTTTTGCTCTTTTTCTTTTTTCTTTATATTCATTCCTTTATTTTTCAACTTTTTGGCTTTGTTTAATTCTTTTATTTTATAATTTTTGATTCTTGTTTGTTTACTTTTTTGATATTGTTAATCATCAAGATCATCATCATTATCATTGGCAATTTATTCACTCTGTATCCCAGTTACAGCCCTCTCCCTCATCTCCTCCTAGTCCCCACCTCCAGCCCCCATCCTCTCCTATCATTCTTTCCTAGTCCACTGACAGGGGAAGTCCTCCTACCCTACCCTCTGACACAGCCTATCAGGTTCCATCAAAACTGCTGGATCCTCTTCCTCTGTGGGCTGGCTAGTGAGCAAGGTGCAAGCAATCAAGTTCATGTCATAGACTGTCTCTTTTCCCATCCTAGAGAACCCACATAGAGACTGAGCTGTCTATGGGCTACATCTGAGCAGGGGTCTAGATCCTCTCTATGTATGGTCTTTGGTTGATACATCAGTCTCTTGGTCTCCTTGTGTGGCTCCTGTCCCCTCCAGGTCCTTTTATATTCCCCTAACTCCATAAGACTCCTTGTACTCTGTCCAAAGTATGGCTGTTAGTCTCTGTATCTGCTTCATTTCCACGCTGTTTGGAGTCTTTCCAAGGACATCAGTAGTAGGTTCCAGTCATGTTCCTTCTCTTCTACTGCTTCCGGTGTCTATCCTGTCTTCCTTTCTGGAGAATTAAGCACCTTTCCTAGGATCCTCCCTATTGTTTAGCTTCTTTCAGGTTGTAGATTTCAGTATGTTCATCTAATAGTATATGACTAATATCCACTCACAAGTGAATATATAGCATGTGGGACTTTCTTCTCAGATACCCCATGAGGATGATCTTTGCTCTTTTGTTCCATTTGCATGCAAATTTCATGATTTCCTTGTTTTTCTTAGCTGAGGAGTGTTCCACTGTGTAAATATACCACAATTTCTGTATCCATTCTTTGATTGACGGTCATCTAGGTTGAATCCAATTCTGGCTATTACGGATAGAGCTGCTTTGAACATAGTTGAGCAAATATCCTTGCTGTATGGTTGAGCATCTTTCAGATATATGCCTAGAAATGGAATAGCTGGGTCTTGAGGTAGCACTATTCCAAACAATATGAGAAGGAGCCAGATTGTTTTCCAATGTAGTTGTACAAGTTTGCACACCCAAGAGCAATGGAGGAGGGTTCCTCTTTCTCCACATCCTTGCCAACATGTGTTATGCCTTGAGATTTTGATCTTAGCAATTCTGAATGGTGTGAGGTGGACTCTCAGAGTCATTTTGATTTCCATTTCCCTGATGACTAAGAATGTTGGGCATTTCTTTAAGTGTTTCTCTGTCATTCAATATTGCTCTATTGAGAATTCTCTGTTTAGCTCTGTACCCCATTTTTAATTGGATTATTTGGATTATTGGTGTTTAATTTCTTGAGTTCCTTCTATATTCTGGATATTAGCCTTTTGTCAGATGTAGGGTCTGTGAAGGTCTTTTTCTAGATTGTAAGCTGTTGGTTTGTTCTGAAGACAGTGTCCTTTGCTTTACAAAAGCTTTTAGTTTTGTGAGATCCCATGTATTGATTGTTGATCTTACAGCCTGGGCAGTTGGTGTTCTGTTCAGGAATTTGTCTCCTGTGCCAAAAAGGTCAAGGCTCTTCCCCAGTTTTTCTTCTAGCAGATTTAGTGTGTCTGATTTTATGTTGATCTCTTTGATCCACATGGATTTTACTTTTGTGCAGGGTGATAAGTTTGGATCTATTTGCATTTTCTATATCCAGTAGACCAGTACCATTTGTTGAATATGCTATCTTTTTTCCATTGCATGGTTTTGACTTCTTTTTAAAAATCAAGTGTCCTTATGTGTGTGAGTGGACTTCTGGGTATTTGATTGGATTCCATTGATCCAGTAGTCTGTTTCTATGCTAGAATTATGCAGTTTTAACTACAGTTGCTCTATATTATAGTTTGAGATCAGGGATAGAGATACCTCCAGAAGATCTTTTTTTTTAATTACAATTTATTCACTTTGTATCCCACCTGTAGCCCCCGCCATCATCCCCTCCCAATTTTACCCTCCCTCCCTCTTCTCCTCCATTGCCTTTCCCCCAGTCCACTCATAGGGGCAGTCCTCCTCCCTTATCTGACCCTAGCCTATCAGGTCTATCAAGACAGGCTACATTGTCTTCCTCTATGGCCTGGTAAGGCTGCTCCCCTCTCAGGGATAGGTGATCAAAGAGACAGCCACTGAGTTCATGTCAGAGACAGACCCAGTTCCTCTTACTTGAGAAACCACTTGGAGACTGAGTTGCCATGGGCTACATCTCTGCGTATGTTCTAGGCTATCTCCATGCATGATTTTTGGTCTCAGAATATCAGAATATAAGTCTCAAAAAGACCCCTGTGCCCAGATTTTGTGGTTCTGTTGTTCTCCTTGTGGAGCTCCTGCCCCTACAAGGTCTTTCATCTCCCCCTTCTTTCACAAGATTCCCTGTACTCTACCCAAAGTTTGACTGTGAGTCTCTAAGAAGATTCTCTAAGTTCTCCATCTCCAGGCATTTCTCTGTGTTTCTTTATTGATTCTAATTTTGTTTTCATGTATTGAATGATTTTATTCATTTCCTTCACATGTTTGATAGTGGATTTGTTTCTGTCATGATGGCCTCTCTTTGTTTGTTCTTTTCCTCTTTATGTGTCTCTAATAACTACAAAATCATAGATGTAAGATCATTTTCCTGTGTATCAGCTGCATTAGAATATCCATTGATTTGGGGTGGTTCTGGTGTAACCATGATATCCTGTTTTTTGTTGCTTGTATTCTTTCGCAGGCCTCAAGACATCTGGTTGTCTGTAGCCTTGAATATTTGTTTCTGGAGCCTGTACTGAAGACTAGGTCCACCTGTTTCTGGAATTTGGAGCAGTCTACAAGGGCATCAGAAATGTCAGGGACTCAAGAATGGGTGCTGGAGATTCAGATGATTCTTTGAAAAGGGGTGTTCTCTGCCTCTGCTGGCTCAGTGTTCGTGACCCAGGCAGTCCAGGCAGCTGGGTCACAGGAGTGCTGAGCTCCAAGTCTAGGGCTGCCCCAGTGCCCCACAGGCCTCCTCAGGATTGAGGACAGTGGGGCTTTGTTCCTGCTCCAGCACACCTCTGCTGGCTCGCTGTTTCTGACTCAGGTATGCCAGGTAGCTTGGGCGCAGGCAGAAAGATTTCCGAGCTTAGAGCTGCCCCGGCGCTCCACAGGCTTCCTCCTGTTGGAGGATAGTTGTACTTGGATCCCATGACTAGCTCTGCAGTGTTCACTGTCGGTGCTGTGCTGGCTGGTTCTGACCCAGGTGAGCCAGGGAGCTGGGGAGCAGGCAGAATGCGGCTGCACCCAGTACTAGAAGGAATCCCTTCCACAGAAGGGTGAGAGTGAGCGCCTTTAGTGGGCTCCCACGTTGGGAACGAGGAGCCTCTGGTACCAGAACGTGTCCACAGGACTGTGAGAGTGGATGTCCTGGGTTTGGAGTCTCACTCTCATTACTGGAAGGGCATTCTCTCCAAGGACTGATTCTCCTCTCACCTGAGAAATGTCGGCGTTTGGGGGTCCACAGTACGGCCTGCCAGTCACTCTGCTCTCACTGCCCAGCTGCTGTTCAGATACCCTGCTTGGTGAGCTCTGCCATCTTGGATCTCCGCCTGTTTGTCTTCTAAGAGAGAATGACTGTGGATTTAAGTGGGCCAGGAAGCAGAAATGGAGGAGCTGGGGGAAGAAACTGTAATCAGAATATATTGTTTAGAAAATCAACCTATTTTCAATTAAAAACAAAGTCTATACTCTAAATTTTCTTAACCTAGTTAAGTATTTCCTAAATAATTTAAAAGAATTGGTGAGTATTAAAAGCATAGATATTTAAATGATTATTGAAGTTAATACAATCTCTCTAGTAGGGAAAAAAAAAAACAAGAGAGATAAATTTATGTGAATGGGTAAGCCAAAAAAGTTTATACAAATATGTTAAAGTATGACAATAAAGAAGTAAAAACTGTTATTTAGCATAGCTCATAAGAATATAAGGAGACTAATATATCAGAAATTCTTTGTAACCCTAAAAATATAGTTTTACTCAAAGTGAGAGTAAATAAGAGCATTCCATTTAATAACTACTATTTTGTTAACATAATTATTGATATTGGTAACTGATATAAAGCAATGTCCATAAGTCAGAAGGTTTGAAGACTAATACCAACTATAGTATAATTATAATAGCTTGAACAACCTACCAAGCATAGTAGTCACTCAGCTAAACTTTGAAATAACTCTGTGGTATAGAAAACACTCGTGTTCATTCTATATATAAGGAAAGTGAACACAGAAAAGTGAGAACAACAACATTAAATGTTGTTATTATTATATTTTATGTCTATATCTAACCAAATTCACACCAACCATAGCCTGTCTTTCAACAGTGATCACTATTTGGGCTATTGCAAACATTTGGACACCATAATCTGAATATATTATTATTTCAAAATTATTGTTTTAATCCATTCAGTAATCTATGTGTAGCTAATGCATAGGTGTTGATACAGAGTTGGCTTTATAATTCACACAAAGGAACATATGATAATATGACAGTGGTCTCATTTTATTTTTTCGAAAATGTGTTCATTGTCAATATTCAGAGGGAGACATTCTACACTGTGCTTATGGAGGTGAGAGAACTTTGTGGCATCAGTTGGCTCCTTCCAAACATATGTGGATTCTAAGAATTGAACTCAGGTTTCCAAGTACATGGCTAGCACCTTTATCCAATAAGCCGTTTTCTGGCTATCACTCGTTTTTTGTTTTTTGTTTTTTGTTTTTTTTCTGTGCCCTTATAGTTTGTAATTAAGGGCCAAACCATTCACTAAAACAATAAAGATTAGTTATCATTATACACACTTGCTATATATATTATGACATGATTCTTGCTATGCCTTGGGCATAAACAGGGGCAGGACTATTAAGCTTCTGTGCTCATGGACAGAAAGAATTGCAAATGCCATGAAATTTCACTAAAAAGTAAAAATGTTCATGTTATAAAAATTTAAAATAGAATAGTTGCTAATAGAGAATAGAGACAATGTTAGCATAATTGAAGTTTTGGCTTCTTTTTAAACTCAGTTATGTCATTTACGTATGTTTTTGTTTTAATACCAAATGTGAGATACTGGTTGGGTTTTAGTTTCTTCAAAGCTGATATTTGTGTCATAGAGGGTGTGGCTTTTGCCAGCTGGTTACAGCCTTCCTTGTGCAGCATGGACAGGGGCATGGTCTAGGGCTCTGAGGATATAAATATGAGAGCACAGAAAGAGGAGTGGCCTCGGGTAAGTGGCAGTTTGAAGAGACCAGAGACAGATAATGTGGTGGTTTGGAGCAGACAGACAGAGAGAAATGCTTTGGAGCGCAGCAGCTTGAAGGTGACTGCTGGCTGTGTTTGCTGTTGATGCAGACTGATGTATCTCTAAGAGAACCCATTGATCCTGAAGAGCCAGGAGAAGGGGTCTGCAGGCCCTCTCCCCACTAATCTTCTCTCTCCTGAGAAGGGTTATGAGGTTGGAAGGCAGATAGAGAACTAAACACCCTAAATAAAATAGAGTTTAAGAACAAGTGCTACATGTTAGAGATTATGGAAGAAGTTACTCAATTAATGTTATTGTTCAATGGGACAAAATTTTGTCCTGCAGTGCAGCACGATGCATGTAATCTACAATACATTATCTACAGCAAAATAAATACACTAATCCTCCTACCTTGATAAATATTTAGTGTATGCATGAGTAGAAGTATCACACTAGCTCACAAATATGTCCAAATGCGGAAACAAAAAGTATTTTTGAAAAGTTTACAAGGGTATGTTCAGCTCAGTTTCAGTTACAGAGTTTCTGCAGGGCTGTGATAACTGGTTTTCTCATAACATCAGCATTGACCCCCACCTCCCTTATCAGATACCTATGTTGTTTAAAGCGACACAGAACATTTCATGGTCAGTACCTTGCATTCTAAAGACACTTACTGAGTGTATAATATATGTGAATGGCTGTAATTACTGAGGAATCAGAACATGATGAGACCTTATTCAGAGTCTTGGTACATTTGACTATCAAGCAAAACAAATAATGCAGGAACCACCGAAATTTTATTCCAAATGAATAACTTTATAGAGAGAGAAAGTAATTGAGTATATAGAATTCCTTATTTTAGAGAATGGTAGTAAATGTCCTTAAACATGTTGAAAATGAATATACATATATATTCTTTTTAATATGTTAGTTATGAGTGTATTTTAGAAAACAATAAATTATATGTTAAAGCTATTAATATTTAAATAGGAGAGTATGAATGTTTTCTCTCCTAGTATAACTTGGATGGCATGACATCTTTAATGACCTAAACACATGCAACATGATCTAAAACTTTAAGTGACAAACAGATCTCATTTTCAACTTAACAGAAAACTTTTAATTTAATAAATGATATGTTAATAGCAATGTTACCAAGGAATTTGAAATCCTATTTTTATGTGTCTGTGTTCTAGAATATACTTTAATGCTAGAATAACATCTACACGAATCTATAGAAATATCAGGGGTTTTTTTTACTGATTTCAATATAATTTAAGTGTTTCTTTTTTCTTTCTCTTATTAGAATATTTCCCTAATGCACCAAGTGCTACCTATCCCACTTTTAAACCATTACGGGACTAGGACTTTAATTTTACATGCATAACTTTTCCTGAATATTCATACAAATTACCTCTGAAAATACCCTCATTAAAAAGATCTGAGTAATAGTCCTTGCAAAACACTTTAAAATATGATCTTCGTGTAAATGCTAAGCAGCACTTTTATTAGTATTAAACATTAAACAATAGCAGAGGGAGCAATAAATTCAGATTTATGGCAAGGCCAGGGAAGAAAAATATTTTCTTTAGGAACATTAAAGGACGGTAAAAGGAGATCCAAGGAAACAAAGCTACATACTACCATGGCACAGAAATGCAGAATCAAAGAATAAGCTACAGCTCATTTTAAGAATCTGGTCTTCTATAAAACCTTAATACAAATAATAATGATTAATGTAGTTGGGTCAGAAGAAGAAATGTTTAAGCTATTTGAAAATGGAGGTCCAACAAAGGGCAACCTCAATCTTGTTGTTAGTCACCTCGCTTTGATCATGAGAACAGACTAGTATTTAAGACTTTCTTCCAGGACACATGTAATCATTTGACTCTCATCACCTGAGCCAAATAACCTCATAATTTTCCAATAAAATGGTCCAGGGCTCCCATTGTGCTATAACCAACTCAACCATCCAAAATGGCCATTCTTTCTATCACTTTCTGGATGTCAATCCCAGTTTTCATCTTATTGAGTCACTACTGAAACTGAAAAAAAGAATTTGGGTTCTTCTTGCTTTGTCCTTGGATAATGGCCCACTAGTGACACTCAGATTCTTTATGAAAGTGGAGAAAGATTCTTAATCTACAACTGTCCTTGTGCTGAAATAAAATACTGAAACGAAGACCTTCAGTGGCCATTTGACCTCTGCTCTGTATTGCTTTTAATGTGAGAGACAGTGCTTGTCACTTGAAAATGAAGCAGAGAGTCCAGCCCATAGCTGTGTCTATGCTCTTACATTTATATTGATTTTAAGGACTAAAGAGTTGATCAAGCCTGCCCTAAGTGATATTACTCAAGTCAGGTTTAGCACACTCTGTCTAGCTGTGGATGGCAGAGTGGCCGTGTTCTGACAAGGTAGCCCTGTGCAGCAGTGAGAGTAATGAAAGCTGTCTTTCTAGAAATCTCTAGTTCTTTTGGTTCTATCTGTCATCCCGTGTTATTCAGGAAACTCTGGTGCATGCTGATAGGCTTGCGTAGATCCAAGGTGAAAGAAACGGAACATGTCCCTCTCTGTGAAGAAATCTGCAAATGTTTTCAAGTAAATATACCTCATTCTGTATATTCTTTCAGCATCACTGTAGCAATAGTTTGTTTAGTTTTTTCTTTACATACTTGCAAAAATAGTTCTAACTCTTTGACTCCATCCTTTTTCCTATATGAATACAATATTTTCATTCAAACTCTTTATTACTTATAAGGTAGTCATGTATGAGAGAAAACATGTGGGCCAATGGCTTATATGCCATATCTATAAGAATGATAAAGATTCTTAATGAACTTTCAGCAACGTCTCATTAGGGTTCTAAATGATAGAAACGTTGTGTGTGCTTCAAAGGTGACTGTAATAAATAATTTCTGATAAGAGGAGTTATATAAAACATGTCACCTCAGAGACACAAGCAGACCAAGAAATATCCCAGCACTGGGAGGCCAAGGTAGATGGATTTCTATTGAGTTCAAGATCAGCTTGATCTACACAGCAAGCTCCAGACCAGTCAGGCTACACAGTGATACCCCAGCACCTGGGTCTGTGGACGGTATCCCGTGCCCTGATCATGACCACAGTGCCTGCATATTCTGTCGTTACTAGGATGCAAAGCACACAGTAAATGCTTACAGAATATACAAATTTGAAACAATGGAAAGAGTAGGAAAATCTTAGTAAAATTTATTAAGTATATAAGGATGTATGTATGTTAGATTTTTGTTTAAATAATAGGTTTGAGACATGTTGGTTGTTTAAAGTTTCTTCAGAAAAGCATAGATATGAAAATGGTGACTTTCCCTAATGCTCTCAATTTTATGTCCTTGCATATTTTAATCACTATCTCTGTCCTCATTTCTCTTTGTGAATACGTACGTCACTGTAAGATGTGTACTAATAATTCCTCTATTCATGGAACTCAGAAGTTCTCTTCTTTCGAGAAGATTTCATTTTATGGTGGACATGAAGGATAGAAAAATAATATTTAATTGAAAAACATTAAATTCCATGTCAACATTTAAAAATATCTGTATAACACACACAGATCAGCCACAGGATTGAGACCCTGAGAGTGAATAGATCACATTTGATAGCCGTATAAAGCTTTATGAAGGAGGATCCATTTTCAGCTATTTTCTCAAACATTTTGAAACTAAGGGAAATGCAAATCAAAGCTGCAAGAATACAGCACTTCACAGATACTAAAATAACTATGACTTTAAATGTTTTAAAAATGTACTTTACGGAGAATATAGAGGAGCTGGAGTCTTTACAGGCTGGTCAGGGTGTAAAGGGTGCAGCCACCTGAGAATCCCCAGACTGTTTCTCAACAGTTTAGAGATTTGTCTCGAGACCAAACAACTCCACCCCGAGGAGTCTTGACGTGGGAGTTTCTGGTTTCTTTAAAGACTCGGGTTTTTCCTGTGATGTTTTGCTACAAGCTGGGAACATGATGGTTGCTTGTGGGAGAGCACATGATGTTTTGTTCTCCTGCAAAGGGGCGTGACTTTTGCCAGCTGAGAATGTCCTTGGGTGGACTCTGAAGGGAAGAGATACATGGAGGCCGGCGCACAGTGAGTCTTCTCTTTTGGGATCAACATTGCTGCGCTGATCTTTTTTTATTTTTTTATTTAACTTTTATTAATTACACTTTATTCATTTTGTATCCCCCCATAAGCCCCTCCCTCCTCCCCTGCTGGCCCCACCCTCCCCCCCCCCTTTCGGCATGCATGCCCCTCCTCAAGTCCACTGATAGGGGAGGTTCTCCTCTCCTTCTTTCTGATCTTAGTCTATCAGTTCTCATCAGAAGTGGCTGCATTGTCAGGGTTCTAGGTTATCTCCATGAATAGTCCTTGGTTGGAGTATGAGTCTCTGGGAAGTTCCCTGTGTTCAAATTTTCTTGTTCTGTTGCTCTCCTTGTGGAGTTCCTGTCCTCTCCAGCTCTTACTATTTCCCACTTCTTACATAAAATTCTTAACAGAGAGAAATGTTCCAGAGAATGTCTCAGGGCAATCCAGCTGAGTCTTGAAGCTTTTGCTGACTTGTGCTAACTCATGTTGCTGATTGGTGTTGGCTTTGGACTAGACTGCTGGTATCCTGACAACTGAGTTTTGAAATCCCATTGACTCTAATCATCAGGAAGTAGATAAAAGAGGTCTACAACTCATCCCCCTACTAATCTCCTACCTAAGGTCAGGGGACTGGAAGGAGGTAAAGGTGTTTAGGAACCCTAAATAAAGTAGCTTTGGTGAAAAATCTAAGCCTACAGAATCTCTTCTGGAGAAGTGAAAACATACATCCACTCACAAACCCCAAGCAAGAACTCATGTAGCAGCATCACTAGAAATTTTCAAAAGTGTAAATAACCTGAGTGTGTGTCATCTGATAAATGAAACTGGAATCATGACAGTCATACTACTGCTTAGTAGTAAAAGAAGAAGTAAGTGACCTCAGTGATACAACAGAGATGAACATTGAAGCCACTGTGCTAAGTGAAAGAATTCACCACAAAGGTGAATTACTATCATATTATATTATGATAATACTTATATGAAGTGACCAGAATAAGCAAAGTTACAGGGGCAGGAAATGGATTAGTGGTTGCTTAAAAATAGGGAGTTGTAGAGTTGGAGGAAGAATGGAGGTTTGGAATTATAGCTGATTGGTACTGGGTTTCTTCCAACGAGATGCCATGGTCTAAAATTAGATTGTTTTGTGGCTTGCACAACTCTTGAGCCATGCACTTTATTTAGGTGCACGTATGATATATTTGAGTGTTACTAACAAAAATGCAATACAAACAAGACCAGAATCACATAGAGAAAATGGTCAGTGAAGAAAAGCAGAGAGTCCATGAGAAAAAAAAATCTCTGAAGACAAAAAGATGTCTAGCATTGCTTACCACAAAAGAAATAGAATCTAAAAGGACCATTTCCACCTGCTTTCAATAGGGTGTTGGGATAGACTGATGTTTTAATATGTTCATCTATGATTTTAACATATTGTGGTGTTTTATTATGTTAGTGGCTGTTTGATAATTATAATTTAGACTTAATTGAATATTTATGCAATCATTTTAAAAACCTGACAGCTCCTTGTACCATTATGTCACTAAACCGGGACAGAAAATAAAAAAGTTATCTCTGTGATAAATAACTTTTCACTAGTCATTAGAACTATAATTAAAAGAAGCTGAATGACAAGCACAGCCTAGTTTCTTGCTGTCCATCATGTGAAATACAAGTGGTGAAGCCTCATTTTACAAATGGTTCTTAAACAGGTCCTGTCAGCACCTTATAAAGCATAACTTCAAAAATCGATTAATTGATCCTGTTCAACCCTCAAAGCAGAACCTGCTTCCAGCTCCATTGCTAATGTTGTTTGTATATTTCTGTAGAATGAATAAATATCCTTCCAATATCAACCAGCATAATACAAAAGCAAAATAAAAATAATTATGAGATAGTTTCCAGATCATTTTAAGCAGTTCCTCATGTTGGTTTTTCAATTTTTCTGTGCTATATAACAGATAACCCTGAAGTTAACAGCTTGAAATAGTATGCATTTAATTTTTCATGGTGTCCGTGGGCAGAGCTTCACAGGGCTCCCAGTGGGTCGCAGTCAGAGTGACAGCAGTGCTTACCTCAAGGCTCAGCTTAGAATGGATGCAGTCCCAGGCCAGTTCAGTGTGTTAGCGGCGGTCACTGCAGTGTCGCAGGCAGTGAACTCTTCCACCACCCTGGGGCTGGCACTGAATCACTTCCAGGTGAACAGATGGAAATTTGCTTCCTTACACCATGGACAGCAAGCCACTGCCTCTGTTAGCTGGACAGTCTTCTGTGTGCAGGTTGTACTATCTCATCATATTGGCCATGTAGCCTTGGACAGAGGCAAATCGCAGGCTCCTGCATCACCTAGAGGGAGGTGTGGCTAGTAGAAGGCCATTCTAAGTATACGCACAGAACGAGTGTGCCAAAGTTTTCTTCTCTGAAGAAGGTTTTTCAAGAATTGCAAATGTTAGATGAGAGATCTCTGTTGTAAGTCACCCTCGACTGACTTCAACGAGTAGAAAAGTGAATTTAGGGGATGTCATTCTGTTTCCTGTAAAGGTACCTTCTGAGTCACTGGGGGTTTAGTGGCATAATTTTCCTGAGTTTCACAAGTGAAGGAATGTGAGCCAGGAGCCTGTCCCACTCAGTCCAGTTTACAACTTTATTTTTTAAAGAAATAAGCCTGCAAAGCCTGGCTTCCTGAAACACAGCAGAGCAGTCCCCTTCTTTTGTGGTCTGTCTTAGCCAGCTCTTTGTCATCCCTCTGACATGGGGCTGAATGAACTTTCTTTTATGAGAAATGAGCCCTTATGTCAACTGTAACTTAATGGTCGCTGGCCATCTTAACATTTTATAATCAGTGTTTTTAGAAGGAGAGGACACCTAATCATTTTATCATTTGGATAAAGTAAATATTTTCAGAGAAGTCATAGACAAACAAAAAGGTCACAGAAGTGGCCTTTGTACCAGTATACTGTCTCAATCTTAACGAACAGCAAGATTACATGCGATTCTTACTTGATGTTAAAGACTTATGTTTAGGCCTATGATACTCATGAAGATTTTACCTCAGAATAAGCTGGAATTTCTGGCATTAACTTTAACTTATAAAATATGTTATGAGTGGGGAAAACTTACCAGGTTATTATTTGTTAACTTGCAGTTTACCACAATGATGCAGAAGATTCTTTGTTTTTGAAATTATATTTTAATTACAACATATCTCTCTTCCATTTTCTTCCTCCAAACTCTCCCATACTACCCTCATTCTTCCCCATCAAATTCATGCTTTTTTTTCTTAATTGTTAATATACTTTATTGAACTCATAGATGCATTCATGTATGCATATATTTCTAGATACAATCTGTTCAATTTTATGTTATTTGTATGTATGTTTGCAGTGTTTTGTAGAGTGGAAAATGGTCAGGATGGGGTTTCAGTTTGGAGTTGAGCAGTGGGTGAAAAGCTGAGGTTACAGGAACCCTTAGGTTCCATCTGAGTTTAAGAACTGAACCACTGTTTGAGTTGCAAATGTGTCAAAAAAGAGAAAAGGATATGATTGAATAGATCAAAATATTCTGCCACAGTTACACTCTGTCTATTTCAACAGAGGTCTGGATTATTATGCAAGGATAGGTTTAGACAGGCTAACTCTGAAATGCTCAGAAAGTTTCATAAATGTGAACTTTTCTAAAATCCAAAGGGATTTAGTGAGGACTACTCTCTTAGGTAAGATTACTCTTATTTTGATGAAAGACCACAAACAAAGAAACTTGAGAAAGGAAGAGTTTATTTGACATACACCCTCACAGCACTGTTCACCGTCAAGGAAGTCAGGACAGGAACTAAGGCACCAGGAACCTGGAGACAGGAGTTGATGCAGAAGCCACGGAGGGTGTCGCCTGCCGGCTTGCTCCCTGTGGCTTGCTCAGCCTGCTTTCTATAGAAGCTAGGAACACCTGTCCAGGTTGCCCCACCCACAATGGGCTGAGCAGCCAAGCCATCAATCACGGACTCCAGCTTGTGTCCAGCTGACAGAAGACCAGCCGGCACAGCTAGCTACTTTGAGGACTTTAGACTAAGTTAAGGGACCATAACTCAGACATGTCTCGAAGCAAAAGCTAAATTCCGGCTTTACTTGGTCAGACAAATGCAGTTTCTGGCTAAATAACGAAAAAAGCAGGGGGACACAGGTACTAGAAACTCATTGTTTCTGCAGTCCCAGAAACAGTTGTTCAAGCCCTCTGTCCAAACATGGTAATATTTAGACGTAAGATATTCAGTGGGATAGAATGGAATGACGCTGAATACCCCACCTAACACCATAAAAATAATATTACTCATTAAAGTATAAAATGAACAAGACAAAGTGTCTGTAGGCCATTAAGATAAGATAAGCCTGTGTGTATGTTAGTCGATCCATAAGCATATTTTACTCTTAGCCTAATCGACATGTTATAATATCACAAACTAAATAAAATGTGTCTGAGAGACTGGAAATATATCTAACACTGAATGCGAAAACAAATCTATACCGAAAGAAAATACAGTAGTAACAACCTGACTTTTAAAAGCTAAATAAATCGGTAAAAATGTTTTTTTTTTTTTATTAAAATGAGCCAAGCTAATCACCAGTGAACAGTGAAAGTGCCTAAAAACCTGTTATTCATTAGGTGGATATGAAAGAAAAGTAATTTAGTACAGTTTGAAGAACACTGAAATGGTGGGTGACCGCTGATAGGCTAGCTGAGATAGAACGCCATGTCTCTTGGAGCATTTGCGGAAATAAGTTTCACACTTACAGGAAGTGTGCCTTTCAGGTTGTATTTCAGTGAAAATACCTTAGCTACGATTTTATGGAAATACAAATTCCTGTAGCAATTTAGGCTATGACAAAAGGTTTCTTGTTAATCATTTGTGGTTCCAAAGTACTAGACGTTTCTAAATGCCTACTTACAGTACAGCATGAGACCGTGAGCTTCGTCAGGACTGTTGTGTAGAAATGTTTTCGGGGTGGAGGTGTGTTATTTGTTTCATACCAATTAATTCAGAATGATTTCTAAAAAGCATGTATGGAGGACAAGAACAATGTAAAATATGACTCCACATGCCAAAATTTGACAAAGAATTTGACTTATAAAGTTTTCTTATGATAGAAGTCTGGGAAATCATATGCATCGACTCCCGAGCAATTGATAAATTACACAGTTTTAGGACTAAGTTCAAAAAAACATCTTTAAATTTGCAAAATGGTTTGTATTCCTAAAATAGATGAGAACATTAAGTGATGCGCACGTACATTCCTAAAACTATAAAAAGCAAAACTTTAAAGTCATTATTAGCTCTTAATAGAAATTGTGGAATAATCTTAGTTTTCATATGTTCCCCTGGTGTGGATATTAATGGGACAATGGAAATGACAATTGTAAGAAAACAAGTGCAGTATTTGTAACTAAGATGTGGTTCAGAAAAATCAGTGGTTCTATGCGTGGGAGGGTACAGTTGAACCTTTTGGGCATCATTTCTCCCTCCAAGTGAAAACCCTTTGGATTGCAGTGTCTCTATTTTCCAAACAAGCTGTTTGCCTGTGGGGTTTGCTTCTTTGCTACTAGGCTTCTCTTCTACGGGGCAACCGTCAGCCGATCAGCAGGACGCTGGTAGCTACATAAGTTTCCATAGAATATTTTATTTTTATCTCACACCTCAGTTTACACCTTTGAGACCAAAAAGCCCATGGATGAGAGGGTTTTCTTTGTTTCATGAATTATTAATAACCTTTTCAGGAAAAAAAATCTGACAGCTCTCAGACTGATATGTACACATGTAGACACATCTATTTTCCCTTTCTTTTGCATTCAGAATTAAAGTCCTTAAAGGCCAAAGTAAAAATTCTTGTCTTAACAGAGCAGTTACAGGGAACAAACAAAGTAGAATTTTCAGGGAAAGATCCACTTATGGAATAAGCATGGACACGTGCAATGCCTGCGTTGTTTTATTTTTCTCTGCAGAGGTTATTAATGTTTTATAGAAATGAGCAAGTAGCATATATAAGATGGAGTTAGTGAGCAATAAATTATTTTGCTTTATTGTAAAATTTAAGGTTTTTTTCCTAATCTAAATTATTGAATTGAGTTTGTAAATATCATTCTAGCACTTTTGCTTTGCTTCAGCAATAGATTATTCTGTTTAGAAGTTTGTTGCTTTTTTTCTTTAAGCTTAAAACTGAGCCAGCCTTGAGAATAAAAGAAGCCACAGCATTTAATTTATTTTAAGGCTGAGTATTGTTATCCAGATTTACTATCAAAGTAATTAATGGTAACAACTGTGCATAATGCTCAGCTAATAAATGCTGTGCCTTGTAAGCCACAGAGGAGGAAGCCTAGCATGTACCAAGGTTGGAGGAGGCAGGCAAATGACAACCAAATTGGGAAAATTTATTGCTGTACTTGTGTGAAGCACCCCAGACATCAATTCTGCCTCCTCCCTGCTGCAGAAGCTAAGAAACTGGTGGTGCTGGTTTGCATGATTTTTTTTATGCTATCAAGCTTGCTATTATTGGAAATATAAATACAATCAAGGAAAGATTAGTATATGTTTCAGGAAGAGTTTGGCTTCACTGAAAGGCTCAGATCTATACAAGAAAACACATAAATTACGCATACTTTTCAACTCTCTTGACACTATTGAAACTTAAGACTCATAAATTGCAAAAACTTTCAGGTTGCTGCTAAGCCTGGGCAAAAGTCTTAAGAAGTGTGAATTTAAAAGTTGTAGGGGTACTGTGAGGTGAAACTGGGGATTCTTTTGTGAATGACTATGAGTGGGTTCGATTCTGCCCCACATATGCGTGTGTCTAGAAATATACATATACCCACACTGTTCCATAGTTAATTGTCTTATGGCCTAGGAAATTTAGAGACTGGGTTTTCTCTTGTATATGAAGAGTTATAGAACATATGGAACAGTTTGGTCAAAATAAAGTCCTTCAGTGCCCAAAGCCTCAATGAGTGTTCAGAATTTATCTTCTTATAAAAATTCAATTACTGCTAGCAACTTTCAGATTTCCATGGATACCCTTAGGCACATAATCATTTAGACAAAAAAGAAAAAATCACTGATTATTTATGCCATTATGCGACTGCACACATGCCACATTTTCATTTGTGTTGCTAGCACGTGTCTGCCTGTGGATCATGCAAAGGAAAAGGCTTCGGGAAAGCATCAGCATGTCCTCCAGTGGCATCTTCCAAACGGAATTCAATTAACAATAACGGAAGCTTTGGAGTGCTTTTCTGAATGCATAGAAAAAAATAGAACAATAAGAAAAACTTTATTTATCTGTTTCTTATAACAAAATTCTTTAAATATGTGAATGATTCAATACTCAGTGTTTTTTAAAAGTTTTATCTTGTTTGTCATTATTTTCCTTGGAAGTTTGTCTATGCCAGGAGACAACTTCCTGAACAGAACACCAACAGCACAGGCTCTAAGAGCAACAATCAATAAATGGGACCTCATGAAACTGAAAAGCTTCTGTAAAGCAAAGGACACTGTCATCAGAACAAAACAACAGCCTACAGACTGGGAAAGGATCTTCACCAACCCTATATCTGACAGAGGACTAATATCCAGAATATATAAAGAACTCAAGAAGTTAAAAAGCAACAAATCAAGTAATCCAATTAAAAACTGGAGAACAGTTTCTGACATGAACTCAATGGCTGACTCTTTGACCTCCCCCCCATCCCCAATGAGGGAGGATCAGCCCTGCTAGGCCACAGAGGAGGACTTTGCAACCAGACCTGAAGATACCTGATAAGCTAGGGTCAGATGAAAGGGGAGGAGGACCTGACCTATCAGTGGACTTGGAAAGGGGAAGGAAGAAAATGAGGGAGCAAGAGTGGGATTGGGAAGGAATGAGGAAGAGGAATATAGCTGGGATACAAAGTTAATAAACTATAACTAATATTAAAAAATAAAAACATTAATTAAAAATGTAGTACAGAGAATTCTCAATAGAGTAATATCAATTAGCAGAGAAACACTTAAAGAAATGCTCAAAGTCTTTAGTTATCAGGGAAATGCAAATCAAAATGACCCTGAGATTTCACCTTACACAAAAATGGCTAAGATCAAAAAATCAAGTGACAACACATGCAGGAGAGGATGTGGAGAAAGTGGAAACTTCCTCCATTACTGGTGGGAATGTCACCTGGCACAGCCACTTTGGAAATCAATCTGGCACGTTCTCAAAAAATTAAGAAGAGTGCTACATCAAGATCCAGCTATACCACTCCAAGGCATATATCTGAAAGATTATCAACCATTCAATAAGGACATTTGCGCAACTGTGTTCATAGCAGCTCTATTTGTAAAAGCCAGAATCTGGAAACAACCTAGATGACCCCAAATGGAGGAATGGATACAGAAATTGTGGCGCATTTACACACAGGAATACTACACAGCAATTAAAAACATGGACATCGTGAAATTTGCAGGCAAATGGTGGGAACTAGAAAAGATCATCCTGAGTGAGGTATCCCAGAAGCAGAAAGACACACATGGAATATACTCACTTATAAGTAGATAGTAGACATATAGGATAAACATATTAAAATCTGTACACCTAAAGAAGCTAAGCAAGAAGGAGGACCCTGGGTAAGATGATCAATGCTCATTCAGAAAGACAAACAGGATAGACATCAGAAGAAGGAGGGAACAAGCAACAGGACAGGAACCTCCACAGAGGGCCTCTGAAACTCCACCCAGCAGGGTATCAAAGTAGATGCTGAGACTCATAGCCAAACTTTGGTTAGAGTGCAGGGAATCTTAGAAAGAAGGGGGAGATAGAAAGACTTGGAGGGGACAGGAGCTCCTCAAGGAGAGGTACAGAAACAAAAACATTGGGCCTAGGGGTGTTTTCTGAGACTGATACTCCAACCAAGGACCATTCGTGGAGATAGTTTAGAACCCCCATGCAGATGTAGCCCATGACAACTCAGTCTCCAAGTGAGTCCCTAGTAAGGGGAACAGGGATAGATTCTGACTGAACTCAGTGGCTGTCTCTTTGATCACCTCCCCCAAGGGGTGGGGGTGGGGGTCAGCCTTTCCAGGCCACAGAGGAAGACAATGCAACCAAGTCCTGATGAGACCTGATAAGTGAGGGTCAGAGGGAAGAGGAGGAGGACCTTCCCTACAAGTGACCTTGGGGAGGGACATGGGAGGAGATGAGGTAGGGAGAGTGGGAGTGGGAGGGGATGAGGGATGGGGATACAGCTCGGATAGAAAGTGAATAAATCGTAATAAATTAAAAATTAAATAAAAAGTTTGTCTATTAATACATGAGAATGACTCTTAAAATCTTTAAATTTTTATTTGCTTGTTTACTTTACTTTCCAAGGGTACCCCTCCCTCCTCTCCTTCCAGTTCTCTCCCTGTTCTGTTTTTCTCCCCTTCTGCTCTCCATTTTCCCATGGAAAAGAAGAGGCCATTCCTCCTGTATCAACCCTCCCCAGCACATCAAGTCACATCAGGACTGAGTATACCCTCATCCCCTGAAGCTAAGCAAGGTAGCCCTGCCAGGAGGAATCGATCCAAAAGCAGGCAATAGAGTCATGTTAGAAACAGCACCCCCATCCTCCCTATTCACCAGGTTTCCCACATGAAGACAAGCCACCTCTCTGCCACATATGTGCAGGGGTCCTAGGTCCAGACCATGCTTGCTCCTTCATTTATGTATCTTTATCTGTAAGCCCCAATGGGTCTGGGTTGGTTGTCTCTGCTGGTCTTCTTGTGAGGTTCCTGTCCCCTTCAAGTCTTTCCATCTTTCCCCTAACACTTCCACAGGACACCAGGCGCTCTGCCCCATACCTGTCTGCAAGTTCCAGCATCTGTCTCTATCTTCTGCTGGATGGTGCCTCTCAGAAGACAGTCAGCTTAGGCTCCTGTCTTCAAGCATAGCAGAGTACCATTAATAGTATCAAGGCTTGGCTCTCTACCATGAAGTGGGGCTCAGGTTGGGCCAATTATTGGTTGGACAGTCCCTCAATCGTTGTCCCTTCTTTATCCCTGCACTTCATTTATGCAAGGTAATTTTTGGACCAAAGTTTTTGTCGGTGGTTTTTTGTTCCCCTCCTTCCACTAGTATTGCCTGGCTAGGAGTGGTCAATTAAGTCTTCATGACTTCCCCGGCCCCCAGTTAGGAGTCTCAGCTAGAGTAACATCCATAGCCTCCCAGGAGCCTACCCTGTCCAAGGCCTCCAGCTTGACCAAGAGATGTCCTCCTCAGTTTCCCTCCTTGTTCCCAGCCTTCTGACCTTCCACCCCTCATTTATTTTATGTAGATGACTGCTCTAATGCATGCATACCTGCATGCCAGAAGAGAGCATCCGATCCCAGAATAGATGGTTGTGAGCCACCATGTGCTTGCTTGGACCTCTAGAAGAGCAGACAGTGCTCTTAACTGATGAACCATCTCTCCAGCCGCATAAGAATGCTTTTAATAAATCTAAAGTTTTTGTCTTGTTGGCCATTGTTCATCAAGTGTAGCTTTAATCAAAATCTCTTAGTCTTTATATGATAGTATGTCAGATTCGCTGAGCACATCACTGTTTTAGAGCCCTTATTTGTTTGCTTGATTGACTGTGTTCAGGGATGGATTTGTTAGAGTTTGTTAAGGTCTGAGAAAAACTTGCAGGAGTCTGTTCTCTCCTCCCAACTTGTGAGTCTGGGTAAGTGACTTCAGGTCCCCAGCATTGGCAGAAAGTCCCCATTCCAGCTACACCGTCTCTCCACCTACAAATCACAGTTTTTCTTTCAGTGGATATTACCTCATTTTCCCAATCATTCTAGTCCTGAAATTAAATATATATGTACTGAGACTAGCTTACAAATGCTGGTGGGAGCCTTTTCTTGAGATCACCCATACAGTGAATCATCCTATCTGCTGCACACTTAGGACATCTTTTTTTTTTTTTTTAATTTTCTTATTAGTTACATTTTGTTAACTCTGTGTCCCAGCTGTATCCCACTCCCTCATTCCCTCCCCAACCCCACACTCCCTCCCTGGTCTCCTCCCTGCCCCTTTCCAAGTCCACTGATAGGGGAGGACCTCCTCTCCCTTCATTTCACTTAGGACATCTTAAAGTAGAGCGACTGTTCTGGAAATATTTTTGAGGCATCATTTTACTTAGCTCTCCTCCAAATTATCTCTAAATAACAATAACAATAATAATAATAATAATAATAAAGTCTTCTCTTAAGACCAAAACATTGAATTTAATACCAATTAGGTTTAATACATTTAATGACCATTTAATGAGAAAATATGCTGTAATAAATGGCAATGCTACTCTGAGAGGGATCTATCCAGTGCCTTTATAGAACATAAGATGCAAAGAGAGATATAGAAACATCAATACGTGCTTAAAGTTGTCTATTTTCATTTTATATAAACATTGGTGCTTCCATGCCCAGACTGTACAATAGAAAGACCGCCTGCTGAGGGAAGGTGTATTAAATATATTGTTTAGTGCAGTCTCTGCGAATGAGAAAAATGAAAAAGTAATTTTAAATGTATTAGCAAGAGAAGTCTACAATTAAAGTACAGAGACCTGTGATGAAGGAGGGAAACAATGGAGCCAGAGCTTACATGACAAGAGTTTCCAAGATTGTGTTTCTTCAACGGTTCTGATTATCCCCAGTAATTTAAATGTATACATCATCAAATATAAAAAACAACCATATATGATTAAAAATACTCCAATTATGAAAGTAAGATTAAAATAAAAATGGAAACAAGTTGAACAAGAGAAAACCCAGACAATATATAATGAAAGAAATCTTCAAAGAAGAAACTGAATTCAAAGGTCATAAGCAGATTGCCCCTGTTTAGTGGAAGTGCTATGTTACATAGATGTTATAGTTTTCTTTTTGTTGCAGTGATCAAAGCTCTGACCAAAGAAGCTTAGGCTTGGGGTGAATTTCTTTAAGTTTATAGGCTCCTGTCAATCACAGAAGGAAGTTGGGCAGGAATATTCGAGCAGGACAATTTGCTCTTCTACAATGACCAAAAGAACACAGCCAAGGGAGCTCAGCAGAATTCACAAGGAAGGCTTCTGGTGGGTTATGGTTAGGGAGATTTACAAGCCAAAAGACTGGAGATACCCACTGGGGTTTATGTGCCCCTATATCAGTTAACAATCAAATCGATCTACTTCCCACAGATTCCCAGAAGACAGTCTAGTCTGAGTAACCTTTCAGTTGAGGTTTCTTTCTCATGTGACTTTTACTTATGTCCAGTTGACAGCTAAAAATAACTAGAACTATAGACTATACTAGCAAAATAATAAGTTATTGAGAAATTTCTCAGCCACTCCTGAGGAGACCTAATTGACTAGGATCAGAAGGAAGGAAAAGAAGACCTCCCCAATGAGTGGACTTGGGGAGGGGCATGCATGCAGAGGGTGGAGGAAGGGAGGGATTGGGATGGGAGGAGAGAGGGAACCACAGGGGGGATACAAAGTGAATAAAGTATAATTAATAAAGAATTAAAAAAATAAAAATAATAAAATGAATGTTTTATAACATCCAAAAAAAATTCTCTTTGTAATACACTGACCAACAGGTGCTCTTGACTCCTTTGAATGGTATTTAGTTGTAAATTTGAGAAAAATTATGAGAAGAGAAAATGTTTTCTTTTCAAATGATATTTCCCTAATACTAATACGACTGCAAGTATAAAAAAATAAAATATTCTGACACAACAATTCTGTGATTCATAAATCAAAGGTGATTTTCTGAGGTTAGATTCAGAATATGGTTCTTTATATTTTTTGTACTATTGTAGATTTTAATATGATTTCCCCTTAGTGCTTCCTTTCTTCAGGCGTTTTCTACGTGTGAAAGAAAACCAAAGCTATCTATTGTGTAGTTATTCATATTTTACACAATCTATGGATTGTATAGAAGGGGGTTCTCGAAACTAATGGGAATTTTAAAGTCACAAATAACAGTGCACAAAAGTCATGACTTTGAACACAGTTACACAAGAAAGGCTAAACCTTTGGCATTGCAATGTCCTGGAAAGTGGGAATGATAGAGGTCTTAGATTCCTATTACCTACATCTAACGACAGAGTGAAATTGGTTGAGTCACATGTATATAATGACAGAGGACTCCCTTAGGAAGAAAGGAAGGAAGGAAGACCGCTGAAGCCAGCTGGGACTGTTCCTAAAGGCCTGTCCACTAAACCTACCATTTCTTCATAGAACAAATCATTTCAAACAATGCTATTATGTCCCCTAGTAGAATAGTAATTTAAATGTACCAGTTCAATAACCAAAAGTTGGGGTGAATAATAATAAGACCTTTTATAAGAATTAGTAAAATTCTATAGTGGAAAAATATCACAGAAAGAAAAATGAATTAGAAAGCCACTACATGTTGGTACTTGTAGAAACTTCATAGCACCTTGTAGACTGAAATACATAATTCTGAAAGCCTGCTGATAAACTCTGCGGAATGTTGTGAGGGACTCACTGGTGAGAAGCTGCGCTGGCAAAGTGGAGTTGCCTTTATTTAAAGAACTATTTTGTGTGGTTTAAAAAAAAAAAGAATCTAGAATATGTTCTCTTAAATCCTTCTCTCATGCTCAGAAAGAGCAAATTCAAACCTAGGAGGGTTTTGGGTGCTGTCGTTCTTTCCTAAACTGAGTTCCTTAGGGTACAAGACAAGCTTAACAAGGACACGGTGTTCCTTCAGATGACCAGCCGTGTGAAGTCCCAGGGCTTCCCTCTGGTTTCTAGGCTGTGGGTGGCCTCTGAAGCACTCTGCTTTCTGGCTGGATATTGAACAGCCATAATTGTACTACCTGAGCTAATTGGGCAGCTGGAGCTTGTTTGCCATGCTTACCAATTTTTGTTCAGCAGAATATCTCAAAACTAGTTAACAAGAGAGCGGTGTGGAATGCTTGCCCAGTTGTCTATAGGTAGTCCTTAACACTAACCAGTGCTTTCAATTAGCAAAGTGAGGTGAGCATTGTTCAGTGTACTGTTGTGTAGTGGCCTTCTGCAACCACTTTGCTGAAATCAAGCTTTTTACCTTGCAGAAAAGCTTTATTGGTTTTCTATAAGGCAGATAAAGATTTTCCAGATCATGGAAAAAAATATGTAGGTGCAGATTTAACTTGAACCTGAGAAGAACTACAAAAAAAAAAAAAGTAGTGTGACATTCTTTTTTATTTCAGAGGGCTTTAAGAATGTATGAATAGAGAAAACAGGATTTTATGTCTTTGTAGAATAAATTTCTTGTGGGAATATATGAGAATGTTAACAAAATGCCAAATATTATACATATAATTTCATACTGACAGGAAAACACTTTCTTTGCAGGCATTAAATAAGTCATGTTATTATCTTGAACAGTTGGGCCATAAGTTAAAGTAGACTGAACAGAGCACAGATATTTTTCAGTATTTGGAACTTGTCGTGGAATAACGGAAGGAGGTAAGTAAATGCTTTGTCATTAAATTTATGGCTCACTCCACAGAAGAAAACATAGGCGTGGACAACCCATGGTTTAGGAACTCCCCAGTTGTTGGGTGAAACTACAACTATTAATCTATTAATAATAGTTAAAAACTTGCCTCTCCATTCATGTTTCAACAGATGAGGTCAGCTCTCAGACCCTGTGACAGAAATTTCTATGTGGACAGTAAGTAATGCAGAAACTCACAACTGGTCAAAGTTCAGAGAGTAAGATCAGTAGAGTGTTCATCCACAAATGGGATGTTTCTGTCTGTATCACCTTGCCTCATATGCAAGTGTCAGGCACCACCAAGGCAGAGCAGAGGAAAGGTTTTCAAAGCCAGAGATCAGACATGACCAGTATGAAACAGTGTTTTTACTTGGAAGGTGTGGTGGGGCTTTGAATGTGCTCCAGAGAATGAAACAAAAATATTCTTCTATAGTTGCTATATTTCTTAAGAAATCTGAATCCACTGCCACCGTTTATATCAATATGACACATGAGCACATACACAGGAGTGTGGTTGTATGCACAAGACTGGCACAAGATTCTGGCGTGAAGGCGAAAAGGATTCACAAACCCCAACATCTAATTGGGAAACTGTGAACACTAGATGGCTTTGAGGGAAGAATCAGGTATCTTTGAAGGAACAGCTCCTGGTAGGTCAACTAAAATTTTAGTTTTAAATTGAAGTGTATACCTATGAGGTATTGAATTGCAGTATATGTTTATGATGAGAATAAAGGCAAGTGTCTTGGAAGTTTACAGAGCTCTCGTATAAGTTTTTTAATTCACTCTCTGAGATCATTTACACATTGGGAAATAATCAACTAAAGGTTAAAAAGGTTGATATGTCAAGAGATTTGAATGATGAACTCATATGTGAGGAGGGAAGGAAGAATCAGAATTTTGACTCAGAAATATAGTATTGTTTTAGTAATATGTTCATCTCACTCTTGAATGTGTTCAAGGCTTGACCATGTCTCCTCACTATAGCTATGCTTGGAAGATTCTGTACCTCCTTCAGTTGGGACAGATGCTTTTATCAGGCCCTACCACAATTTTGTGTTAATCCCACTGTAGATCTTATAATAATGCAATATATATATATATGTATATTATATTATACACATATGTGTGTGTGTGTGTGTGTGTGTGTGTATTGTGTCTCATTAATGCTAAATCCCTTATAGTCTCCCTTTTAGAAATAGAAGTACTGGTTTTGCAGCCAACCACTGGGACTTGATACTATTGTGTATTGTGCATGGAAAAGCAGATACTAGATTTATTACATGATTGTGTGAATACAGAAATGAACAAAATATTATTATCATATTTTCCTCTCTTGTGGGACATATTCATGTCCATGAAGAAACATAACAGTAGTTAAGAATATAGCCCGGTTAAACCAAACTCAAAAGCCTGATACAATCTCAAGTTACCCCACCTCCAAAGGCAGATTTCTCTTTTTCATTTTGCAGTAACAATCATCTTATATAATATCTAAAACAAAGTTAGCTCGACAAATCTTTCCAGACTAACAGACTGCTGTAAGAGAAGAACAGCACTGATATCATTTGATCAGAGTAGTGATTATCCCTTACAACATTTAAGCAAACAATTATTTTTTCATAATATTTTCATTGATTATTTGGGAATTTCGTGAACCCTGGTCACAATCACCTCCCAGTTTTGTGGAATAAATGTCACTAGATATGTGAGTAGATTCAGTGGAGACTCTTTAGCTCTAAATAGGAATTTTTAAACTTTGTTCTAACTCGGCTTTTAAATATGAGATTATAATATTAGATTCTCATGACATTTTTTTCACCTATTTAAGTTAAATTGGAAATGTTTACTAATTAACTACATAAAAAGTCATCATATTGACCTTTTTTGTGTACTCTGAAAATAATGGCTCTCTGAAGAGGGCATATGAAGATAGCTCTTCGTAAAGTTCCAAGACACTTGCCTCTAATCTCATCATAAACATATACTACAATTCAATACCTCATAGGTGTACACTTCAATTTAAAACTAAAATTTTCCCAATGTATGAATGATCTCAGAGAGTGAATTAAGAAACTTACACGAGAGCTCTGTAAGTCTATAATATTTTTCAGAAACCTGCAGGAGCTAATAAAATGGATGACTTTATCTCAAGGGCTAGGTAAAATATAAAGACATACCAGTTTAAGGAAAGGAATTAAGAACTGAATCTTCTAGATAAGACCCATGAGTAGCCTTGGTATTATGCAAGGAGGCATAAGAAGAATTGACATAGAAAACTTTAGGGAAAAACAACACTAGTGATTGATGCAATTAAATTCTACTTATTTTACAAAATCTTATTTCTTCTTGTTCTGCCTGATCAACTTCTCTGTCTACCTTTTATTCCCTTAAGATACAAAAAGAACTTTCTTTTGACATGAGGCCCAACTGAACAATTTAACACTGCTATTAATAAAGTAAAATAAATAATTTCCTGTAAATGTTATTTCATCGTTGAATGACTTCTTTGAGGGGACTGAGTTCTATGATTTTTGTAAAGGTTCCAGAAGTATAGCTCATAGCAATTCTAATCTCATTCTCTTCCCTTATTTCTGTGACGATAACCAGAGACTCATATGAATTTTTTTCATTGTTAATTGTTGATTGATAATTGAGAAAACTGTAAAAGAATTAACCTGAGATGAGGTCAATTTCAAATTAGAACAAAGCCTTATTCTCTTAGTAGTATGAGCAAAGAAAAGAATATAAAACAATATATGTACACTATATTTTATAGTCTATACTCTTATATACCTACACAATTAAAACAAATTGTTTTCACACACAAAAAAAAGAACACTCAAGAAGGAAAACTAAATACCAAATACATGTTAAAGCACAGAGAGAAATTAAGTGACTACAAAGAATTAGCCACTCAGCTGAGCTTCCTTACTTGGTGGAAACCGCAACAGTTAACAATATTCTGGGTGTTTGTTTTGCTTTGTTTATTTGTTTTGTTGTTTTGTTTTGCCAGCCAATTTTAAAAGTGCAAATGTTTGAGTGAGGAGTCAACATTCAGTTATGTTGGGCAAAAGTGAATTCTAGACAGTCTTTAACTTCCATCCTGCAACTTAAGTATACTAAGGAAAAACTGTTCAAATGTTTTAGGTGCTGGGAAGTCCGTTGTCCCAGTTACTTTGATCACTCTGGACTCTAGACTTTGATCATTCTGTGCTCTGGAATGATGCACTGTTGTTTCTAAAGCTTGCTGATCTATTTCTGCTGTATTCAGCTGGCTGCTGACTCTCTGCCAGACACTGTAAGAATAGCACTTGATGTGATGTGGGGAAAAGAGAAAGTTGCTCTTTCTTCTTAGCTTCCTGTTCCTGATTCTGCTCCCCACTGCTCACAGTGTCACCACGGTGACACTTTTTCACCTGGCAGTGGCATTTCATTTCAGTAACAGCAGTGGCTGATTTCTGTTTGCACTTTTTCCAAAAGTTTTCAGAACCAAGTGAGTGGCACTCCCTCATAGACTCCAGCTTCAGCTGAGTGAGCATTTCCTCCTCCTCAGGTATCCGGGTCCCAGCTGTGCTCATTTCCCTTTACAGTGATTCCTGATTGTGATTCTCATAGCCTTAAGGATGGCCAGCTTGTAGGAGTTACCATCACTTTATGCCTTAGAGTATCCCTCACACACCCTCAGACCCCATAAGTGATGTATCTTTATACCAAATGCTTTGGAATAAGAACAGCTAGCAAGGACACAGCAAGAAAGAACCTGCCTGGGGCCTCGTTGTCCTGGCTGGATCATGAAGGACTCATATGTCATTACAGAAATCATTGCTTAAATTCTCTTGTGCACACATTTTGTTCATTGACATATGAAATCAATATGTGAGCTTTAACAATTTTTTTTCAGATGTGCTCCTAGGGCTCATTACAAATGAAAGCAAAGTAGCAGGTAAAACTATACTTTTATGGTAAAATTATCCTGATCTTTGTATTCTAACATTTTCTCAGTCATCACAAGAACTATTTTCAGGAGAGTTTCGCAGTTATTTCAAGAAGTCTCACTGGACAGGAGCCATATCTTATTTATTTGGAAACATCTACTCATCTTTCCTCTCATTAAATATGCTGCCCTATGCCTTAAAGATATAGTTCTATGAAATCTCAGGACTGCAAACTTAGAGTGTGAGTGTCCTCAGAAATGACTGTCCCCAAAGATTACCTCTCACAGCTGTTCTCTGTGCACATGCTCCGGATCTACCTCAAACTGCACTGCCAGCTTCATAAAGAGAGTTCTGTATGCAGTTTGTACTCATTGCACTCCCATGAAGGCAAAGCAAAGCTTGTTTCAAGGTTTGTGTAAATGTGGAATGACTAAGCGAGTAAGTAATTTTGTCATAATCAATATTGTCCATATCCATACAGCTCCTTATTCTGAACTTAGTCTTTCACTCCCACACTCTCATACTCTAATTACAGCCTTTAACCTTGTTGGCACCTCTCCCTTTTGTTTGAGCCACATTCTACAGCTGCTGGATCTACTTCACGCATATAAAAGCACTTGTGGTAAACCTTGGTGTCATTACAGTGATTATGTTGTGTTTGATTTAATTTGGTATTAAGTACATTCTTCTGTGTTCTAATTCTTTGGCAAATTGATAAGCTTCCTATATATGGTACATGATAATCCCTTATTAATTAAAAATCTGGTTGACAAGAACAGTACCTTTGCTATGTAGAAGAGATAGCAGAGAGTTTACTCTGTAATTAATCTCCTGTCAGATTATTAAACTCAATTGATCTCATTTTATTTTGTGCCTTATAATTTTACAAAATTATCATATAATTTTTATATTTATAATGCCACTGTTTTACTTGAAGGTAAGTTATACTTTATTTGACTGCAAATATATTTTCTACATTTCTCACTTCACCTTTTATGTGGTTTTGATGGGTATATAAAACAATTAAAAATACTAGTCTTCCTAGACTCCCTACCTTAACTTTAGAATGAAAAGCTGAAGACAGTCCTGCGGTATTAGTTTGCTAAGTGAAAATAAAACTTGCCAGAGAAATCAGGTCAATACCCTAAACTCTGGGGAACAGCAGCATGTTGAATTAATATGAAAGTACAATACTACAGTACCTCTCACATATCACCTGGCTGTTTATCATGCAAAACAATATGATACACAGAAGTGCTTAATAAAAGCTGATGAAATCTTCCTCACTTTCAGGCTCAGTCTTCCCAGAAGTAGCAACACAAAGTTCCTCTGCTCTCTAGCCTCTCTCTGGCTTCTGTAGGGTGACTAGCTTTTTGTTTTCTCCAAGGGATTCTGATAAGGATAAAATTTTATTATCTAAATAACTTCCCAGATGACATTACGATTACAAAGCAATCCTTTTCTATAGCTATAAACAGCACTAAGAGTTCTTTCTACAGCCATTCTAGTAAAATACAATTTCTCCCCTCTCTAATAAATCCCTTTTAGCTACTTTCTGTGTGTCTCCTTTACAAGTAAAAACAATCCTCAAATGCATTATTTTTCAATACTTTTCAGTCCCAGTGTCTTTCTATTTCTTTTAAACTGTTTCATCAGTCAAGTACTCTATCAGTCCATTGAGATTCATTTTTCAAAGTCACAAATAATTTCTACATTGCTAAATTCAGTAAAAAAAAATCATTATGTCTAATAACCACTTATGAGTGATTATATACCATGTGTGTCTTTCTTTTTCTGGGATACCTCACTCAAGATAATCTTTTCCAGCTCCCACCATTTGCCTGCAATTTCATTATTTCCGTGTTTTTAATAGCTGAGTAGTAATCCATTGTTTAAATGTACCACAATTTCTGTATCTATTCCTCCATTGAGGGACATCTGGGTTGTTTCCAGATTCTGACTATTATGAATAGAGCTACTATAAACATGGTTGAGTAAATGTCCTTGTTGTATAGTTGAGCATCTTTTGAATATATGCCTAGGAGTGGTATAACTGGATCTTGAGGTAGTATTATTCCTATTTTTCTGAGAAGTGGTTATTAGACATATAATATAGGATAAACATATAAAATCTATACTCGTAAAGAAGCTAAACAACAAGGAAGACCCTAGAGAAAATGCTCAATCCTCTTTCAGAAGGGCAAACAAAATAGACATCAGAAGCAGAAGACAGAGAACAGAACAGGAGCCTGCCACAGAGGGCCTCTGAAGGTCTCTACTGATTGAGGTTACTGAAGCAGAGGCTGAGACTCACAGCCAAATCTTGGGCAGAAAGCATGGAATTTTTTTAAAGAAGGGGGTAATTGAAAGACCTGGAGGGGACAAGAGCTCCAAAAGGGGACCAACAGAGCCAAAAAAAAAAAAAAAAAAAAAAAAAAACTGGGCCCTGGAGGCCTTCCAGAGACTGGTACCCCTACCAAAGACCATGCATGGAGAGAACCTAAAACCCCATAGATTCAGTCTCCAAGTGGGTTCCCTAGTAAAAGGAGCAGGGGCTGTCTCTTGCATGAACTCAGTGGCAGGCTCTCTGATCACCTCCCTCTGGGGTGGTGTGGGAGTGTAGCCTTGCCAGGCCACAGAGGAAGACTATGAAAGACAGGGCTGATGAGACCTGATAGGCCAGGGTCAGATCGAAGGGGAGGAGGTCTAGGCCAGGGTCAGATCGAAGGGGAGGAGGTCTAGGCCAGGGTCAGATCGAAGGGGAGGAGTTCTTCCTCTATCAGCAGACTAGGGCAGGGGCATAGGGAAAGAAAGGGATGGATGATGGAATTGGGAGAAAATGAGGAGGGGGCTTACTTCAGGGATACAAAGTGAATAAATTATAATGACTAATAAATTTTAAAATAACTGACTAAAACTTGCCCTTTAATTTAGAAGGTAAAAAAGAGTTTGCTCTTAGAGAGTAGTTTTCAAATTAAGAAAGCCAGTAAGGTTATGTGATGAATAGAGAAAAATCAATAAACTTAAAAATTATATAAAACTTGTTTTCTATTGTGCTTAGTGCTATGTGTGTACTTACTAAATATTTATTGCACTCTTTGTTCATTTAATTACAGTGATAAAATTCTGTAACAAGATCCAGGTATGCAATAATAGCAAATTGAAGAATGTTGATCTTGAAAGGGAAACCTAAAGACAATATAAAACTGTCTCTATTTATTTTTCCGAAAGAGTATTTTGTGAAATTGAAAACCTAAATTGCTTGGTTCATTGCTCTCATATTTTCAAAACACTGAAGACAAAATACAGAAATTAATTGAACTCTACAATTTACGTTTCTACACTAGTATGCAAATCTGTGTAATTATTTTCAAAATATTATTTTTTATTAAACAAGGTTTGATTTAAGTTTTTCTAAAAATATCTTAACTGACATCAAATCTTTACCAATTATTTGAATTTCTTATCAGTGTGATTCCATAGCCAAAATGTGGTTTATTGCTAAGAATTACAAAACCCTCGACACAAAAATCAAACCCAACAAAATAAGCAGGCTGCATAAGCGATATCATGGAATCTATCATCCCAATCTAACTGCCTAAGGTGACTTCAAGGCCCTAAATTGATCACTTTGAAAAATAAACACAACATAATGGTTAGGTTTATATCTTAAGTTGCCATGTCACAAAGTGCCAAGATACTTCATCAAATATTCTATATTTGTTGGAGGGAATAATTGTCAGGGAATGTATTTTAACTGAATTGATATTCTACAGTATGTTAAGCAGATAGCTCCCATAACAGAAGCAGTCTCATACAAGGTGAAAAAAGTCTAATTGATGGATCTTTCAGTAAATAACAGGAATGTCATCACGCCTCACTGTCAAGTGACGACTGTAACCTTTCTTCTCTTCACATTCATGTGAGAGCATTAGTCTGTTCTTTGTTTCTTTGTTTTGTTGCTGGTGGGGGTGGCTATCGAATTCTTACCTGATTGCCAGTGAACACATCCAACATCAGCACTTTTACCGCTTAGGATTTCTACTAAATCTCCAAGTACCAATTAATGAAATTAGATTTCCAAACACTTTGTTCTACATATCCCTAGATAATTAACCTATTGTCAATAATTTTATTTTATTTTATCAGCACATTTAGAAACACAAAAAAAGTGAAGTTGCTCCTAGTTCACAGTGAAATATTTGGCTCCTGCTTTCTACTCTGAACAAAATTAGTCTTTCAGTATTTACAATTGACCAAGAAGTTTCTCCTTAATGATGTACATGTTATAGAACTTTGAAAAATATGATTAAGGCATAAAAGGTGAAATATACTGATGAAGAGATTTTCCTGCTTATTTAGCATGAACAAAGCCCCACATTTTCATTATACAATAGATTCTGCATCTTAGAGAGGGGATGTCTGTACCATGATGTGATGTCCATGTTCTTGGTGTCTAGAACAAACACTTAGATAAAACATAGAATACTGGTGAAAATATGGACATTCAAAGGTTATAGTAAAGATGGCATGATGATAAATGTATTTAATTCCAGCACCAGACAAGCAGAAGCAGGAAGATCTGTATGAATTCCAGGTCAGCCAGGACTGCACAATAAGGCATTCTCTAAACAATAACAACACAAAGCAACATTATAGAATACTCTCCTTGGAATGGAGAAGGCTTGGGAAACTATGGCAAGATCTCACTGGAGTTCTGCTTCAGAGTTAATTTATAAGCTTAGGATAAAAGTAAAGCTGTCCCCAGGGTTATGAATGGGTACATCTTTGCCGTGATTTATGGGCAAGATTATTAGAGTATATGCATGGGTGGAGATCGTATGTTCTATAACTTTAAAAATCTGTGCACACACATGAGCTGGTAACTGGGAGATCCCTCCCTAAAAAGTCCCTTCAAGGCAGGTTCACCCTCAGGGAGGCTGCATGCAACACTGGCAAACCTTATTTATCTCTCCTCCAACCTGGAAGTACTTGACCCAAAGTTGTCCACAAGAGAGAATGAGCTGCCTTGACTAGGAAAGGCAGACGTTTTTTTCTGATGAGTTGCTCTGAGCTGCTGAGATGTTCCTGTGCTGTCCTGCTTCACTGGGAACAGTAGACATAGTAACAAGGAAGTGAAAATCAAAGTAGGAAGAGGTGAAAAAAAAAATGCAGCGAAGTCACACTAATCAATTACCAGGGAAAAACCTGTGTACCACATATTTGACTGTATGTATTTGACCTCATAATGATCAGAAAATATCATACCAATACAAATGCTGTTTCACAGGCTAGGTCTAATGGCAACACAACTCACTGAACACAGAGATGTAAAATTGGTGAGTATACAGATCCTCCACACCTAAATTCTAGCATCCTTGGTACATTGCATGCTAGCAAAAGACAGATGTAAACACCAACCCAACTATAAATCCTTTCATCTGCAACGGTATCATGGCTGTAGCATGTGCTAGGGCAATGGTGAAACAAAGCTTGTAAGAGTAACCAATCACTCTCAGATTTTGCATCACTTTTAAGATGAAACCCATGTCTTACGCTGCTTGAATGACAAAGAACCTGAGGCTAGGTAGCCCAGGGAATTAGGTAAATTAAATAATATCATTCTACTGAAAGAATGTGGCAATAAAATGATTTCTAATGACGTTCTGTTGTACACATAGATAAGCACCTTACTCTGCCGTCATAAGAGAAGCTTCCTCCTGCAATGCATAGGAACAATTATAGAGACTCATAGTCAGACATTTTATGTGCTCATGTACAAACACACACAGAGAGAGAGAGAGAGAGAGAGAGAGAGAGAGAGAGAGAGAGAGTGATCATGGAACACTCAGTTCTAAGTGGCCTATCCCCATCAAATCCCTCCTTTTGAGGCTCATGAATCACTACAGGAGAGGATGTGGAAAGGGTATAAGTACCAGAGTAGATGGAGGCCAACAAAAGTCTCCCTTAATCAAAGTGATCACACCAAGCCTGCACAAGGAAGAACATGGTTTTCTGCATACATGTTATGGCTTCTATGTTGTAGGTGGCAATTAATATTTACTATTGATATATCTCCTGGTAAAGCTGCTGTTAATCCTAAACAGCTGTATACCCAAATCACCACACAGACACTGGGATTTATTTAATTAACCAAGAACGCAATGCTGGCCAATAGTTGTTCCATCCTAATCCTCCAAGCCCTCATAGTTTCCTAACATTTAGATTTCCCACATTAGACTTGCTTTTAGTGATGTATTAGGTCCAGTCCATCTCTCCACATGGTTCCAAGATCTCTCCTCCTGCCTCTATCTCCAAGCCTCTGCTGCCCTTCACCCTCCTCTGCTTCCCACCTTCCTGTCCTCTGGCTCATCCCTCTCTTCCTGCTTCCTTTCTATTGCTCAACATTGTGGCTGGTTGCTTTATTTTGGCATGTTTACACAAATACTTAGAATGAGCATCACAATGCAATGTCTGGATTGAAACCAGAGAATGGGGAAGAGAAATCAGCATTTGAGTGATCAAGGGTAAGGTGTATACATTCCAAAAGAACATTATACAAACACTTCTAGTTTAGATTTTTATGGAATCCTTATTTGAACAAATGAGTGGATCTATAATTTTTTAATTCTATTTTTTTCTTATCAGTTACATTTTATTAACTCTGTATCCCAGCCACATCCCGATCCCTCATTCCCTCCCAGTCCCTCCCTCCCTCATCTCCACCGTGCACCTTTCCAAGTCCACTGAGAGGGGGGACCTCCTCCTCATTCATCTAATCTTGTTTTATCAGGTATGTTCAGGACTGGCTGCAAAGCTCTCCTCTGTGGCCTAACAGGATTGCTCCTCCCTTGGGGAGTGGGGAGGCCAAAGAGCCAGTCATTGAGTTCCTGTTAGAAATGGTCCTTGTTCCCCTCACTATGGGAAACCAATTGGTTACTGAGCTACCACAGGCTACATCTGAGCAGAAGTTCTAGGTTATATCCATACATGGTCCTTGGTTGAATGTCAGTCTCAGAAAAGACCCTGTGCCCAGATATATTTGGTCCTTGTGGAGCTCCTATCCTTTCCTCATCAGACTAACTGCCCTTCTTTCTTATGATTCCCTGTACTCTGCCAAAGGTTTGGTCATGAGTCTTTGCATAGAAAACACTACTAGTTAGAATCTTTCAAATGCTCTCAGTAGACTCCTGTCATACGTTCAATGCACATCCCATCTGTCTTTCTAAATGAGGACTGCTCAGGATGATCTTTTCTAGATCCCACCATTTGCCTGCAAATTTCATGATTTCCTCCTTTTTGATTGCTGAGTAGTATTTCATTGTGTAAAAATACCACAATTTCTGTACCCATTCCTTCGTTGATGGACATCTGGGTTGTTACCAGGTTCTGGCTATTACAAATAAAGCTGCTATAAACATGGTTGAACAAATATCCCTTTTGTGTACTTGAGCAAACTTTGGGTATATATCTAGTAGTGGTATAGCTGGGTCTTGAGGAAACACTATTCCTAATTGTCTTAGAAAGCGCCAGATAGATTTCCAGAGTGGTTGTACCAGTTTACATTCCCACCAGCAGTGGAGGAAGGTTCCCCTTTCTCCACAACCTCTCCAGCATGTGTTGTCACTTGAGTTTTTCATCTTGGCCATTCTGATGGGTGTAAGGTGAAATCTCAGGGTCGTTTTGATTTGCATTTTCCTGATGGCTAATGATGTTGAGCATTTCTTTAAGTGTTTCTCTGCCATTCGATATTCCTCTACAGAGAATTCTCTGTTTAGCTCTGCTCCCCATTTTTTAATTGGATTACTTGGTTTGCTGCTTTTCAGCTTCTTTAGTTCTTTGTATATACTCGATATTAGTCCTCTGTCAGATAAAGGGTTAGTGAAGATTCTTTCCCAATCTGTAGGCAGTCGTTTTGTTTTGATGACAGTGTCCTTTCCTTTACAGAAACTATTCAGTTTCATGAGGTCCCATTTATTGATTGTTGCTCTTAGAGCCTGTGCTGTTGGTGTTCTGTTCAGGAAGTTGTCTCCTATGCCCATGAGTTCTAGGGTATTCCCCTATTTTTCTTCTAACAGATTTAGAGTATCTGGTTTTATGTTGAGGTTTTTGATCCACTTGAACTTTAGTTTTGTGCAGGGTGATAAATATAGATCTATTTTCATTTTTCTGCATGTGGATATCCAGTTGGACCAGCACCATTTGTTGAAGATGCTGTCTTTTTTCCATTGAATGGTTTTGGCTTCTTTGTCAAAAATCGAGTATTCAGAGGTGTGTGGGTTTATTTCTGGGTCTTCTATGTGGTTCCATTGATCCTCCTTTCTGTTTTTATGCCAATAGGATGCAGTTTTTATTACTATTGCTCTGTAGTACAACTTGAGATCGGGGATGGAGATACCTCCAGATGATCTGTTGTTGTACAGGATTGTTTTGGAGATTCTGGGTTTTTGTTTCTCCATATGAAGCTGAGAATCTTTTATTCAAGGTCTATAAAGAATTGAGTTGGTATTTTGATGGGAATTGCATTGAATCTGTAGATTACTTTTGGCAGGATGGCCATTTTCACAATGTTAATCCTACCAATCCATAAGCACGGGAGATCTTTCCATCTTCTGAGATCTTCTTCAATTTCTTTCTTCAGAGACTTGAAGTTTTTCTCAAACAGGTCTTTCACTTGCTTGGTTAGTGTCACCCCAAGGTACTTTATGTTATTAGTGGCTATTGTGAAGGGTGTTGTTTCCCTAATTTCTTTCTCGGCCATTTTGTCTTTGGTATACAGGAGAGCTTCTGATTTTTTTGAGTTGATTTTGTATCCTGCCACTTTGCTGAAGGTGTTTATCAGCTGAAGGAGTTCTCTGGTTGAATTATTGGGATTGCTGATATATACTATCATATCATCTGGGAATAGTGACGCTTTGACCTCTTCCTTTCCAATTTGTATCCCCTTGATCTCCTTTAGTTGTCTTATTGCTCTGGCTAGGACTTCAAGTACTATGTTGAAGAGATATGGAGACAGTGGGCTGTCGCGCGCGGCCTTTGCCGATAAGGACGACGCAACAACCGAGGATTTCTTCAGTGGCAAGTTTATTGTGCAGCTCTTTCCAGCAGATGGTGAAGGACCCAAACCCCTGGCAGCGCCCTGTTTAAATAGCCAGCAAGGCAACCTGTCCGTCTGTAATTGGTGCTCTGCTCGAGTCCTCATCAGTATATGGCTGGCAATTGGATTGCAGCCTAAACCCTCATCAACATAAAGCTGCGCATGCGTAAAGCGCAGGGCGGCGCAGGCAAGAAGAACCAGGAAACAGGAAGCCGGCGCCATCTTGTAATGGCGGGAGCGGCTCCCGACAGTGGGCAGCCTTGTCTTGTCCCTGATTTCAGTGGGATTGATTTAAGTTTCTCTCCATTGAGTTTGATGTTGGCTATAGGCTTGCTGTATATTGCCTTTACTATGTTTAGATATGTGCCTTGTATTCCTGATCTCTCCAAGACTTTAAACGTGAATGGGTGTTGGACTTTGTCAAATGCTTTTTCAGCATCTAAGGAGATGATCATGTAGTTTTTCTCCTTCAGTTTGTTTATGTGGTGGATTACATTGATGGATTTCCATATGTTGAACCACCTTTGCATGCCTGGGATGAAGCCTACTTGGTCGTGGTGGATGATATCTTTGATGTGTTCTTGGATTCGGTTTGCAAGTATTTTATTGAGTATTTTTGCGTCAATGTTCATAAGAGAGATAGGTCTGAAGTTCTCTTTTTTGTTGGGTCTTTGTATGGTTTAGGTATCAGGGTTACTGTTGCTTCATAGAATGAGTTTGGTAATGTACCTTCTGTTTCTATTTTGTGGAATAGTTTTAGGAGAATTAGTGTGAGCACTTCTTTGAAGGTCTGGTAGAATTCCGCGCTGAAACCATCTGGCTCAGGGCTTTTTTTGGAGGGGAGACTGTGAATGACTGCTTCAATTTCCTTGGGGGATATAGGGCTGTTCACTCTTTCTAACCTGATCTTGACTTAATATTGGAAGATGGAATCTATCAAGAAAATTGTCCATTTCATTTAGGTTTTCAAATTTTGTGGCATATAGGCTTTTGTAGTATGACCTAATGATTGTTTGAATTTCCTCTGTGTCTGTAGTTATGTCACCCTTTTCATCTCTGATTTTGTTGATTTGGATAGATTCTCTCTGCTTTTTAGTTAGTTTGGCTAAGGGTTTGTCTATCTTGTTGATTTTCTCAAAGAACCAGCTTTTTGTTTCATTGATTCTTTGAATAGTTTTATTTGTTTCTAATTAATTGATTTCAGCCCTGAGTTTGATTATTTCCAGCCTTCTGCTCCTCTTGAGTGTATCTGCTTCTTTTTTTTCTAGGGTTTTCAGTTGGGCCATTAAGTTGTTTGTATGTGATGTTACAAATTTCTTCTTGCAGGCACTTAGTTCTATAAATTTTCCCCTGAGCACAGCTTTCAGTGTGTACCATAAATTTGGGTATGTTGTGCCTTCATTTTCATTGAATTCTAGGAAGTCTTTAATTTCTTTCTTTATTTCTTCCTTAACCCAGCTGTCATTGAGTAATAAGTTGTTCAGTTTCCATGTGCATGTAGGCTGTTTGTTGTTTCTGTTGTTGTTGAGGTCCAGCTTAAGTCCATGGTGGTCAGATAGAATAAAAGGGATTATTTCAATCTTTTTGTATCTGTTGAGGCTTGCTTTATGACCAACTATATGGTCTATTTTGGAGAAGGTTCCATGCGGTGCTGAAAAGAAGTTATACTCTTTTGAGTTTGGATGAAAAGATCTGTCGATGTCAATTAGATACATTTGATTTAGGGTCTCTGTAAGTGTTTTTATTTCCCTATTTGTTTTCTGTCTAGTTGATCTGTTCCTTGGTGAGAGTGGAGTGTTGAAGTCTTCCAATATTAGAGTTTTAGGGTCAATGTGTGATTTAAGCTTTAATATTATTTCAATTACGAATGTAGGTGCTCTTTATTTGGGGCATAGATATTCAAAATTGTGATGTCCTCTTGGTGGATTTTTCCTTTGATGAGAATATAGTGGCCCTCCTTATCTTTTTTGATTAACTTGGGTTGAAAGTCTATTTTATTAGATATTAGGATGGCTACTCCCGCTTGTTTTCTGGAACCATTTGCTTGAAAGACATTTTTCCAGCCCTTTACTCTGAGGTAGTGTTTATCTTTGTTGCATAGGTGTGTTTCTTGGATGCAACAGAATGATGGATCCTGTTTCCACAACCATTCTGCTAGTCTGTGTCTTTTTATGGTGGAGTTGAGTCCGTTGATGTTGATAGAAACTAGTGACCAACAATTGTTACTTACTTTAGATGTGGGGTTGGTGGTGTCACTGAGTTTCTTTGCTTGTATTCTTTTGGGTTTTTTTTTTTTTTTGTTGTGTAGTTATCTATTTCCTTTGTTTCCTTCTATGTAGTTGTTTTCTTTGGTTTGGAGTTTCCCTTCTAATGACTTCTGTAGAGCTGGGTTACTATGCAGATATTGTTTAAATTTGGTTTTGTCTTGGAATATTTTGAATTCTCCGTCTATGTTGATTGAAAGTTTTGCTGGGTATAGTAGTCTGGATTGGAATCTGTGGTCCTTAAGGACTGTATGATTTTTGTCCAGGCCCTTCTGGCTTTCATAGTTTCTGTTGAGAAATCTGGTGTGATTCTGATAGGTCTACCTTCATATGTTACTTGGCCTTTTTCCCTTGCTGCTTTTAGAATTTTTTCTTTGTTTTGTAGGTTCAGTGTTTTGACTATGATGTGACATGAAGAATTCCTTTTCTGGTCTAGTCTACTTGGTGTTCTGTAGGCCTCTTGTATGTTTATGGCCATCTCCTTCTTTAAGTTGGGAAAGTTTTCTTCTATAATTTTCTTGAAAATATTTCCCGGACCTTTGAGCCTGATGTCTTCTTTTGCTTCTACTCCTCTTATTCTTAGGTTTTGTCTTTTCATGGTGTCCTTGATTTCTGGGATGTTTTGTGTTTGGAACTTTTCTGATTTTATTTTTTCTTTGAAAGACATGTCAATTTCCGCAAGTGTATCTTCGGCTCCGCTCCTGAGATTCTTTCTTCCATCTCTTGTATTCTGTTGGTGATGTTTACCTTTGTAGTTCCTGATCTTTTCTCTATGTTCTCCAGCTCCTGGTTTTTCTCTATTTGTGTTTTCTTTATTGATTCTAATTCTGTTTTCATGTCTTGCACCATTTCCTTCATCTGTTTGAATGTGGACTCCTGCTTTTCAATGATAGCTTCTATTTTTTTGTCCGTTTCCTCTCTATGTATCACTAATTGTGCCTCTACTTCTTTGGGTATAATTGCCTGTATTTCTATGAGAGCTTTGTTCATTTCTTCTTTATTTGCCTTCATTTGTGTGGACATTTCTTTGAGAGCTTTGTGCATTTCTTCTCTGTTTGCCTCAATTTTCGTGGTCATTTCTCTGAGAGCAAGATTTGTTTCCTCATGGTTAGTCTTGATATCTTTGGCTATTTCTCTGAGGGCTTTGTTCATTTCATCTTTATGGGCCTCTAATAGCTGGAGAAACATGGTTTTGAGGTCGTTTTCTTGTATATCTAGTGAATTGAAGTGTCCATTGTTTTGTGTGGTTGTTGGTGAGGTCATTATTTCCTGATTTTTGTTGGGAGTGTTCTTATGTCTGCCTCTAGCCATCTGGTTATTTATAACCCTCACTGTTCCTCTAGTTTGTATTTGGGGCTATGATCCTCTCTTTCTGTTTTCTGGACTGTTTTTTCAGGAAGATAAGAGAGGTTCACTGGTTTGGGAGTGTGCACTGTGGTTTCAGTTTTGCCTAAGTAAGGAATGTGACACTGGCGCTATTTGCGTGCGCTTTTAGTGGGCACAGTTTGCGAATTCTCTGACTATTGCAGTGGCCTGCAAGCCACTATTACACAGTTCTGACTGAGATCCAGGGATTGTTTGCCTGGATTACAGTGGTGGACCCGCAAGGCAGAGGCTTCAATGTTGGGGTCGCTATCCCAAGAATCCCTATGATGCCCACACTAGGAGTGTGGGTGATAGGGATCTCGTCTGGTTGCTTCTGTGGAGAGGCCCTGGGTCTGGGGCAATCTCTCCCTAGAAGGCTCACTCACTCTCTTGCAGGACCAGTTGGAATGCACAGGAGTTCCCCTTGCTCACTACTCTCTGTTTTGGTCCTGCTTCAGAAGTGCACGAGTAGGCTAACAGTCAGCTCTGTGACACTGTGGCCGCAGGACTCGGTGTCCACCTTTCCTGTGTGCTGCCTCTTTGTCCTTTCCCTCTGCCAGGAGGGGTTATGTTGACTGGTCCCTGGGTGGCGCGGGAAAGAGTTAGGGTGAGTGTACTCAATCCCAGATCCCGGGCCCAGATCTCTCTGCCAGAAGCAGCCTGGCGGTAGAATCTATGTTTGCTGATCCAGAGAGAGTACCAGGTAGGGTTGAGTGTCCTCAGATCCAGAGCTTGGGTTTCTCTGGTAGGGGCTGCTGGGTGAGCTGGAGAGAGGGTGCTGTGTCCTTGGCAGGCTGCCTCTCTATCCTTCCCCTCTGACCTTCCCCTCTGCTAGGGCAAGCTTATGGTGGTGCTCTCAGGGGAGTGCCAGCAGGAGTTGGGGCTTCTCAGTCGGATCCTGAGCCAGCGTTTCTCTGCCAGGGGTTGGGGGGGCGCCGGTGATAGAACTTGCTGCTAGACCTTATTGCGCTGGACCCAGGATAATCTCAGGACGTGTAGAATGACCACAGTCCCAGATCCCGAGCTGTAGTTTGTTTGCTAGGAGCAGCAGGCAGTACTGGAGTTCAGGCACTGTGAAGCCACTGTGCGCCTCTTTATCCTTCTGCTCAGCCGTGGCAGGGTTATGGAGGCATTTGGGCGAGTGCCCGAAAGGATTGGGTTTTCTCAGCCCCGATCTCGGGTTGGGGTACAGACAATGTGGTCTGTGGCAGATTCTGCTGGATGCCTCCTTCCTCCTCCCAAGAGGGAGTAGGGATTTTGAGCTGGGTGCGCAGCTGCTCTCTGTGTGGCGGGAGCTCAGTTGTGATGGTGGCGGGTACCCGTGGTCGGAGAGACCTTCCAGGGAAAGACTGGGTGACCTGTGACCAGTCTGGCAACTTTCCTTCCCCGTAGGGTTTTTTTGCGACTGGGATTCCCAATCTCAGGCACCCTTGTGCCCACCCATCAGCCTGGGAAAGTGATCGGGACAAGCAGGCTTGTGGCACCAGCCCAGAGACCCAAAGCCCCGTTAGCTGGGTTCTCTTCCGGGTTCTGGTTGGGCAGCCGAGAGTGGACTTGACTGATTCCCAGGCCGTGGGAGCCTCCCCTCACCTAGGAAACACGATAGCTGTTGTTTTAGGGCCCAGAGTTTAGTCTCCTGGTCCCTGCATGGAGTGTGTTGTCCTGCTTCTCAGACTCGGTGTTCTCCTGGCGCCGCCATCTTGGCACTCCAGGATTTATAATTCTTGTGCCTACTTTTCAGCTCTATTCTTTCTATTGGTTTTGCTCAATTGTAGTGTGTTAGTTTTTGTTTTATTTAATTTTTTTTTTATTATTGCTTGGGAGCCTTTTGTTTTCTAGAGAGATACATAAAGAGAGAAGATATAGTTAGGGCAGGGGAGGTGGGCAGGAACTTGGAGAAATGGAAGAAAAGGAAACAGTAATCAGGATCTACTGTGTAGAAAAATATGTTTTCAGTAAAAGAGGGAAAATGCTGTCTCACAGCTGGAAAACTATGGCAACTGAGCTGTTTTGCTGTTTTGTACTTTAAGATCTTTCATACAGAAGAAATACTAAAACTGGAAAGGAGAAGAAGGGTAGGGGGATAGAGGGAGAGACAGACACAGAGAGAGGATTTTTAGATTATAAATTAGATAGACAGACAGATAAGATGCAGAAAGAAAGAAGAGAGAGACAGGGCAAAATAGACAGAGATAGAGATAATATGAATAAATGGAAACAAAATCCAAAAGAAATGGATGAGGACTTTGACTGTATTTCAGCAGTAGAATGCTTTCTTGCCTTCTGCAAGCACCTGAGTTCTGTCACCAAGATAAAAATAGGAAGATGGAAGAGAAAAGACCACCAAATGTATATTTTTATGTTAAGTCATTTGTATAGTTTTTAGATACAAGATCTCTCTATTCCAGGATATCTAGGTTTGCATCAAACTTACAATTCTCATACATCAGATTTCTGAGTCTTGAGATTACAGTTTTGGGCCAACATATCCAGATTTGCTCTAATTTTGATACTGAGGTGTAATCTGCAATATTAATTAGGATGATTTGAAAGGAGATTAGTTAGCTTTGCTTAAGTCAAAATCACTCAAAAACGCTTACAGATAGTTGGAAATAGAAACTAGTTGTTCAAGAGAAAAAATATTTGAAGAAGCCAGTAAGGAATTTGAATCTATTCACTGTGTATAAAATGCTACACAGGAAAGAGATTTGAGGAAAAATGCTTAAGGCCTCTTTTAAAGAGTTAAGAGTAATGAGTTAAACTGAAGATTGAGAAAAAGCTCGCTCTTGGGTTGCAGCATCATTTAAGCCTGCGCAGGAGACAGATGAAGCCAAGAGAGTTTTTAAGGATCCTAAATGCTGCACAGCTGCCAAGGAGGGATGGAGAGTTTCAAAGAACTAAATACTGGAGTTATGGTTAGACATTGGCTACTGTCAAGAGAACAGTTTCAGAGTACTAAGAAGCAGAAGCCAGATTGTAAATGTTTACAAAGGGAACTGTCAGTGAGAAAGTGTAGGTTGTTTGTTTGTTTTTTCAGATATTTACAGTTGAGTCAAGGGATGAAAACAATGATAGAGAGAATAAAAGAAATGTAATGAGTTTAGGAATGAAACAACTTGTGTTTTCTGTTGTTTTTGTTGTTTGTTTTTGCTAATATAAAGGATGAATGGGGGAAAAGAATGCATCATAAAAAACTGCTTTTACCTTTTTTACTCTCATGCTTTGAATCCCTTAATGATGATAAAATCTTCATGAAGACATTAACTCAAAGAATGTGGCAGTCATACACGTTAGACCTTAAAACTATCAAATTTGCAGCCTAGATCTATGGGGTTTTTTCTATCTATAATGTGTAATTTTTAATCTATACACTTAAGCAATCATTTTGGTCTTTTTCCAGCAATTCCTCATTGGTTTATTCAGTGTGAAGATTAGAAATATTTGCAGAATATATCTTAACATCTAAGAGTAAAACTAAGATGGTACAATCATACAGAAAGTTAGTTAATTGTGCTATTAGTAGTGCTTGTTTCCTCCTCCTTGGGAGATGCACAGAAACAACTATGCAAGTTCTCGTTGCTGCACCCGTGTGATGCCTGCCTGAGACACAGCCAGAGCTATAGATTCATTCTGCAGTTTCTTTTTATTCAGCCCACATCCTATAGTAGCAAGGGTAAATAAAGTATCAAAAACTGCCAGAATAACGGCATCAGGTCAACTGTAATAAAAGTGACTTACTTTTTCACATTGTTCTCTTATGTACGCAGTCCTCCACATTTGCATGTTTATTTCAGTTTCTCTGAAATGCATCGTGACTCACAGTTACTGGGCTACGGTTATCATATGATTATGCGTGGCATCAATTTTCCTTCCTGCCACATTCTTTTTTTACAAGCTCTAGGAATCATAAACTTGGAGGATTTTATTGGAAAGTCAAGGTGGCAGAGTTATGGAAATGACTCAGAAATGATGCTTCCCAGAGCAACAATGTTGATTTACTTGTGGTGCTGAATACACTCCACCGAGTCACGCGCAGCGCTTGCGAGAGGGTTGACTAATTAGCTTGGTGACTTACCCGCCCACATGCTCTGCTGAGTCTGAGACATTAAAACAGTTTATTAGCCTGCAAGGTCAGGAAATCTTACTGCATGGGTAGTATTTCTAAGAATTTAATAGCAATACCCTGATGTTATTTTCTTTACATCTGTAGATTGGTGATAAATCCAAAGATGAATAAACGAATACACTACTTACTTAGAATTCTTTGTACACAGATGGAAAATATTTAAGGAGAAATAATCCTTAGCAAGAAACTATAGCAAAAAAAAAATTGCATGTCGGTAAATAAATTTGGTTGTCCAAAATTTGAAAATTTCCTAAAAATATTATACAAATCATGTATTTACTGTGACAAAGTGAAGTTTCTCCTTCAGTAATTTTATACCAAGAAATCATCTTTAGCAACTGGTTTAAGAGTGAATGTCTATATCCAATGTGTAGCTGTCAGTTACAGTGACTGTAAACCAGAGAACCCATGTATCCTATGCAGTACTGTGATTTTATAATCACAGAGGAAACTGACCTCTATTTAATCATTATTAAGTAGAAGACAGAAATAGAATAATTTTCAACATTAGCTAATCTTTAATCACTACCTGAGCGTTGAACTGAATTGGACCACGGTGGTCCGTTTGGGTTATGAGGCCAACATTTTCAGTTTCCTAGTATTGACCAGTGTTTAGTGAGCACGTTGCCTCCTTGGGGTACAAAAGATGATAGTATTTCTGGGTATTAAGTTACTTTCCCTACTGAATACTGAAAATATTTGGTGAAGTTGATGGATGAGCTTCTTTGATGATAAACAAGACTAAAACAAAAATGCTTTGAGAAAAGGGATAAAAGTTAAAAACCAAAATGAAGCACCAGGACGAAGATAGTTGAAGAAATCATTTTGTATGCATAAATAATCTGAAGCAAGGAATATTTAAGGTCCAGATATTTTGCATCTATTCAGTCAGCATAATGCCTGAAAGGAATACATATTTAAAAAATAATTAGTTTTTTTCTGAATTCAAACAAATCATTTACACCCAATTTCATTTCTAAAGATTATGAAAAGGAAATATAAATACAATTCATTGCTAAATAAATTAAAAAATCAGCTTCAATATGTTAATAATTTTGTCATGTCTCATATCCTATTTCAATATTTCTTCACACAAATTCTACTGGTTCCTCACATCCTGGGATATTAAACACTTTCCTGTAGTTGCAAATCCTGTTTTTCCCATGTTGTCTACATTTTCTCATTCTCATACATTTCATTCATACAAAATCATTCAGATTATTTTATGTGCATATTGATGTCCTCAAATTGTGCACTTCAATAACCAAGAAAACGGTTTAATGTGTGGAGGACAAAGAAGATTACCAATAGCACAGGAGTCATAGTCCTGAGATCAAATTAAGTTCTGCTCCAAAGCTAGTCAGCTGACCTAGAAAATAATTTACACTCTATCTCCTGCTCAAATTTGTAATCTGTAAAATGAAAATGTTCAGCCAAATGAACACTAACATTCCATCTAGCTCAAAGCTTAGTGCTCTGTGTCCAATAACTTGCACCTGGGACTTTTTTTCATATTTTCAAATAAAATGTGAGTTGGAGCATAGAAGACATACTTGTTGGGAAAATTAAGTTTAAGCCCATTTCACTTCTGATTTGAAATGAAACAAAAATCAGTAAACATGTAATTAAATACTAAGATTGCATGTAGGTATTCTTGTGTTATGGACATGTTTTGAATTTCAAATTTAACTTGAAGTTATAAAAACATCACTCTTAAGAAAGAGGTATATATGCCAAAATCATCTGGTTATTAAAAAGAAATGCTGGATTTTGATATTCAAGGATAAAAAAGGGAAACTCTGCTATACTTAACAAGGCATTTTTTGCATTATTTACACTGTCCCTGTGAAGCTGTGTAGCTTGAGTGGTCTCTATCATCTTCATAAGCTTTTACTTATTGAGCTAATATTCTCTAGCACACTCACTGTTAATGTGCATTACATCACCTCGGCAAAGCACAGTTACTTGCAGCCACAGTAAGAAATCATTTCTTCATTCATATGAAGTAGGAGAGTAGGTGCTCCACCTCTGGATAAGATTGTTGAGACTCAGGATGTCACCTACAGACAGCCGTACCACGAATGAGAACACTGATCAATAGCAAACTAGGTTCAGGATTTTTCATCTCAAAATGTTTTTCCTTACTGTTCTAGTAAGCAATAAATTGAGACTGAGATTGAGGAAGAAAAAAATTCACTTTCGACATTCATCGTTGAGAAAATCAATGCATTCAAATGAAGCTGAGTTCCTCAAGTCTAATGCCGTCTATCATTCTATATAAATCTTTGGGATATGCTCTTGAAGAAAAAACCCACAAAACAAATCTGTTTTGACATAGGAAGCGTATGTTGCCTTTATCTAAAGGAGAAGAACCCTAAAAGTTTGTGCTTTTTCCGAAGGCAAATGATCAGTACACAACATTCTATAGAAAGTAACCTCTTGTTTCTGGACCTACACTTACCAAAGAATTTATAGGAAATCTTGAAATACAAAAAGAACAAAAAAAGTATATTTTTCCTTCTTAGCTACTATACATTTTAAGTATAAAACATGAAAATAATATTACTTAAATCATTTAGAACAATAACTTTCAGGTGATTTTGAACGGCAAACGTATACATGCAAGTCTCTGGCTTGATCATTTTGCTTGCTCTTTGATCACCTACAAAGAATGAGTAACACAAATTAAGAAAGTAAAAAGAAGACAAATAAAACATTCTTCTAAAATCGTTTTTAGAAGATTTATTTTTAATATTGTTTGGCCTGTGTGTATATGTGCAACACCTAAGTGAAGTGCCCATGGGGGCCAGAAGAGGGTCTGAGACCGGAGCTACAGACTGTTGTGAGCCCCTCTGTGGATGCAGAGATCCAAGTCAGGTCCTCTGAAAGGGCAGCCAGTGACCTTTTTCGTTATTATTATTACTGTTTTTTTATTATAATTTATTCATTTTGTGTCCCAGATGTAGCCCCCTCCCTCATCATCTCCCTGTACCAAAGAGCAGGTGATCAAAGAGCAGGCAAAGTGTTCAAGCCAGAGCCCACCCCTGCTCCCCTTACTGGGGCACCCACATGCAGGCAGAGCTGCCTATGTCTGACCAAGGGTCTAGGTCCTCTCCGTGCCTGGTCCTAGGCTGTTTCATCAGTCTCTGAAAGCCCCCTAGACCCAGATTTTGGGGCCCTATTGCTCTCTTTGCAGAACAATCAGCCAGTGTTCTTATCCACTGAGTAATTCTCTATCGCCCTGTCTAAAATATTTCCCTAAGTCAGTTATTTTATATCTCTAAAAGGAAAATGGTCAAAATATCAGAAACCGCATTGCAATAACTGCTTTATCTACTGAAATAAATAATCTCTAATTTCTGCAACCTGCCCCTTTCTTCATTCCCTATCTCTGCTTGACTAAATTATTTTTAATTAATTTTTTATTTTTTATATTAATTACAGTTTATTCACTTTGTATCCCAGCTGGTAGTCCTCTCCCTCCTCCCATTCCAATACCCTCCCTCCCTCATCTCCTCCTTGCCCCTGTCCAAGTCCACTGTAGGGGAGGGCCTCCTCCCCTTCCATCTGACCCTAGCTTATCCACTCTCATCAAAAGTGGGGCATTGTCCTCCTCTGTGGCCTGATAAGGCTGCTCCCTCATCTGGGGGAGGCAGAAAAAAAGCTAGCCACTGAGTTCACGTCAGAGACAGTCCCTGTTCCCCTTACTAGGACACCCACCTGGATACTGAGCTGTCATGGGCTACATCTGAGCAGGGGTTCATATCCATGAATGCACCTTGGTTGGAGTATCAGTCTCAGAAGAGGCCTCTGTACCCAGATATGTTAGATCTGTTGCTTTCCTTGTGGAGCTCTTGTCGTCTCCAGGTCTTACTATCTCCCCCTACTTTCATAGGATTCCCTGCGCTCTGCCCAAAGTTTTTTAAGAGTCTCAGAATTTGCTTTGATACACTACTGGGTAGAGTCTTTCAGAGGCCCCCTATTGTAGGCTCCTGTAATGTTTCCTCTTTTCTCTTACTTCTAATGTCCATCCCATTTGTCGTTCTGAGTGAGGATTGATCTCTTTACCCAGGGACCTCCTTCTTGCTTAGCTTATTTAGGTGAACAGATTTTTGTAGGTTTACCCTATATTATATGTCTAGTATCCACTTATAAGTGAGTATATACCATGTGTGTCTTTTCGGGTTTGGGACACCTCATTCAGGATGATCTTTTAGAGTTCCCATCATTTGCCTACAAATTTCATAATTTCTTTGTTTTTAATTGCTGAGTAGTATTCCAATGTGTAAATGTACCATAATTTCTGTATCAATTCCTCCATTGAGGGATACCTGGGTTGTTTCCAGATTCTGGCTATTACAAATAAAGCTGCTACAAACATGGTTGAACAAATGTCCTTGTTGTGTACTTGAGCATCTTTTGGATATATGCCAAGGAGTGGTATAGCTGGATCTTCAGGAAGCAATATTCCTAATTGTCTGAAGAAGTGCCAGATTGATTTCCAAAGTGGTTGTAAAAGTTTACATTTGCACAAGCAATGGAGGAGGGTTCCCTTTCTCCACATCCTCTCCAGCATTTATTGTCACTTGAGATTTTGATCTTAGCCATTCTGTTGCATGTAAGGTGAAATCTCAAGGTCATTTGATTTGCATCTCCCTGATGACTAAGGACATTGAGCATTTCTTTTAAGTGTTTCTCTGATACTCCTCTACAGAGAATTCTCTGTTTAGCTCTGTACCCCACTTTTTAACTAGATTACTTGATTTGTTGCTTTTTAACTTCTTTAGTTCTTTATGTATTCTAGATATTAGCCCTCTGTCAGATATCAGATTAATGAAGATCCTTTCCCATCTGTAGGCTGTCATTTTGTTCTGACAATAGTATCCTTTCCTTTACAGAAGTTTTTCAGTTTCATGAGGTCCCATTTATTAATTGTTGTTCTTAGAGCCTGTGCTGCTGGTGTTCTGTTCAGGAAGTTGTTGCCTGTACCAATGAGTTCTAGGCTTTTCCCCACTTTTTCTTCTAACCGATTGAGTTTGTCTAGTTTTATGTTGAGGTCTTTGATCCACTTGGATTTTACTTTTGTTCAGGGTGATAAATATGGATCTATTTGCATTTTTCTACATGTAGACCTCCAGTTAGACCAGCACCATTTGTTAAAGATGCTGTCTTTTTCCAATTGTATGGTTATGGCTTCTTTGTCAAAAATCAAATATCTATAGGTGTGTGGATTTCTTTCTGGTTCTTCAGTTCAATTCCATTGATCCACCATTCTGTTTGGATGCCGGTAGCACGCAGCTTTTATTACTATTGCATTGTAGTAGAGTTTGAGGTCAGGGATGGAGATACCTCCAGAAAATAGGTTAATGTACAGGATAGTTTGGCAATTCTGGGTTTTGTTTTGTTTTTCCGTATGAAGTTGAGAATTTTTCTCTCAAGGTCTGTACAGAATTGTGTTGGTATTTTGATGGGAATTGCTTTGAATCTGTAGATTGCTTTTGGCAGGATGGCCATTTTCACTATGTTAATCCTACAGATCCATGAGCACTGGAGATCTTTCCATCATCTGATATCTTCTTCAATTTCTTTCTTCAGAGACTTGAAGGTTTTGTTTTGTTTTGTTTTGTTTTGTTTTGTTTTGTTTTGTTTTTTTTGAACAGGTATTTCACTTGCTTGGGTGGAGTCACACCAAGGTACTTTATGTTATTAGTGGCTATTGTGAAGGGTGTTGTTTCCCTAATTTCTTTCTCGGCCCTTTTGTCTTTTGTATACAGGAGGGCTTCTGGTTTTTTCGAGTTAATTTTGTATCCAGCCACTTTGCTGAAGGTGTTTATCAGCTGAAGGAGTTCTCTGGATGAATTTTGGGGGTCTCTCATGTAGACTATCATATCATCTGCAAATAGTGACACTTTGACTTCTTCCTTTCTGAATTGTATCCACTTGATCTCCTTTAGTTGTGTTTTTTTAATAATTTTTATTTTTTAATAATAGTTATAGTTTGTTAACTTTGTATCCCTGCTGTATCCCACTCCCTCTTTCCCTCCCAATCCCATTCTCCCACCCTTATCTCCTCCCTAACCCTTTCTAAGTCCACTGATAGGGGATAACCTCCTCACCTTCCATCTGACCCTGGTTTATCAGGTGTCTTCAGGACTGGCTGCAAATTCCTCCTATGTGGCCTAGCTAGGCTGCTCCTCCATGGGGAAGGGGGAAGGTCAAAGAGCCCGCCATCGAGTTCATGTCAGCAACAGTCCCTGTTCCCCTTATTAGGGTACCCCCTTGGATACTGAGCTACCAAGGGCTATATCTGAGCAGAGGCTCTAGGCTACATCCATACAAGGTCCTTGTTTGGAGAAACAGTCTCATAAAAGACCCCTGTGCCCAGGTATATTTGGTCCTTGTGGAACTCCTCTCCTCTCCAGGTCATATTACCTCCCCCCCCTTTTATTTGATTCCCTGCACTCTACCAAAGGTTTGGTTATGAGTCTTAATATCTGCTTTGATACACTGACAGATAGAGTCTTTCAGAGGCCCTCTGTGGTAGGCTCCTGTCCTGTTACTTATTTTTTCCTACATTCAATGTCCATCCCATTTGTCTTTCTAAGTGAGGATTGATCATCGTACCCTGGGTCCTCTTTCTTGTTTATCTTCTTTAGGTGGATATATTTCAGTAGGTTTATCCTGTCTTATAGGTCTGTATAAGTGAGTATATGCCATGTGTGTTTTTCTGCCTTTGGAATACCTCACTCAGGATGATCGTTTCTAGGTCCTACCATTTGCCTGCAAATTTCATAATTTCCTCCTTTTTGATTGTTGAGTAGTATTCCATTGTGTAAAAGTACTACAATTTCTGTATCCATTCGTCCATTGATGGACATCTGGGTTGTTTCCAGGTTTGGCTATTACAAATAAAGCTGCTACAAACATGGTTGAGCAAATGTCCTTGTTGTGTACTTTTGGATATATGCCTAGGAGTTTTATAGCTGGATCTTGAGGAAGCACTGTTCCTAATTATCTGAGAAAGCACCAGATAGACTTCCAAAGTGGTTGTACCAGTTTACATTCCCACCAGCAGTGGAGGAGGGTTCCCCTTTCTCCACAACCTCTCCAGCATGTGTTGTCACTTGAGTTATTCATCTTAGCCATTCTGCTGTGTGTAAGGTGAAATCTCAGGGTCGTTTTGATTTGCATCTCCCTGATGGCTAAAGATGTTGAGCATCTCTTTAAGTGTTTCTCTAACATTCTGTATTCCTCTACTGAGAATTCTCTGTTTAGCTCTGTATCCCATTTTTAAATCAGATTACTTGATTTGCTGCTTTTTAATGTCTTTAGCTCTTTATATATTCTGGATATCAGCCCTCTGTCAGATATAGGGTTGGTGAAGATCCTTTCCCAGTCTGTAGGCTGTCATTTTGTTTTGATGACTATGTCCTTTGCTTTACAGAAGCTTTTCAGCTTCATGAGGTCACATTTATCTATTGTTGCTCTTAGAGCCTGTGCTCTTGGTGTTCTGTTCAGGAATTTGTCTCCTGTGCCAATGAGATCCAATGTCTTACCCACTTTTTCTTCTAATGGATTTAGTGTATCTGGTTTTATGTTGAGATTCTTGATCCACTTAGCCTTTAGTTTTGTGCAGAGTGATAAATATGGATCTATTTTCATTTTTCTGCATGTAGACATCCAGTTGGACCAGCACCGTTTGTTGAAGATGCTGTCTTTTTTCCACTGAATAGTTTTGGCTTCTTTGTCAAAAATCAAATATCCATAAGTATGTGGGTTTAATTTTGGGTCTTCTATTAAGTTCCATTGATCCACTATTCTATTTTTATGTTGTCTTATTGCTCTAACTAGGACTTCAAGTACTGTGTTGAAGAGATATGGAGAGAGTGGGCAGCCTAGTCTTATCCCTGATTTCAGTGGGATTGATTTAAGTTTCTCTCCATTGAGTTTGATGTTGGCTATAGGCTTGCTGTATATTGCCTTTACTATATTAAGGTATGTGCCTTGTATCCCTGATCTTTCCAAGACTTTAAACATGAATGGGTGTTGGATTTTGTCAAAAGATTTTTCAGCATCTAAGGAGATGATCATGTGGTTTTTCTCCTTCAGTTTGCTTATGTTGTGGATCACATTGATGGGTTTATCTATATTGAATCACCCTTGCATGCCTGGGATGAAGCCTACTTGGTCATGGTGGATGATATCTTTTATATGTTCTTGGATTCAGTTTGTCAGTATTTTATTCAGTATTTTTGCATCAATGTTTATAAGAGAGATTGGTGTGATGTTCTCTCTTTTGGTTGGGTCTTTTTGTGGTTTAGGGATCAAGGTGACTGTGGCCTCACAGAATGAGTTTGGTGATGTTCCTTCTGTTTCTATTTGTGGAATAATTTGAAGAGAATTGGAGTTAGCACTTCTTTGAAGGTCTGTTAGAAATCTGAGCTGAAAACATCTGGCCCTGGGCTTTTTTTGGAAGGGAGACTTTTCGATGATTGCTTCTATTTCTTTGGGAGATATAGGATTATTCAATCTTCGTGATCTTGACTTAATTTCGGTAAATTGAATTTATCAAAAAAAAATTGTCCATTTTATGTAGATTTTCAAATTTTGTGGCACATAGGCTTAGTAAGACCTAATGATTTTTTTTTTTTTCATCTGTTGTTATGTCCCCCTTTTCATTTCTGATTTTGCTGATTTGGATAGTTTCTCTCTGCCTTTTAGTTAGTTTGGCTGAGGGTTTCTATCTTGTTCATTTTATCAAAGAACCAGCTCTTGGTTTCCTTGATTCTTTGATTGTTTTATTTGATTCTGATTTATTGATTTCAGCCCTGAGTTTGATTATTTCCAGCTGTCTACTCCTCTGGAGTATGTCTGCTTCTTTTTTTTCCCCCCCTAGGGCTTTCAGGTGAGCCATTAAGTTGCTTGTATGAGATGTTTCAAATTCCTTCTTGAAGGCACTTAGCGCTATGAATTTTCCTCTTAGCATTCCTTTCATTGTGTCCCATAGGTTTGGGTATACTATGTCTTCATTTTCACTGAATTCTAGGAAGTCTTTAATTTCTTTCTTTGTTTCTTCCCTAACCCAGTTGTCATTGAGTAGCGAGTTGTTCAGTTTCCATGTGCATGTAGGCTTTTTGCTATTTCTGTTGTTGTTGAGGTCCAGCTTTAGACCATTGAGGTCAGATAGCATACAAGGGATTATTTCAATCTTCTTGTATCTGCTGAGGCTTGCTTTGTGACCAATTTTATGGTCAATTTTTGAGAAGGTGCTGAAAAGGAACTGTATTCTTTTGAGTTTGGTTGAAAAGTTCTGTAGACATCATTAGATCCATTTGATTTAGAACCTCTGTACGAGTCATTATTTCTCTATTTAGCTTCTGTCTAGATGATCTGCCCCTTGGTGAGAGGGGAATATTGAAGTCTTTCACTATTAAGGTATTGGGATCCTTGTGTAATTTCAGATTTAATAATATTTCATTTACAAATGTAGGTGCTCTTGTATTTGGGGCATAGATGTTCATAATTGTGATACCCTTCTGGTAGAATTTTCCTTTGATGAAAATGAAGTGCCCCTCCTCACCTTTTTTGATTAATTTTGGTTGAAAGTCTGTTTTATTAGATATTAGGATAGGTACCCTAACTTGTTTTCTGGGTCCATTTGCTTGAAAACATTTTTCCAGTCCTTTACTCTGAGATAGCGTTTATCTTTGTTGTAGACATGTGTTTCTTGGATGCAGCAGAATGTTGGATGGTGTTTCCCAACCAATTCTGTTAGTCTGTGTTTTTTTATTGGAGAGTTGAGTCCATTGATGTTGATAGATAATAGTGACCAATGGATGTTAGTTCCTTTTATTGTGGAGCTGATGGTGTTACTGTGTTTCATTGCTTGTTTTCTTTTAATTTTTCTTTGTGAAGTTATCTATATCCTGTTTTCTTGGGCATAGTTGTTTTTGTTGGATTGGAGTTTTCTTTCTAGTATCTTCTGTAGGGCTGTGTTGCTGTGTAGATATGGTTTAAGTTTAATTTTGACATGGAATATTTTGTTTTCTCCATTTATGTTGATTGAAAGTTTTGCTGGTATAGTAGTCTGGGTTGGCATCTGTGGTCCATTAATGTCTGCGTGACATCTGCCTAGACCCTTCTGGATTACATAGTTTCTGTTGAGAAGTCGGGTGTGATTCTGATAGGTCTATCTTTATATGTTACTTGGCATTTTTCCCTTGCTGCTTTTAATATTTTTCTTTGTTCTTTAGGTTTACTGTTTTGACTGTTATTTGACCTGAGGAGTTTCTTTTCTGGTCTAGTCTATTTGGTGGTCTGTAGGCCTCTTGTGTGTTTACAGACATTTATTTCTTTAAGTTGGGAAAATTTTCTTCTTGATTTTCTTGAAAATATTTTCTGGACCTTGGAGCCTGGAATCTTCTTTTTCATCTATTCCTATTATTCTTAGATTTCGTCTTTTCATGGCATCCTTGATTTCTTGGATGTTTTGTGTTTGGAACTTTTCTGATTTTACTTTTTCTTTGAAAAAAAGTATCAATTTCTGCAAGTGTATGTTTAGCACCTGAGATTCTCTCTTCCATTTCTTGTATTCTATTGGTGATCTTTCCTTTGTGTTTCCTGATCTTTTTTCTAACTTCTCCAGCTACAGGGTTTTCTCTGTGTTTTCTTTATTGATTCTAGTTCTATTTTCAAGCCTTGCACCATTTCCTCCATCTGTTTGAATGTGGATTCCTGTCTTTCTATGATGACTATTTACTGGTTTGTTTCCCCTCTATGTGCCTCTACTTCTGCCTCTATTTGTTTGGCTGTATTTGCCTGTATTTCTTTGGGATCTTTGTTTATTTTCTCTTTATTTGCTGCCATTTGTGTAGCTATTTCTTTGGAGATTTGTTCGTTTTCTCTTTCTGTGCCTCTAATAACTGGATAAGTATAGCTTTAAAATCATTTTCCTGTGTTTCGGGTGAATTGGAGTATCCATTGATTTTGGGGGTGCTGGTGAAGCCATAATGTCCTGATTTTTGTTGGATATGTTCTTATGTCAATCTCTGGCCATCTGCTTATCCTTAACCCTCACTGTTTGTTCCTGGAGGGTGAGTCTTTCTCTGGTGTCTGGAGTATTCTTTAGGAAAGTGTGAGTGGTCCACTTGTTTGAGAGTGTGTGCAGTCCCCGCTTCCCTCACTAGAGGATCCACGTGAAGCCTGTGCTGCCCATTTGCTACATCTTTGTAGGGGGCCTGCCTCTAGTTCATGCATTGGCTTTTGTTGATGCTTCAGTCTAAGCAAACCACTCTGGGCCCTGGTTAGTTGACTCTGTTGTTTTTCTTGTTGAGCTCCTGTCACTTCCAGGTCTTTTCCTCCCACTATTCCCCAAAACTCCCTATGCATCGACCAAAGTTTGACTGAGAGATTCAGCATCTCTTTGAGTTAGGTAGGTAAATACATATTTAGAATCTTTCTTTTAATTGAACAACCATAATGTTCTTAGTGGTCAAGCATTAGTGAAAAAAAATAAGAAAAATAAAATAAACCATCATTTTTTACATTTCCCCAAATACAGGGGGATAGAATATAATTATATAGAAATCATCACATATTTTTTTCTGCAAATACAGATAGAAATTAATAATAATTCAGAACATACAAAATATATGTCTTATAAAATTCCTCAATTTTAATAACAATCATTCTTTATCAAAAAAGTCAAAAGTACTGTTTTTTTTTTCCTAAGGGAGAAAAAGAAATACAAATAATTAAGGCAATTTTAGAGTATGTTGATGAATATTTACAGCAACAAAACCATTTGTGCCAGGGAATAATTCAAATTACCAAAATGAATAGGTTTAGCTCTTTGAGTAACCACGCTGTGCACAATGCTTCTTTATATAAATCTGTGGAAGTATCTTGAGATTGTTTATTTTATCTAATTTATATATCAATGATTTTCCCATTTTTTGCATAGTCAGTCAATTTATTTCTACAAAATTGAATTAAGTGGTGAAAGAAAATTCAATCAAGAGCTTTTCCCTCCAGCACTCAAACTTTCCCATAATGCATTAGAAACATGTGAGATGAATTTTTTTATATGTAAGGTGATAACAAGTATGAGATATTTACATATACTTAGAAAAAAATCTTACAAAGGTATAGAATATATAACAGAAGATAGAATCCCATAATTACACATATTTATCTTGCTGCCTGCATTAAGAATAGTGTTTATTTTCTGCCTGGTTCTTGGTATTCAGTTTGCTCCATAAACCAACCTCATCAACATGAGTTGTATCTTGGAGGGCATCTGCTACCTTAGGCACTGTCCTAACTGGTTTACATGTTGAAATTTGAGAAATACTGTTCTAGTTCATGAAGGAGAACTAAAGAGTGGTCTAATGAAAATTTCAAGTAACTCATGTTACTTAAGTTTAAGTAAAACATTTTTGTGAATTAGAACTTCTGGGAATAACATAATCATGTCTCCCATTTGTTTGTAATAATAAATTTCAGAAGGTAAAGTTAGATTTTCTTTTTAATCTAGGCGTTATATTGGTTAAGAAGTTTCCAGCTGAAGGTCATAATAGAAAATGAAAAGATTGTGCTTAAGTAGGAAGTAAGCCCCAGAAGAACAGGTTAGGGCAGGCCTACACGAAAAGATTGCTTAGCTTATTATTCTCCTAGGCAGCTCCATCCAAAAGACCATAGTGTAGCTGACAGGTTTTTTACATGATAAAGTTATTTCTAGAGACTAGAAGATTTTATCATCTGAATAACAATTAAAAGAAAAGAAACTTTCCCCACAGAATTCTCCAACAAATTTCTTCTTGAAGTTAGTCTTTGATTGAAGTTACATGCCTCTTCCATCCCAGAAATCACTACTCTAAGACTGTTTTAAATTAATGAATGTAAAGCAGATGGATTTTTTGGCTTGTTTCCTTAAATTATTCTCAACAATTGCTTCTCAGAGTGTTAATCAATGGGGAGGAGCCGGAATTAAATTATTAAATTATTAAATAAAATTTAATCATTGAGAAAAGCTAACTAAAATATTGAAATAATTCCAGTTATTTTATTCGACTTTCCAGAATTGTATTCATATACACATTTTTTCTTTCTCTTATCGTTTTACCATGTGGCATGATACTTCTTTTAATAATCTATCCCAACAGTTCTTTTACACTGTTTAAGAATTATTTTGCTTACATAAGCCTTGAACACACAGTAATTTTTAAAAGCATTAGTTCAATTTGATATCAAAAATAAAAATGAAAAGTCCATGTACAAAATAGAATAGAAATATATATTAACAAATAAATATCACTGTTGAATTGTCCAAACTATAATCAATACTCAGTAATTGCTCAGTTAAGATTTTTATGGTATGTTTCTATCTTCTTGACATCAAAATGATCTTTGCTGTTATTTCATCTCTTAAAATAAGTACAAGATTGGTGAGCGACGCCTGAAGAAACGAGTGAGTATAATAATGACAAAAGAACCCAAGGAGGTAATCTATTAGTAAGATTTTTCTGAGTTAATAGGAATCTTAAACATAAAAAAATAATAATAAATTGGGTATGTATCATTCATTGATATACAGAAAAATATCTAAAGTATTCAAGGTGCCCTCAGGGGTTTCTATATTTCCCTTTTTCAAAGCAATCATTGCTCACCTCTCCAGACTCTATTAACTCTTCCCTGCTCTGTTTCTGCTGCTCTCTTAGAAAGATTTCTATCTATACAACTTCATAGCAATTTCCCATTTTCCGACATGCCAAAGCCCTTTTTGGCTAGGGGTCTGTACCTAATAGAACTGTGAAGAGCAACATCTTGAAAATACAACTAAGTGCTTAAAATCAAAGTATTTATTTATTTTTCATTCAGGTTGGAGCATAGGAATAGTTAAAGAAAACACTGATTTCATAAATTAACCTAAATAACCATTTTATTTAGTTCATGCTTATGACACTAGCTTTAGCTGTCAACTTGACTGGCCTGAGAATCATCTAGAAGATTAGGACAGAACACTTTTTTGTGTGAGACATTTCTGGAAAGAATTAACTAGAGAAAGCGGTCCAGAAGGTCGGCAGCACAGCCCCACGCATGGTAGTGCAAATGGACTCTAAGCTGCACAGAGAGAGTAACAGCTAACGAAGGCATTGTCTGCTTCCTCACCATTGTGAAGAAACCCAGTCTTCTAAAACTAGGAGCTGGTACCAAAGACATGGAAAGAAAGCTCAACATGTTGGCAACCAGTGCTCAAGGTTTATTCTGATAGGAGCTCTGAACGGAATGATGGTGTAGAGATTAAAGCTTATGCTCCTGAGATTTCAGATGAACACAAAAATTTTGCCACATTAAAAAAAAAAACAACAACAAACAAAAAACATGTACATATTCTATGCGTGCTGAATTACTTTGTGGTAGTCTGTACTTAAACATGACAAACCTACTGAACTGTGGGAAGGAAAGTCAACGCCTAGCAGTTTAATTGTAGAAAAAGTATGACCGGATGATATAAGCTAAGTTTAAAGTGAGAGTTAGACTCAAAACGGTGATCATTAGGAATTTAAAGACATGCGGTTTGACCAGAAAAAAGGATATATTCAAAGCTGTTGCCAAGGGTGTTGTGGTTGTTAGAGATTGAGGTGTGTGTGTGTGTGTGTGTGTGTGTGTGTGTGTGTGTGTGTGTGTGGGTGTGTGGGTGTGTGTTGATTCAGGATAGCAAAATGTCTTTAGGGTACATCAGAATGAGCCTAGAAGGATTCGAAGGTTGTAGACCCCCTGGGGTGGGTCCACACTTCATTGTCCAGATACCAATGGTCCAGTGCAAAGGCCAACACCAGGCAGCAACACGAATCAGCTCAGCGAGAGCTGCAAGACTCAGCTGGGTAGCCCTGAGAAGTTTCTGGAATGTTTCCCTCTGTGAAGCCAAGTGTGGAAGCATGAAGATCAGCGCAGTGATATTGATCCAAAAAGCGATCTCTCACTGTCCATGGGCTTCTATTATTCTCCTCTCCTCAGAGTCCACCCATAGATGTTCTGCGATGACCAAAGTCATGTGCCTTGCACAGGACAGCTCACAAGCCAGCTTCCAGCAAAACATCACATGACTCGACTGAGTCTTTAAAGAAACCAGAAACATCCACATCACACTCTAGAAAGAACAATAAATTTTGTACAATATTTCTTATTGCCTAGATCCACAGGAACCCATGAAATTTTCTGTTAAAAAATATTTCCATTCTCTCTCTTCTGTGATCTTTTTATGCCTTATTTCTGATATTTGCTATTATATTTACTTATTATTTACTTTAGTTTTGATATTATGGTGTAATTTAAGTTATGCCTTCCCTTTCCTCCCACCAAACGCTTGCAGTTCTTAGTCAAATGACCGTGAATAACTCTTGGTGAATGTACTTTAGTGGCCACTGTCAAGGGAGCAGTGTTAGAAACCTTCATGTTGGGTAATCTCCAATGACCATAAACATATTTTAAACGTATTATTTTTACATTAATGGTGGTCAATGTGTGACTAACTATATTTGTCCTAATAAACAGCAATTTGTTTTGTGTTCGACTCTGTGCTAAGTGTACTATGATAAAGAAGAAAAGAAACGCTGTTTTCAAAGTCTGTATCATGGGGTGGCCGTGCTACAAAGTGAAAACATAGCAAATAGTACAGACACTAAAAATGATAAAGTGTGCAGTTTCAGAGAGCGAGAGGCGTGCGAGGCTACAGAGCTCAGGAAACAAGTCATCAGGAAATAAAACCCAGTTTTCCTTTACCTTTATGCCCAGTTGCTGTACAGTGAGTTACCTAGCAATAATGCACCTTATCTCCCGCCACCTGCCTTTATTTAGTATTGTTTACATAATTTAACAAGCTAATAAACCCGTGAAACTGCTCAGTGAATGATCATTGCATCACTAGAGAATATGAGTGCCTGGTGTATATGTTTACTTGATAGATTGAAATTTCACCACCAACAAAGTCATTGTTCATTTTCTCATATCTGAAACAGTCAGTAAAATGCGAAGGTAACCAATGGTTCCTATTCTATAGTCTAATAAGTACCAGCAATATTCTTCTAAACACGAAAGCAGTTCCACTAATAAACATCTCAAACAGCAAATAATTAATTGGGAAGGTAGATGAAGCATGATGTATTTAGAAAAATTCCATTTACCTTCAGATAGGAATTCTATCTTAATGGTGTCTTTCTTCACAGAAATATATCTCCACTTAGAATATTCTGATAAACATTAATAAGAGTCTGTGCAGGTTCCACCTGCTGAAAAGAGGGCAAGGAGATAGTTTCCTTACGAAAAGGGATAGGCCTGCTGTGTAGATGGTTTGTGTGATGAAAATATGCCTGGATTCCTCATCTATGCGCCACATCAACATATTTCAGTGTTACGTGATGCTTCCAGGCTGTGTGATAAGCCCATCCTATTTGTACACATGAGCAATGTTACAGAAATGATGAATATAAATCAGTGGCGAATGAAGTAAACAATAGCACAACAAGTGAACTAATCATTTAAATCCCAGGAATAGTTCTCAGAGAATTGTCCATCATTCACTGTTCTTTGCAATTTCAGTGAAATATTGCAGTAAACATCATATTTCCAAAGAATATCAATTTTCCTCTACAAGTACTTTTTTTGAGAAAAGAGCAATAGTTCATGACATGTGAATAATAAAAATTCTAATCATCTTCATGCTACCTTCTGTTTTTGTTCCATATACAGACATGTGATTAGTTGGCATGAAAATAAGAGACAAATACCAAATTAACAGGCACATTAATTCTCTAAAGTATGCTATCATGTTCTTAGGTTTAGACATAACAGCAGTAAGCAGAAAGAGCAGGTGAGAGTAAATACGCTGTTTTCAACAGATCTTCAGCCCTGAGACACATTCTCCTTGAACCCAGGTGTTTTATATCATGAGAATTTTAAAACCCTAGTCATCAGTAAAGCATTCAAATTTCCATTTACAAATATTTGCTTTTCTTAACAAGTGGGTATTGGCTCCCCACTAAGAACTGTTCTGAACAGTTTTCAAAATGGAACATAGGTAAATGTCCTTCTTGGTTTGAAAGGAGGTGTTTGAAGCTCTACCTCAGTTTGGTTTTTTTGTTTGTTTGTTTTTTGTTTGTTTGTTTGTTTTTTTTCTCGTCTACTACCTTTGCTGACATTTCCAGAATCTATGTTGCTTTGCTTGACAGTGTTAGATGAAAACCATGATAAGGGTCAGGACTGGGAAGGTCGTGACGCTCTCTTCCAGGGAGACGTCAGCTTGTTCCCTTCACCTGCACGTGAAGTTTTTCCTTTTCTGTATAGAGTCTTCTGAGATAAAACCAGGTGAACTTTCACCACTTGCTGATATTTTAAAAAGATCTTCTTGTGGAGATTTTGCCTATGCTAGAAGGCCAAAGAATTTGCTTTTACATTGTTAAAAAAATTAAAAAAAAAATCAATTTGTGTGTGTGTGTGTGTGTGTTTGACAAAATCAAACTTTTAAAAATTTTATTATTGTTATTTTTATTACAATTTATTTACTTTGAATCCTCACTGTAGACACCTCCCTCATCTCCTCCTGGTCCCACCCTGCCTCCCTCTTCACCCCCCCCCCATAACCTTTCCCAGGTCCACTGATAGAGACAGTCCTTCTCCCCTACTGTCTGACCCTAGCCTATCAGATCTCATCAGGACTGTCTGAATCCTCATTCTCTGTGGCCTACTTAGGCCACCTCACTGGGGGAGATGAACAAAGAACCAGCCACTGAGTTCATGTCAGAAATTGACCCTGCTCCTCTTACTAGGGAACCACATGGAGACTGAGCTGCCGATGGGCTACATCTGAGAAGGGCATCTAGGTCTGCATGGTTCTTGATTAATTCATCAGTCTCCTAAGGAATGCCTAAGATGAGATTTCTTGGCTCTGTTGGTCTCTTTGTTGAGCTCCTGCCCCCTCCAGGTCTTTCTATCTTCCCCCTTCTTCCATAAGATTCTCTGCACTCTGCCCAATGTTTGGCTATGAGTGGTGAGACACTTTTTTGGGGTGTTGGATAGTCTAGACAAAGTCATTAATGATCAAATGCCCTGTAGTTTTTAAGTCTGTTATATCTCTCTTCAGCTAGAAAGCTCATAAAATTTCACTGCAGCTATCAAAATGTAAGGTTATAAAATATCAAAGTAGACAATTTTTGCAGCATAAATCTCAGACTAAGTATATTTAGTTCTATGTTCACTGTTTATGAATATGTGGTGGATTAGATTGATAGTCCATGAAACACACAGAGAGAAACTAATTAATGAAGGGCCCTTATAAATGCAATTATAAGTGTTAACGAGCAAATATTTTTTGAAGTGGGAGTCTGCTGCAAACCATAAGTGTTTTCACTAGTTACGATATCAAATATCATATTTCATTCAGTGACACTTCCTAGTGAAACACCCCCTACCCATAAACAAATAAAAATTAGGGAGATGTGACTAGAGTATTGACTGCCCTTGCAGAGAACCAGCTCCAGTTTTCTGCATGAACTCTGTGGGTCTCAATACCCTGGATCTCCAGTTTCAGATAGTCAGGATAGTCATCACTCTCTTCTGACCTCCAAGGGCACTGCCATGCACGCAGGTAAAATGCTCATACACACAAAATAAAATAAAAGTATCTAATTATATAAACAAACTGAAAGAAAACACACACACATAATGATCTTCTTGGATGCCGAGGAAGAATTTGACAAAATTCAAGATATGCATTCTTCATCAAATAACAATTCAAAACTTTCCTTCATGCCGTTTCCTTAGTTATAAAGTCAGAAGACACAATATGAATTTTCCTTATGCACTTTATTGCTGTCCACCAGTCAGCGTGGTGTTGGCTGCCTGCGGTAAATATGTATGGCCTATCCTCCTCGGAGCCTCATACATGAAACCAATCTGATTAATGTGGAAGTAGATCTTAATTAGTTGGTTTCATCTTATTCTATTAGTTATCAGTCTCCTAACAAAACTCCATACATGACGTACGCTTGAAGAGGAAGAACATAGCATGTGAAGCATTCCTTCTGGAAATTTGAAAATGAATTTACTTTTTGTTCATTGTTGATAGCTAAAACGAATCAATTAAAAGACTTTTCTGTGGCAGCTTATTAATATGCAATTCAAACAAGCAATACATGCATTGAGTTACTTACAATGATGGAAATTTGGAAAGAGCTAATTTCAAATGCACTTTTAAGACTATGACTCATTTTTAAATTTAATTATATTTATGTATTTATTTATTACAATTTATTCACTTTGTATCCCCACTGCAGCCCCCTCCCTAGTCTACTCCCATTCCTACCCCTTCCCTCTGTTTCCCCTGTGCCCTTACCCTAGTCTCCTGATAGAAGAGGACCCCTCCCTTTCTAACTGACCCCTAGCCTATGAAGTCGCATCAGGGCTGGCTGCGTCCTCTTCTCTGTGGCCTGGAAAGGCTCCACCCCCAACCCCACAGGGGAAGGTGATTAAAGACCTGGCCACTGGGTCCATGTCAGAGACAGCCTCTGTGTCCCTCACTAGCGAAAGCACTTGGAAACTGAGCAGCTAATGGGCTTCCTTTCAACAGCAGGTCTAAGTTGTCTCTAAGCATAGTCCTTGGTTGGAGTATCAGTACCTGCAGGCCCCATGGCCCAAGTATTTTAGCTCTGTTAGTCTTGTGGAGTTCCTGTCCCCTCCAGGTCTTTCTGTCTCCCTCTTCTTCCATAAGGATTCTGGCACTCTTCCCAAAGTTTGACTATGAATCTCAGCATCTCCTTCAATACCCTGGTGGGTAGAGTCTTTCAGAGGTCCTCTGTGGAGGGCTCCTGTCCTGTTCCTTGTCTTCTTCTACTTCCGATGTCCATCATGTTTGCCCTTCTGAATGAGGACTGAGCATCTTCCCTAGGATTCTCCTTGTTGTTTTGCTTCTTTAGGACTATGGATTTTAGTATGTTTATCTTATGTTACATAGCTAATATCCACTTATGAGTATATATCATATGTATCTTTCTAGTTCTGGGTACCTTGCTCAGGATGATCTTTTCTACTTCCCACCATTTGTATGCAGAACACCAACAGCACAGGCTCTAAGATCAACAATTTATGAGACCTCATGAAACTGAAAATCTTCTGTGAATGAAAGGACACTGTCATCAGAACAAAAAGATATCCTAAAGACTGGGAAAGATCTTCACCAACCCTACATTTGTCAGAGGGCTAATAGCCAGAATATATAAAGAATTTACCAAGTTAAATACCAACAAACCAAGTAATCCAATTAAAAAATGTGGTACAGAACTAAAGAGAGAATTCTCAATAGAGGAATATCGAATGGCAGAGAAACACTTAAAGAAATGCTCAACCTCCTTAGTCATTCTGGAAGTGCAAATCAAAACGACCATGAGATTCCACCTCACACCCATCAGAATGGTTAAGATCAAAAACTCAAGTGACAATACATGCTGGAGAGGCTGTGGAGAAAGGGGAACCCTCCTCCATTGCTGGTGAGAATGTACCCTTGAGAAACCACTTTGGAAATCAATCGGGCACTTTCTCAGAAAAGTAGGAATAGTACTACCTCAAGTACCAGCTATAACACTCCTAGACATATACCCAAAAGATGCCAAGTCACTCAAAAAGGAAATTTGCTCAACCATGTTCATAGCACCTTTGTTTGTAATAGCCAAAATCAGGAAAAAACCTAGATGTCCCTCAACTGAGGAATGGATACAAAAAATTGTGGTACATTTTCACAATGGAATACTACTCAACAAGGAAATCATGAAATTGACTTTTTTAAAAGAAATCTGTTTTCCCTATTTTAAGCACAGAATTCACTAACAAACAAAATTATGTCATTACAACAAGATCACTGTGCAATTTCGGGCATGACGTGAGTGCACTACAATGATCCCATCTTTTACAGGTATTTATTGATAACATATCCTTAAATTAATACCTGTGTAAAAAGAATCATTTGCTTATGCCTTGTAAAATAGAAGGCTCTTTATGAACTTACAGAAATTAAAAATAAATATAAACTCTGGATCAACTTATTCCCCACTAGGAAATGTAGAGAGAAATTCATAATGACCTCATACAGTGACAAAAAGGCTAATGATTTTCAGACACAAGTCCTGCATTTAGTTTAATGTAGGTAATTATCATTAACCTCAATTCCTAATGATATTTTGAGTGCCAAACAGTAACTCAGAGGCATGATTGTCCAGACCTCAAGCTTCAGGTAGAAAAGCATAAGGCACTTTATGGTAATGATGATGAGATGGTGTACCCAATGGTGACCTCATCAGTGACAAGGGCATTTCTAGAATTTAACTACATAAATACACAAGAGATGAAGATGAGAATAGATATTGGTTTTAACTGATAAAGCTTAAAAGTAGTAAGTGAAATGAAAATGTGAGCACATTTAAACTTGAAAAAAAATATCTAAGCATGAGCAAGTGACTTCCTTAAGTTTATACAACTAAAAGCAGGATCAGGATACCATGAATAAAAATAAGAATCTGAAACTTTAAAAAAATGATCGCATTCAACTTAGAACAGGTATAAATCAGGATCTGGAATATGGACTTTACAGCACTGAAAGTTATGGAGAGAAAAAGAGGGCATAAAAATAATTAGTACAACGGCTTATACATCACGGTTCCTAAATTAGATATTAAACCATGGAGTTTTCTACTCAGGATGAAGGAAATGACAACAGGTTATGGAAATATCATCCTTCAGTTTAACAAAAGACAGAAGAGAGACAATGGTGCTAAGAAAGTGAGTAGTTAATAGAACATCACTGCCTCTCTGAGCTGGGTCTGTTTGGTGTGGTACAGGAGGAGATAGCTGTACATCCTAAAAAGAAAAGCACTGATAATCTTTTCTAGTTCCCACCATATGCCTGAAAAATTCATGATTTTGTTGTTTTTAATAGCTGAATAGTATTCAATTGTGTAAATGTACAATTTCTGTATCCATTGCTCAGTTGAGGTATATCTAGGTTGTTTCCAGATTCTGTCTATTATGAATAAAACTGCTACAAACATGGTTGAGCAAATGTCCTTGTTGTATTGTTGAGCATATTTTCGATATATGCCTAAGAGTGGTATAGCTGGATCTTGAGGTAGCACTATTCCTACTTTTCTGAGAAAGTGGCAGATTGATTTACAAAGTGGTTGTACAAGTTTATGTTCCCACCAGCAACAGAGAAGAGTTCCCCTTTCTCAGCACCCTATCCAGCATTTGCTGTCACTTGAGTTTTTGACCTTAGCCATTCTAGGGAGTGTAAGGTGAAATCTCAGGGTAGTTTTCATTTGCATTATCCTGATGACCAAGGACTTGGAGCATTTCTTTAAGGGTTTCTCTGCCATGTGATATTCCTCTATTGAGAATTCTCTTTTTAGCTCTGTACCCCATTTTTTAATTGGATTAGTTGGTATGTTGGTGTTTAACTTCGTGAGTTCTTTATATATTCTGGCTATTAGCCCTCTGACAGATAGAGTGTTGGTCATCCTGAGTAAGGTAACCCAGAAGCACATGGTATATACTCACTTATAAGTGGATATTATACATATAATATAGGACAAACATACTAAAATCTGTACATCTAAAGAAACTAAGCAAGAAGCAGGACCCTGGGGAAGATGGTCAATCCTCATTCAGAAAAGCAAATGGGATAGACATTGGAAGAGGGAGAAAACAGGGAACAGGAGAGGAGACTACCACTACCACGAGAGCTTCTTAAAGACTATACCAAGCAGGGTATCAAAATAGATGCTGAGATTCATAGCCAAACTTTGGGCATAGTGCAGGGAATCTCATGAAAGAAGGGGGAGATAGTAAGACCTGGAAAGGACAGGAGCTCCACAAGGAGAGCAAGAGAACCAAAATATCTGGGCATGGGGGGGGGTTTCTGAGACTGATACTCCAACCAAGGGCCATGCATGGAGATAACCTAGAACCTCTGCACAGATGCAGCCCATGGCAGCTCAGACTCCAAGTGGGTACTCTAGTAGGGGGAAGAGGGACTGTCTCTAACGGAAACTTAGTGGCCAGCTCTTTGACCACCATCCCTGAAGGGGGAGCAGCCTTACCAGGCTACAGAGGAGGACAATGCAGCCAGTCCTGATGAGACCTGATAAGCTAGGGTCAGATGGAAGGGAAGGAGGACCTCCCCTATTAGTGGACTTGGAGAGGGGCAGGGAGGAGATGAGGGACAGAGGGTGGTATTGGGAAGGAATGATGGAGGGGTCTACAGCTGTGATACAAAGTGAATAAACTGTAATTAATATAAAAATAAAAATTTATATATACTGGATATTAGCCCTCTGTCAGCTGAAATGCAGCAAACCAAGTAATCCAATTAAAAAATGGGGAACAGAGCTAAACAGAGAACTCTCTGTAGAGGAATATCGAATGGCAGAGAAACACTTAAAGAAATGCTCAACGTCATTAGCTATTAGGGAATGCAAATCAAAACAACCCTGAGATTTCACCTTACCCATCAGAATGGCTAAGATGAAAAACTAAAGTGACAACACATGCTGGAGAGGTAGTGGAGAAAGGGGAACCCTTCTCCACTGCTGGTGGGAATGTAAACTGGTACAACCACTCTGGAAAGCAATCTGGTGCTTTCTCAGACAACTAGGAATAGCGCTTTCTTAAGATCCAGCCATACCACTCCTAGGCATATAACCAAAAGGGGCTCAAGTACACAATAAGGATATTTGCTCAACCATGTTTATAGCAACTTTATTTGTAATAGCCAGAAGCTGGAAACAGCCCAGATACCCCTCAACTGAAGAATCGATGCAGAAATTGTGGTACATCTAAACAATGGAGTATTACTCTGCAATGAAAAATAAAGAAATCATGAAATTTGCAGGTAAATGGTGGGATCTGGAAAGTATCATCCTGAGTGAGCTGTCCCAGAAGCAGAAAGACACACACAGTATATACTCACTCATATAGACACATAACATGAGATATACCTACTAAAAATCTGTACATCTAAAGAAACTAAAGAGAGAGGACCTTGACTAAAATGCTCAATTCCCATCCAGAAAGGCAAAGACAATGGACATCAGAAGAAGAAGAAAACAGGAAGCAACCTAGGAACTTGCCACAGAGGACCTCTGAAAGGCTCTGCCCTGCAGACTATCAAAGCAGACACTGAAACTTATGGCCAACTGTTGGCAGAGTGCATGGAATCTTATGTAAGAAGTGGGAAATAGTAAGAGCTGGAGAGGACAGGAACCCCACAAGGAGAGCAAAAGAACCAGAAAATTTGAACACAGGAGTCTTCCCAGAGACTCATACTCCAACCACGTACCAGGCATGGAGATAACCTAGAACCCATGCACAGATGTAGTCCATGGCAGTTTAGTGTCCAAGTGGGTTACATAGTAATGGGAAGAGGGATTGTTTCTGACATAAACTGATTGGCCTGCTCTTTGATCACCTCCCCCTGACGGGGGAGCAGCCTTACCAGGCCACGGTAGAGGACAATGCAGCCACTCCTGATAGACTAAAATCAGAAGAAAGGAGAGGAGGACCTCCCCTATCAGTGGACTTGGGGAGGGGCATGAGTGAAGAAAGGGGAGGGAGGGTGGGACCGGGAGGGGAAGAGGGAGGGGCTTATGGGGGGATACAAAGTGAATAAAGTGTAATTAATAAAATAAAATTCAAAAAAATAAAAATAAAAATTTAATTAAAAAGATACTAGGGGAATTCGTGATTACAAACTCATACGATTTGTCCTGACTGAAGCCTCACTTTGAAAAATTATTCCCCTCTGACATGAATGCTAAATGTTATGATTTCTGCCCAAAAGAGAGTGACAGTATTGTGGTTGGCCAAGGCAGAAATCCAGGAAGTTCTGATATGAACAATATCAGTAGCAAGTGAAGTTATATAGTCTTTGAAATATTCATTTTGAGCAAAAATATGCTGTTGTATTTAAAACTTCTTCCTAAAAATAATTCACTGAAAAAAATGATCATTCCCCCAAATTGATAGACTAAGATCAGAAGGAAGGAGAGGAGGACCTCCCCTATCAGTGGACTTGGGGAGGGGCATGCATGCAGAAAGGGGGGGGAGGGTGGGACAAGGAGGGGAGGAGGGAGGGGCTTATGGGGGGGATACAAAATGAATAAAGTGTAATTAATAAAAGTTAAATAAAAAGATTAAAAAAAAATTGAAATTGTGTTATATAAAAAGTATTTGAAATTCAGTTTATTAATGTAACATTTTATATTTAAATAATGCAGAACAAGTAATCAGTCTCAGTATGTAATGACACAGATTTATATTTTTCCCTTCATCTTTAATGTATTTTCAGAAGAATATATTTTTAATTTACTATGTACAACTACATGCCCAATAATAACAACTGAGAAGAAAGGAACAATTTTCAGATCCTCTGAATTATTTAATGTCTTAAGTTATCAAAATAAGCTATGAGAAAATCAAACTCTTTAGCAGACCTGTAATACATAATGGTAGAACACTAACAGTAGCCCATAAAGGCCAATAAACATTTGGGTGGCTGTTCAGTTGTCCAGAATGTATTTCAGATTTGAAATTTCGCTCTACTCTATGAAATTGCCATTTCTTCTGTGGCCTCTGTGTCAATCATTTCTTCAAAGGAAAGCAGAGATGGAGACAAATGTATGCAGTAATGATGTCTGCTCAGGCCAAAGAGAAACAGAAATGCAAATAATTAGCAGAGTGAGTGTCTTCACCGTGCTGGAAGTCTGATGCCCATCAAAGACACATGAAAGGAGAAGATACAAAAATATAGCCCAGATACGGAGGGGAGGCTGCCAGAGTAAACCAAAATGTTTGAAACCTTCCTGCAGTAGAAGAAATAATTACATTTTGAACATCTACTGTTTATCACTAGTTGCTGCCTAGGTTAACAGGTTACTAGAGCTTCATACTCCAGACATGGCAGATTAAACAAAGGACATTTGCTTTCTATGGTTTTGATGTTGTGAAGACTAATATCTAAGTACCTGGGGATTTCATTCTATCTGTCTTATAGATATATATCTGCCTTCTCATTGGATCCTCACATGATGAGGAACCTATGGCCCTCTTTTTGCTAAATATATTATTATTTTTAATTGATAAATGATATATATATTTATATATGAGTATGTACATGTAGATATAGACATATACATGATATATATACATATATATTTGTGTTGTGGTACAAAGTAATAGTATATTGCTTCTCTAGAGAGTTCATTATTAATTGGGTTAATGGCATATGTAACACCTCATATATTTAGTATTCTGTTTTAAAAATTCCTTAAAATATAATTTAAAAGTTTTTTCTCTTAACATTTTTATTAAATTTTTCTTTTTTATATTAATTACAGTTTATTCACTTTGTATCCCAGCTGTAGCCCCCTCTGTCATTCCCTCCCAATCCCACCCTCTCTCCCTCATCACCTCCCGTGCCCCTCTCCAAGTCCACTGATAAAGAAGGTCCTCCTCCCCTTCCATCTGACCCTAGCTTATCAGGTCTCTTCTGGCCTGGCTGTATTGTCCTCCTCTGTGGCCTGGAAAGGCTGTTCCCCCCACAAAGGGAGGTGATTAAAGAGTCAGCCACTGAGTTCAGGTCAGAGACAGTCCCTGTTCCCCTTTCTAGGTTACCCACTTGGACACTGAGCTGCCATAGGCTACATCTGAACAGGGGTTATCTCCAAGAATGGTCCTTGGTTAGAGTATCAGTCTCAGAAAAGACCCCTGTGCCCAGATTTTTTGGTTCTGTTGCTCTCCTTGTGTGGAGCTCCTGTCCTCTCCAGGTCTTACTATTGCCCCCTTTTTTCATAGAATTCCCTGCACTCTGCCCAAAGTTTGGTTATGAGTCTCAGCATATGCTTTGATACATTGCTGGGTAGAGTCTTTCAGAGGTCCTCTGTGGTAGGCTCCTGTCCTGTTTTCTCCTTCTTCCAAAAGTTTTAAAATATACTACATATTATTTTTAAGTTGTCCTTCTGTTGTGGAACAGATGACAATTTATTATTCCTATGTAAATGAGCATTGTGCCTTGTAAGTAGCATCTCTTGGTTCTCTTTCAACCTCACCCTCATTACCATTGTAATCCCTTCTTCTAACACTTTGATATTTAGATTCCACATGAATTGCATATCACCTGATCTTTGTCTTTCTGCTTCTGGCTGATTTAGCATATTGTTTAGGTAATTACATACTGTTGAAATGTCAAAATTTCCTTCATCATAAGGGCTAAATTGTTAGCACTGAAAGCAAAGCTGTACTGGGTCAGTAGTATAGACTGCAAAAAGACTAAGAAAAGTACGCAGAGGCAATGGGTGAGCTATAGACAGTAATTCTACGTGTTGTAATCTTTTATTTATTAACTCATTTTACTTTGTTTCTTTTATACTGGACAAGTTAAGGGTCTAATTTCATTCCTCCATATGCTAATAACTAGTCAATTTAAGCACTGTTTATTTCTACAAAACCTATCATTGGAGTTTTGACAGGAATTTCGCTGAATCCGTAGATCAATTTGGAAATTTTGGCTAATTGAACAGTCTTAATTCTTTCATTCACGGTCATGGCATGTCACTCTTGTAGGGGTTTCTCCAGCACAAGACTGTTTTGGCAGTCAGGTGCCAAGGAATACCAGATGTCCCATCACCCATCAATCAAACAGGAGATTTGTTAAGAAGAAACACAGAACGCCAGCTGCCTCGGAACAAGTAGAGAGACAGAAGAAGGCTGATAGAAGGTGAAGACTTTCTTAGTGCTATTGGAGCTACTGTAAGGTAAGCAGTGAGCTACTGGAAAGGTAAGGCTCATCTCGTTGTTTTTGGTCATTAACACTGAGTCAGGAAGCAGGGATTTCCAGGTCTCAAGAACTCTGGATCAAGCCAAGGGCAGGGTGATTTTCCCTTGCCCTTGTTTCTGCAATTCCATTTATGCGCATCTTCTTAAATAAATTTCTCTTTCTTTCTCTCTGTCTCCCTCTGTCTCTCTCTTGAATATATATGTACATGTTGTTGCTGTGTATGTGTAGGGTATATTTGTGTGTGTGTGTGTGTGTGTGTGTGTGTGTATTAATGTTCAGGTGGAAATGTACATGTGTATGTATAAGACCAGGGATCAATGTCATGTGTCTTTCCCCATCAATCTCCACTTTCCTTTTGAGACAGTCTCTCCTGGAGCCTGAAGACTGACTGCTGAACAACCTCACCAGATCCTCTGTCCTCACATTCTAATCCTTGGATTAGAGGTCTGCATTTTTCTAATTCATTAAATGGTACTGCATTTTGTCATATTATTTTTCTGCATCTAATAAAGTGATCATATAAAGTATTTGTCCTTCACTCCACTAATACAATAAATCATACTCATTAATCTTTTATGATGAACCATCTTTCCCTCTATACACAGCCAATCCTGTTCTCCCGTGTGAATAATTCTCTTAGTGTATTGATGCAGTCTGCTTCTTTGTGGAAGATTTGTTTTTGCATTTGTATTTGTAAGCCTATTTGCTTGAATTATTATTTTCTTGAGATGCATTTGGCTCTAGTGCTCATTCTTATATGAACACTAATCTTAGTGGATCAATATCCTATTTTTACTATTTATTTAATGCTAGCATCTCTACATGGATATTAGTCCCCAAATATAGTAAAATTGTTTATCAGGGTATGGAACCAACTGTAGCAATGGGGTTGAATTTATATCAAATATGGCTTCTTCATTAATTTACCACCAGCTCCAACGATATGATAGCCTGAACTTTAATACAACTTTACTCCATAAATAGTTTCTCTTTATGACAGAACAAAGTGTCGCCAACTTCTTTCCATACATGCTTAAGTGTTCATGCACTGACGTTCTTCAGAAAATAGAAAATATTTTAAATAATAGTTTCATATAAATATCTCTTCAAATTTTATGATAGTATTATCCACATGAATGATGAGTAACACTCTTTTTAAAATAAATTTTAAGAAACAGACTCAAAGCTAGGCACAGTGGCACAGGCCTGTAATCCCAGCACTCCAGAAAGCAGAGGCAGGTGGATCTCTGTGACTTCTAGGCCAGCCTGGTCTACAAAGTGAATCCAGGTAAGCCAGGACTCTGTTACACAGAAAAAAAAAATGTGTGTGTGTGTGTGTGTGTGTGTGTGTGTGTGTGTGTGTCTGTGTCTCTGTGTCTCTGTGTGTGTGTGTTTTGTCAAACAGTAAATTCTAACATAGTTAATTTTGGCAGGGCTAAGATATCTGAAAGTACAATTATAGAATTTGAAAAGTAAATCTTAACCATTTTCAAATATTACCCAGTATTATTTTCATTTCCTGTCTTCATGTTTGGTGGCTAACTTACAGTGGGTTTCTTTTATAAGAAAAAGATTGGATATGACTTCTATGAGTTTTACAAGACTTTGATTAAAGACCTACTGGTGTTGACCAAAACAGAAGCCAATTTAAAAGATTTCTCAAAATATCCAGTATGAATGAAGGAGACACACACTCTAAAGCACTTTGAGACTGTATTTAAGATTTCTTTTATGAATCAAATATTTACAAATTATAATTGATGAGAGAATATGTGCACGCTTTCATTAATATATATTGCCTTTATGTTGTGTTTTTTTCAAGAATGTACAGTTGAGTGAGTCTAACTTTGGTTATGTGTGTGCATGTGTTTGATAACTTTAGCTTCTATATACATTATCTAAAAATAATTATAAATTATATGTATAGTTCAACCAATTGAAAATACATTTTGCAGGCTGATGAGATTGTTCAGTAGGTGCAGGTTCTTATAACCAAGCTTGATGATTCTAGTCCAATCTGACACATAGGAAGAAGGTGAAAACAAATGGACCTCGAATGTCCCCAAGGTGCCATGCATGTACACACACACATACTCAATAAATTAAATAAAATTGCAAATGAATATTTACAAAGTTTATTTTGCTGTATATTTGTTTTTTGATTCTTACAGACATAAGTTAAAACAAACATGGATTCCTATTGCTAAGTTAAAACCAATAATTAAAGCAATGTGTATAACAATCCTTTGATAACGAACACAAGCCATGTCTGCCAAACCAGGTAGGCTGACTGCAGAAACTCTATGCCCTCAGCCTCCTCACTCCCCTGTCCATGCCTCCTGAGGGTCCCACTGACCGTCTCACCTTGGCCCCCCTCTTTTCTTCGTTGCTCTGCTCCACTTTGAGCATTATGAAGAGAGGTGGAACTGGAGACACAAGGTTGGAGAGGAATCGCCTGTTGTGGGTAGCCCGTCCTGCCGCCTGCAGCCACGGTGAGGTCCGACCTGTGCTGCTGCTGAGATTCACATCTGGATCCATGGAAAGGCAACAAAAGGAGTCTGTGTCAAAGACTACGGCTCATATCACCACTGAAGACCATGCATACATCCCTCGTCTGGGCAGCCACGGGCGACCACATACATGACCAAGCACTGTGTGGAAGCGACCCCGCCCCTCACCTGCTGCAGCACTCAGGAGAGTGGGTCCCTTGCTTTTGCTAGACAGCACAGTGGAGATGGCCCTGGTGGAGGTGAGCCAGCCCTGAGAGTGTGAGCAGGATGTCAGACCCAGCCCCTCTCAGACTGCAACACTCGCGAGAGTAGGCCTTGTATCTCAGATGGACAGAGCAGTGGAGTCTGGCGCAGAGAGTAGAGTATATGGGAGCAGATGAGTGTGCACAAAGGGCATGAAAGTCGGAGAGCTGACCCTGCCCCCAGCTGGCTGAGGCACTGAGCGAGCTAGCCAGCGCAGTGTCGGAAAACTCACACTGCTGGCACAGTGGGAGAGGTGGTGAGCTGACCAGCTCAGCTACCACAAAGGCCCAGATCCAGGGCTTTGAGTTGGCCCACCCCAAAATTTACCCCATCTGTGAACTGCTGGAGCATGTGAAAGGGCCAGTTCTGAAGAGCCAAAGCTGGAAGATCTCCATGACACAGAGAAACAATAGGATATATGAGAGAAGTCCCTGTGATCAACCAGTATTAACAGAGTGAGGCAAAGGCCTCCTGCCAACCATTGGCCCATCGCAGTGAGCATTTACAAGTGAAGATGTGTGGATGAAGGGTATGCTGTGGGGTACGCACTGCACCTTCCATGATGCCTTCTTGTCTTTTATGCTTTGTTTAGTTTTGTTTATTTTTTTCTTTCTTTATTTTATTTTTTTTACTTTTTAAAAATTTATTTATATTTTTATAAATTACAGTGTAATCACTTTGTATCCCCACTGAAGCCCCCTCCCTCATTCCCTTCCAATCCCACTCTTCCTCCGTCATCTCCTCCCATGCCCCTCCCCAAGTCCACTGATAGGGGAGGTGCTCCTCCCATTCCCTCTGACCCTCACCTATCAGGTCTCATCAGGACTGGCTAAATTGTTTTCTTCTGTGACCTGGTGAGGCTGCTCCCACATCAGGGGGAGGTGATCAAAGAGCAAGCCCATGAGTTCATGTCAGAGACAGTCCCTGTTCCCATTACTAGGGAACCCGCTTGGAGACTGGCCTGCCATAGGCTACATCTATGCAGAGGTTCCTAGGGGTTCTAGGTTATCTCAATGCATGGTCCTTGGTTGGAGTATCAGTCTCAGAAAAGATCCCTGTACCCAGAATTTTTGATCTGTTGCTCTCCTTGTAGAGCTCCTATCCTCTCCAGGTCTGCCTATCTCCCCCTTCTTTTGTAAGATTCCCTGCACTCTGCCCAAAATTTGGTTATGAGTCTCAACATTTGCTTTGATACACTGCTGGGTAGAGTCATTCAGAGGCCATCTGTGGTAGGCTCCTGTCCTGTTCCCTGTTTTCTCCCTCTTCCACTGTCCATCCCCTCTGCCTTTCTGCATGAGGACTAATCAACTTACCCAGGGTCCTCCGTCATGATTAACTTCTTTAGGTATACATATTTTAGTATGTTTATCCTATATTATATGCCTAATATCCACCTATAAGTGAGTATATACCATGTGTGTCTTTCTGCTTCTGGGATATCCAAACAGCAAAAATCAAGTAACCCAATTAAAAAATGGGATACAGAGCTAAACAGAGAATTCTCAATAGAGGAACATGGAATGGCAGAGAAACACTTAAAGAAATGTTCAGTGTCCTTAGTCATCAGGGAAATGCAAATCAAAACGACCCTGAGATTTCACATTACACCCATCAGAATGGCTAAGATCAAAAACTCAAGTGACAACACATGCTGGAGAGGTTGTGGAGAAAGGGGAACCCTCCTCCACTGCTGGTGGGCATACGAACTTGTACAACGACTTTGGAAATCAATCTGGCTCTCTTTCAGACAATTAGGAATTGTGCATCCTCAAGATCCAGCTATACCACTCCTAGGTATATATCCAAAAGATGCTCAAGTACACAATAAGGACGTTTGCTCAACCATGTTTGTAGCAGCTTTATTCATAATAGTCAGAACCTGGAAACCCAGATGTCCCTCAACGGAGGAATGGATACAGAAATTGTTGTACTTTTAACACAATGGAGTACTACTCAGCAATTAAAAATGAGGAAATCATGAAATATGCAGGCAAATGTTGGGAAATAGAAAAGTTTATTTTCTTATATATTTATTTTCTTTAGAGGGAAAGGTTGGAAAGATAGAGTGGATAGGAAGGGAGGAGATGAGTGAGACTGGGGTGCATGAATTGAAACTCACAAAGAATCAATAAAAAGCTGTTTGTTTATTTGTTTGTTTTTAAGACACAGACTTACAGAATGGATATATAAACAGGATCACTCTCTGCTGCATCCAAGAAACACACCTGAACATCAAGGACAGACATTACCTCATGGTAAAGAGTTAGAAAATGGTATCCCCAAAAATGGACCTAAAAAGCATCTGGTATAGTTATATTAAAAGCTAACAAAATAGACTTCAAAACAAAGTTAATAAAAAGAGATGGGAAAGAACAAGCACATTAAAGGATAACTCCATAAAGATGAAAATTTAATTCTTTTTTTTTTAAATTATTTGTTCTAAAAATTACAGTTTATTCACTTTGTATCTGAACTGTGGCCTCTCCCTAATCCCTCCCAATTGCACCCTCTCTCCCTCATCTCCCCCCATTAACCCTTATGTCCCAAATACAAAGGCAGCCACTTTTGTCAAAGAAACACGACTACAGCTTAAATCACATATTGATTCTCACAAACTTATAGTAGGATACTTCAACCCTCCACTCAACCAAACAAAAAATAAAATGAGAGATGCTGAGCTAACTGAAGTTATAAAGCAAATGAAACTAACACATATTTACCAAACATCTCATCCAAACACAAAAGAATATGCCTTCTTCTCAGCACCCCACAGAACTTTCTCAAGAAACTGACTGACAAAGCAAGTTTCAATAAATGCAAAAAAAATTGAGATAAATCGCTGCATCCTAAAAGACCACCATGGATTAAATCTGGATATCAACAACAGAAACAACTGAAAGCTTATACACTCATGGACACTAAAGAGCTCTCTCCTGAATAATAAAAGGGTCAAGACAGAAACAAAGAAATTAGACTTTCTAGAGTTCAATGAAAGTGAAAACAGAGCGAACTTATGAGACACAATGAAAGCACTGCTAAAAGAACATTCAAAGCACAAAGTGCCTACCTAAAAATACGTTGAGATTACTCATACTAGCTACTTGCCAGCACACCTGAAATATCTAGAACAAAAATAAGTTAGCATAACCAAGAGGAGCAGAAGGCAATAAATCAAACGGAGAGCTGAGATCAATAAAATAGAAACAAAAGGAATAATATAAAGAATCAAAGAATTGAGTTTTTTTTCTTTTTTTGTTTTTATTTGTGCTTGTTTGTTTTTATAAAATCAACAAGATAGACAAACCCTTATGTAAGCTAACTAGGTTACTTTGGTCAAAGCCTCCAAATCCTTAGACTGGAGATATGGCGCATGTATTAAGACCACTTGTTCCTTTAGAGGATTCAGGTTCAGTTCCTAGAAGCCACATGTTGGCTTAACAACCATTTACAATTCCACTCCATGGACCCAGTCGGGTCTTCTGAGCTCTAGAAACACCAATCGTGCCTATAGTGCACATATACACATGAAAAAAATGCTCAAACACACGCACAAAAGCATGGTTTTTACCCCTACAAATCTTACATTAAGCCTCTGCAAACCGTGATCGGATCCCTTTAAACATCAGACAACAAAATATTCAACCTTTATACCATGTTTTGAACATGCACCTCATGGAGAACCATAAAAAAAAAAATTGATGGTGCATGAACAAACCTGTAATTAATCCCTAGTACTTTTCAAACTGTTCCTGAATCCCATAGATATCTCTAGACCCTTTCCTCAGAGACATAACTGAGACTTGAAAATATACAACCATTCTTGGTCACCCTGTGACTAAGCATTTCAACTTCTGCAAAATCTATGGCTTCGGCAATTGGTACCCTGGATTTACCTGCTTGGGCCTTATTCCACAACGTATTCTGTGGAGCACATTCAGTTTTTCCTGAGTTTTATGTTTTAGCTATGGTTAGGCCATCTGTGTTTGCAGTTTTAGTAACTGGGCTTCTGTTAGACCCACAGCAGCTGAGCTAGGAGAAAAATACCTTCAGCACTCACATTTCAATCAGGTGTCTGCAGTTACTGGAGAGATACCTGAACTGAAAAAAGTCTGGAAAGTTCATGGGTGTTCAACAGAGACAAAGACAGAATTTACAGACACAACGTTTTTAAAGACAATATTCCAGGAAAAAAAGGAAGCTAGACCCCGAGTCATGAAGAAATCTGTGTCTAGTCAGACTGGCAGCATAATTTGTTCTCTGTAATATAAGAAACAAAATTTAATATTATTTGAAATTTATACTGTTAAAATCGGTTGTGCCCTATATAAAAACACTTCTTTCTAAAAATTAAATAGAATTTTAAATAAACAATTTTATTAGTTCTTTACATTAAAAGATAAAAAAGTTTATTAAAACATTCATGGCATATTTCCATTAATTATCACTGCACCAGCTTAGAGAGATTTCTATGACATATGTTAAATCAGCAGGGTAAAAATACAAGTTTTCATTAAACTTTTTTAAAGTTACATACAGTTAACTGTATAAAGTATGCATTTTCTATTACTCAGTTCAGTTTGAGTAGATATCGGAAATGCAGAAACGCGTATGTCATCTAACAACTCCCCGTGCTTGCACTGAAGCAGCAGGGTTACTCTTGGGCTCTTCAGCTGGTTCTCGCTCAGGTGTCAGGACTGCTGTGCTCTGAAGACTCTGAGCCATGGATGCGTGCGTGCTCATCAAGAAACGCATTCCACCACCGAGCGAAAGAGCAAATGTGCATGTCGTGCTCCGCTCACTCTGCAAAAGCACGTCTTGACTATCCTTGGCTCAGAGGCCTTTAAAAGCATAGAAATGTAACTATTTATTTTAGACACATATAAAGGCTGGTCAAAGTTATCTTTTGGCTTACTTTTTGTACTATTGCATAGTGGGTAAATGACAGTTTTGAATCCACTTCTGCCATATTCTGAAGCTATTTGATTCAGTTTGCTATATTTAACAATCCAGTAAAACTGATATTCATAATCATGTTATTTTAGAGCAACATAAATAATAAAATATGGAATATTGGCTGTTTAATAAAAAGGAAGTAGGATGATATGAAATATTTCATTTTTCCTTTACTAAGCAATAAGAAATATGAGACTAACAGCATTGTACTAAATAAAATTTGGCAATTGCTATTAGTGTGAGATTACATGAGAGAAGGTTGGTAACCATGGCGAATCAGAGAACATGATCTCAATTCAGCCGATAATGACCAGACAAAAGATAATTGATAGCAAATCATCTATTACTTTTTTCAAGACATAGAAGATATCCATATATGAAGTGAAATCTCAATTCTAATTAAGAAAACAAAATAAATGCTGTGTGTGACAATATTAATGAGTCAAGCAAAATACATCTGTAGTTTACCTGCGGTCTTCTGAATTCCTGTTCGTAACCTGGGAATCAAACATACTCACCAAGGTTTGATGGGGCAAACAGAAATTTAAAAGAAAAAAAAAAAGTCAGTCTATTATTTGCTTTTCTTCTTATTGTGACCAAATGCCTAAGAGAAAGCAAATTAAAAGAAAAATGGTCTGTGATTCATAGTTCAGAAAAATGGATTTGATCAGAGCGGCAAAGTCAGATGAGCAGGGGCAGTGTGGTCCAAGCTGAAAAGAGACTATCTACCCACACATGGTCTGGGAAGTCAGGGAAACACATAACCTTAGCCACGTTGAGGATGGATTCTTCCTCCTCTGCTAGTCCTCTCTGGAAGGCCCCTCAATGATATGTCCTGATACGTATCTCTTAGCTGATTCTGGATTCAGATAACAGGCAAGGCTAACCATCACAAATCTACCACTTGTCATATTGACACACTTTACACTGTAACTGTCTAAAACTAACATAAAAAGAAGTAAGAAAAAACAGTAAAATGTTTCCGAATTAATTTATTCCTTTACTACTTCATCTTTTCATTATTCAACAAAGTATAAAACAATAAAAATATTATAATATTTTTGAAAAGGAGAAGACAAATTCTATTCAATATACTATTAAACAATTTAGGAATATTGAGATAACACAGATGCATTTTAAAATTATTTACTCAAATCTAGATATCTAGTAAGATTTAAAATAAATGGTATTATTATAAGACTGTTCGATGTTCTTAAATATCTTTAGTAATTTTACTTTTTTTTAAATTTTATTTTTCTCATTAGTTACATTTTGTTAATTCTGTATCCCTGCTGTATCCCTCATTCCCTCCCCAATCCCACCCTCCCTCCCTTGTCTCCTCCCTGCCCCTTTCCAAGTCCACTGATAGGGGAGGACCTCCTCCCCTTTCATATGACTCCGTTTTGTCAGGTATTTTCAGGACTGGCTGCAAAGTCCTCCTCTGTGGCCTAACAGTGCTGCTCCTCCCTTGGGAGGTGGGGAGGTCAAAGAGCCAGTCATTGAGTTCCTGTTAGAAATAGTCCTTGTTCCCCTTACTATGGGAAACCAATTGATTACTGAGCTATCACGGGTCACATCCGAGCAGAGGTTCTAAGTTTTATCCTCTCATGGTCCTTGGTTGAGTGTCCATCTTTGAAAAGACCCTGTGCCCAGATATGTTTGGTGCTTGTGGAGCTCCTATCCTTTCCACATCAAACTCCCCTTCTTTCATATGATTCCCTGCACTCTGCCGAAGGTTTGGTTATGAGTCTTAGTGTCTGCTTTGAAACACTGCTAGGTAGAGTCTTTCAGATGCTTTCTGCGGTAGACTCCTGTCATACGTTCAACGCATATCCCATTTGTCTTTCCACCCAAACTCAAAAGAGTATACCTTCTTTTCAGCACCTCATGGAACCTTCTCCAAAATAGACCATATAGTTGGTCACAAAGCAAGCCTCAACAGATATAAAAAGTAATTTTACTTTAAAGAGTAAATGTCATAAATATGGAATGTGTCTTCATTATAAATTTAAGTAAAAAAGATATAGGTTCTCTGTCAGACAGGATGTCTTACATATCATAATCAATGGAATTAAATAGAAGACCCAGAAATGAACGCACACACTTATGGACACCTGATTTTTTACAAAGATGCCAAAACCATACAATGGAAAAAAAGATAACGTCTTCAATAAATGGTGTTGGTCTAACTGGATGTCTAAATGTAGAAAAATGCAAATAGATCCATACTTATCACCCTGCACAATACTGATGTTCAAGTAGAACAAAGATATAAACATAAAACTAGACTCACTAAACCTGTTAGAAAAAAAAATGGTGGACAAGCCTTGAACGTACTGGCACAGGAGACTGCTTCCTGAACAGAACACCAACAACACAGGCTCTAAGATCAACAAACAATAAATGGGACCTCATGAAACTGAAAAGCTTCTGTAAAGCAAAGGACACTGTCATTAGAACAAAACTACAGCCTACAGACTGGGAAAGGATCTTCAACAACCCTATATCTGACAGAGGGCTAATATCCAGAATATATAAAAATCTTTTTTTTATTAATTACACTTTATTCATTTTGTATCCCCCCATAAGCCCCTCCTTCCTCCCCTCCCGATCCCACCCTCCCTCCCCTTTCTGCATGCATGCCACTCCCCAAGTTCACTGATAGGGGAGGTTCTCTTCTCCTTTCTGATCTTAGTCTATCAGTTCTCATCAAAATTGGCTGCATTGTCCTCTACCATGGCCTGGTAAGGCTGCTCCCCCCTCAAGGGGAGGTGATCAAAGAGCAGGCCAATAAGATTATGTCAGAGGCAGTCCCTCTTCCCATTACTATGTAACCCACTTGGACACTGAACTGCCATGGGCTACATCTGTGCGAGGTTCTAGGTTATCTCCATGAATAGTCCTTGGTTGGAGTATGAGTCTCTGGGAAGTTCCCTGTGTTCAAATTTTCTTGTTCTGTTGCTCTCCTTGTGGAGACCCTGTCCTCTCCAGCTCTTACTATTTCCCACTTCTTACATAAAATTCCATTCACTCTGCCCAAAGATGGCCTGTAAGTCTCAGCATCTGCATTGATAGTCTGCAGGGCAGAGCCTTTCAGAGGTCCTCTGTATCAGGCTCCTGACTTGTTCCCTCTTCTCTCCTTCTTCTGGTGTCCATCCACTTTACCTTTCTGGATAGGAATTGAGCATTTTAGTAAGAGTCCTCCCTCTTGATTAGTTTCTTTAGGTGTACAGATATTAGTAGGTTTATCCTATATTAATGTCTATATGAGTGAGTATATATGGTGTGCATCTTTCTGCTTCTGGGACAGCTCACTCAGGATGATCTTTTCCAGTTCCCACCATTTACCTGCAAATTTCATGATTTCCTTGTTTTTTATTGCTGAGTAATATTCTGTTGTGTAGATATACCACAATTTGTGCTTCCATTCCTCCACTGAGGGGCATCTGGGCTGTTTCCAGCTTCTGGCTAATACAAATAAGGCTGCTACAAACATGTTTGAGCAAATGTCCTTATTGTGTACTTGAGCCTCTTTTGGGTTTATGCCTAGGAGAAGTATAGCTGGATCTTGAGGAAGATTCCTAGTTGTCTGAGAAAGTGCCAGATTGATTTCCAGAGTGGTTGTACCAGTTTACATTCCCACCAGCAATGGAGGAGGGTTCCCCTTTCTCCACATCCTCTGCAGCATGTGTTGTCTCTTGAGTTTTTCATCTTAGCCATTCTGATGGGTGTAAGGAGAAATCTTAGGGTCGTTTTAATTTGCATTTCCCTGATGGCTAATGAGGTTGAGCATTTCAAGAACTTAAACAGCAACAAAACAATCAATCCAATTAAAAAATGGGATACAGAGCTAAAAAGAGAATTCCCAACAGAGGAATACTGAATGGCAGAGAAACACTTAAAGAAATGTTCAGTGTCCTTAGCCATCAGGGAGATGCAAATTAAAAAATCCTGAAATTCCACCTTACCTTAGGAAGACCCTAGGTAAGATGATCAATCCTCAATCTGAAAGGCAAATTTTTAAAGGCAAATGGGATGACATCAGAAGAGGGAGAAAACAAGGAACAGGACAGGAGCCTGCCACAGAGGGCCTCTGAAAGACTCTACCCAGCTGTGTATCATAAGCAGATGTTGAGACTCATAGCTAAACTTTGGGTAGAGTGCAGGGAATCTTGTGAAAGAGGGCGAAGAAAAAAAGACCTAGAGGGGACAGGAGCAACACAAGGAGATCCACAGAGTCAAGAAATCTGGGCACAGGGATCTTTTCTGAGACTGATACACCAACCAACGACCACGCATGGAGATAACCTAAAACCAATGCACAGATGTAGCCCTGTCAGCTCAGTCTCCAAGTGGCGTTTTGGAGTCCACAGTTCTGTCTGGGGTGGTGGTAGAGCACGCAGGGGCAGGCATGTGGTGGCTCCAAGCTGGCAACTGGATGCCTGCAGGAACCCAGAAACTTTTCCATGTATGTGTGGAGGGGTTGGGGGGTCGGCTGAGTGCTCTAAGCTTGGACCTGCTGTTCCCCGTCATTGTGGGGCTTCCTCCTGACAGGGAAACCCAGTCCCTGGTGCCCTAGGGCCCACAGTTCTGTCTGGAACTGAAGTCAGTGCACAGGCAGGTCTCTGGGCTGGCAATTCAGCGTCCTGCTCTGGGCTCGTGGTCGGGCATCGACATGAACCATGGGTCCTTTTCCAGGGATTGACTGGGTGACCTGAGGTTGGTCCCAATTGCTTCCTCTTTCTCTCGACTGGAAATCCCAGCCTCTGGTGTTTTGGTGTCCACAGTTCAGCCTGGGAAGGTGATCAAGACAGGCAGGCTTGTGGCTCTGGGCTGGCGACCGAGTGTCTGCAGGGACCTGGGAACTCTTCCGGGTTTAGCTGGGTGACCTGAACCTGATGGCTTCCCACACCGTGGGTTTCCTCTCACCTGGGAAGCACAATCGCTGGTGTTTAGGGCTCAGCGTTCGGTCTCCTGGTCACTGTGCTGTCACTGCTGTCCTGCTCCTCAGATACCATAAGTCAGATTTCTAAGGTTTTGAGACAATGATTTCTAGTATGGGTACCTAAAATCGAAATGAACTTGCATGATTTACTCACCTTTTTGAATAAGGTAATAATTTTATGGTAAGTGACAGAGATAATATCATAATTTAGGCTGTTCTAGTTTTTTCCCCTGATTCTGAGTAATATTTGTAACGTTTTAACAAAAAACTCCTGTAAGCTTTTCTATGTGGTGATGGCATGTCGTGATCAAACAAAAGTGGCTTACCTTGACAGATATTAAATAGTAGCATGAAGCCTACCTGGGGTCGAAAATGAATTTGAAAACTTTAGAAAACAAAACCTTTTCAGGACAAAAGCTGTGTCCTATATAATGCTATTTCTTCCTGTAAATGTATTTTATATGGAAATTTTGGATCTAGAAATGTCAGATGCAAACATAAAAATGTTAGATCCAGAACTCTGAACGGCACTTGTAGAATTCCATTTTTATGCTCCATAATGCATTTAGAGGATATGAAAAGCTGAGAACCACCTATACCTCCAAAAGTGAATAGTTCATATATATTCACCATGGAAATCAGTAGTGAATAAAATTGGACTTCTCAATTTTTAATACATATTGCACAGTATTCTCATCCATGAAGTCCTGCGATCCCTAAAGTGGATCTAACATAACTGTCACCAATCCCTGTAAGAAGTCCAGGAGTATACACGCATTCATATAGCCAAGACTGTTCTAATTACTCGTGATTCACAGTAAATGTAGATTGTAGTAACAATTCACTACAATGAGGAAGACTCAAGAGAAACTAAAGGCATAATTGAACTTTGAGGGAAGAAACAGAAAAATAGAAGTAAAAGGTCCTAAAGGAAATGTGTTGAATAAATCACTATAAAACTTACTTTGAAATTGTGTAATATTGTATTTGGAGAGAAATTTATTTTTATTTATTCTTTGAGAATTTCATACAATGTGTTTTGATCATTACAACCCCACCCCAAATTCCTCCTAGATCCACCACACTCCTATAACACCATTCAACAATGAGTTTTCTTCTTTTTTCTTCTCTCTCTCTTCTTCTTCTCCTGTTCCTCCTCCTCCATCTCCTCCTTCTCCTTTTCTTCCTCTCACAGGAGTTCAAATTGTGTTGCCAAATAGGACTTAGGTATGGGATGTATCCTAGAGTGTGGTTAATATAGCAGTGCCCACGCCATTTAGGAAAACTGACTCTTCCTTCCCCAGAAGCTATCAAATATCAATAACTCAATATCAAATAACAATAACTCCTCAGCTAGTGGTGAGACTTCCTGTCTGTCTCTGCTACCCATGGTGAGCTCTGGCTTGAATTTTCACAGGCAAATCTTGTGCAATCAGTCACAATCACTATAGTTCTTATGTGCCATTTTCATATTGTTCTAAAAAGACATTGTTCCTTTAAAGTTACCCACCACCTTGGGCTTTTATCATTTTTTCTGACCTTTTGTCCAACAAGATTCCTGGACCATGAGGGAAAGGGCGAGCTACGAACCAGAATGTGGGTCACACACTCCTTGTATCTCATTTTCTGCATTTTGAGTAGTTAAGGTTCTCTACATTAACTGGCATCTGCCGAAGGAAGAGGATTTTTTGATGCATTCAACATTATGGAATATTGGTATTACAAGAAATCATTAGAGATCATTTTGAAGTTACGTTTACTTCTCAAGATAATAGTAGTAGGTTCTCTTCTAGAAATTATGACCTAAGTAGCCATAGGTTCTTGACTTCCTTAACAGTGCCAGATATGGGTTCCATCTTTATTCAGCAGTTGTTTGACATAAGCAGAAAATGTTTGGCTACTCCCATATTTTCCGTGCTACTACGGTAGCCATGCGTCTATATTGTCGGGGTAGTCATTACTAGCTGGCTTTAAAATAGCTGACACTAAAACTATCTGGAGGTCTATTGGACTCCATCGACCAACAGCTCAAAGAAGGTAACCCATTCCTGGTTTTAGGGGTTTCATTTGCTAGCACATGTGCTCAGTTCAACTGTTGCCCTCCCATTGTGAGTGCAAGTCCAACTTTAAAGATTTTTTAGATGTATATATTTTAGTAGAAATATGATTTAGCTTAGTATAATGTGCTATTCCATAAAAAGTCATCATTAAAATTCGAATATAAAAAGAGACATCCTGTAACAAAAAGAAACCAAGGAGTAACAGTTTCGTCTATGGCGTTCATTCTATATTTAAAGATACACATTCAGGAGTGAGCTCCACTGCTTTTGTGTTTGTATGCCACCAATAAATTTTATTGGAATTTGGGACTACAAAGAGTAGGTAAAGTGTATAGTGTTTTTTGAGGAAATAACAACTTTGTTCTTTCATGTAAAGAACAGTGAAGTAAACTCAGATTCTCAGTTAGAATTATCTGCAAAAACTTTATTTAAAAGCATGTTTCCAGTCTCAAAATGGCGGAACCGTGTTACGGAGTGCGAGCAGAACAGCGCACACATCTTTTCTTCCAGGAAAGCATGAGAGACATAAGCCATGCTGGTTTCTAATTTTCCTCTTATGAAAATAATAGCTCAGTGTTACTTCAAGGTTCAATTATTTAAGAGATATGCTGAATGTGCATAGAGTGTGTGAGGCCTCTCAAAAGATGTGTCTAAAACAGAGCTGTTTAGTGTGACAAAGCTACAAAATGCCAAGATATTGTGCTGAATGCAAAGCCTATATTGAAAGTGAAGAACTGCAAAGTGGTTTTATGGGCTTAAATCTTGACAAGGTTTGTTACTTCTTTGTCTCAACATGACAATCGACACATTGCACAACTAATTCACGGATTTTTAAGTGGGTTCTTGAGACTTTCTCATAAAAAATCTTGGTAAAATACTTATGTATGAATGGCAGACAACTGTGTATTTTTTAATTACAGGTATTTGTCATTGTATAGTTTGCCATATAAATGGAATAATAAAATTTTCAGGTTCCCTGGTATAGAATATATATAAAAATGTTAGCGCTCATAAAATACACCAATTCTATATTCTAATAACAACCACAGATCTGCACATTGCTGAAGGCTAAATAGACAATATGAAACTATGAAAGCAAAATCTAGTAATATTCCAAATGAAGTTTAGAACAAAAATCTTCCTCTCTATACTTTCTCCTATAACTGGAGAAAGGGCTGGGAAATACCGTATAGTAAAGCCTATAGCCATGTATAGTTAAAGGATTAAAAATCCTAAGTATCAATTTGTGACTATAGAGAAACTTAGAACTTACCTGCAGCAAGCATTTCACAGGAAATGCATTTACAATGCAAAAACCACGTTGAATATGGAAACAGGAGATGACTCAATTAGTAAAATGCCCATTGACCATTAGTTTGATCCCCAATCCACCTCATCCTCACCCCTTCTCTCTCCCCGAATAATGCACTAAGCATGGTGATCTGACAATGGTTTGTACTTTTTATCCCAGTGTGTGACAGACAATTCTACACCTAAGATTGACCTTTGGCCTTCCCATGGAGTGCATACAAACACACAGATTGTGTCAACCCTGATTGTAGAGATAAGGACAAACTGTAGTTAAACAGTGTCATCTCCAAATTGTAATGCCTGCCATCCCCATTCAGATTTACAAAACCTGGTCAAAATGTAGAGATTGAGACAGTCAATGACACTTTATGTCTTATATTTTCTGGTAGATAAAATTCAAAATGTAATTTTCTTATGTGAATAAGGACTCATAACCTTTTTTTCTAATTAGAGATGCTTAAAATACCTAAATATTCCTTCTCTCCTACATTTCCGGTACACCCAGTGTAGATGACAAAATATATCCTATTTCACCTACCATTGTCATCTCAGAACTCTATTCAGGAACACCTCGAGACTTCCTGAGGAAACAGTTATCCTCAGGAAATTATACGTTAATGGATCATGCCTCATGAAATTTTAGCATGGCATGGCTCATTATGGTACACAAAAAATGTGTTGCAAATAAAGTAAGAGTCTATGGGAATAAATAGGAAAGGGAATGAAAGTGTTTATATAAATCAATAGGACCAATCACCAGCAAGCACAGTTTTCGCAAGTCTAGGTAATATTGTGTCTGGCAAGGAATCTGATAGATGAGGCAACCTGTGGTGGACAGCATAATACCTCTGAATGCTAGCACACTCATGAGCCTGTGAAATATAAGCATATCCATCTCAAAACATTAGTAAGGAGATTAAAGGCATTCATTTATCTAATGACAGAGATGGTCTGGCACATCACAAACATCCATCTCCCATAATAGCAAGAATTTGACACTTCTTATTTCACTGGGCCTCTATAAATTTTCCACTTACCAGTTTCTATCTACTTCAATTGGTATTTCAAGTCACTGAAGCCCAATTATGGAGGGATAGAAACAAGGGCTCTGGGCCTCAAATGTAATAAAATTCCTTTAAACTACATTATAAGCAGTAAAACAGCAGCAAAAAAACACACCCACTCTGACCATAGGCAACTAATCATCCTTGAGGATAATGAGATTTATCTAAGAAATTTATCTGTCCAAATAAAGCAATGTTCAGCAGATAAGTGCTGAGAATTAGCAAGTATTCTGTGTGGAAAAACATCTCAGATTGAGATGTCTCCTTGCTACAACTACACGAATCTTTGAAGCATTTTTGTTTTGCAATGGCATCCAATTTGCTAAACCTCTATTTCCTAAAAAATATTTTTTTCAATGCCTCCCTCCATTTTAAACAGAGTTTGGTGCTTCTAATAGGAAATGTTCCCCATACAATATGTATCTGAATGTCTATAAAGCCTTGACTAAGATAGTGACATGCTGGAGAAAATTTGCTATTGTGAGCAGGCTTTGAGGTTCATAGCATCACCCTACTTCCTGGTCACTCTCTTTGCCTCCATACATAGCTGAGGTGTGATTCCTCTGCCTCCTCATCTGGTATCTTGTTGCCATGTATTCCTCGGTATTATGGACAAAAACAAAGCTGACACCATCAGTCAAAATAAATCAAGATGATTTTGTCTTGGTCTATTATCACTTTAAAAGAAAGGTAACTAAAACAAGGAGCCAAAGGTGAAACATTCTAATTCTGACTGCAATTTTGCATGGTATCTTCTCTTCAGTTCTCACACCTACTTGACATAGTTCTGTTAAACCTAACCTAAACCTAACCTTAATTCCAGCGACACCACTCCCTTTATTTTGTGTTTTTGTCTTCTGCTGCTGGACATGGGGCTGGCCCTCAAGAATGATTTGTTTCCCCACGGTGAGACTCTTTTGGAAAAAAATAATTTTTTCATGTGCTAGTGCATGGCAATTGGAGATAGCGTCTAAGTTAGGTTTGGGCTTGTATCAGCCTGTTAGTACTGCATTCCCCTTCGCACAGACCCCCTCAATACTTGAGCATGCAGCCAGAGTCTCTCTGAGATCATAGGTGTGTCAGTCATGATTTTTGTTTGTTTGTTTTTTACTCCTTTTCTTCTGTCCATTTATTAATTTGTGTTTTTTTCTATTCCAATTGTTTTTTTATTGAAAATCATTTAAAGGAAGCATGCTAAGTTAGAGTTGGGAAAGATAAACATTTTAATTAAGTGTATTTTATAATAATGACATGGTTTATTAACTTTTGTAAATGTCTAGAAGAATATGAACAGTGGCTAGAGCCATAGGTAAACTTCAAACTAAGTTTTTCTAACCTGTGTTTGGAAAAGAATATATTCTTATATACAAACACACATATGTTGAAACATCTGGTGAAACTCTGTTGAACAGAACTAGTTTGTTCATCTGCAGGTGCATATCAATTGGAGATAATTTCTGAGTCAGGGATGGGTTCTTATATCTACTACTTCTCTTAGTACTGGGACATCATCTGGCACAAACGTGTGTGTGTGTGTGTGTGTGTGTGTGTGTGTGTGTGTGTGTGTGTGTAAGAAATTTAAATGCAATCACAATTAATGGTGGCAAAATGCACTGACTAGACATCAAATGCCACCAGTGCCAGAAATGCATTACACCTGTCTAGTCATTGGCCAAAGGAGCCCTATTGAACCCCTCCAGCATTTACAGGCTGTTTTCAAGGTAATTGGTTATCCTCCAGAACCCAGTGTTAAGGTCCTGTTGCTGGAGGTACTTATGCTGTTGAATAGAGAAAAATCAAGATGGTCTCCAACTAGAAGCTTCATTCCTACTGACAAGCATTCATGATGTTGTAAATTAATATTCACACTTTCAGAGGAGAAAAATTATCACCATTTCTACCTGCAACAATTAATGTGACTTAAAACAGAGATCTGCCTGAAGGATGTCCTGGTGCACCAGTGGCACAATGTTTTTCCATTTTTTGTTTGTTTGTTTTGTTTTACTTTATATCCTCCTCTCCCAATCCTCCCCTTAAGTGAAAGTTTCTGCTTTCTTTGAAGACTTAGTTTTGTCCTGTGATGATTTGCTGCAAGCTTGGCACGTGATGATTTGCGAGGGGCCGGCTTGTGAGAGGTCACTTAATGTTTTACTGTGAGCTCACTCATTCGAGGAGTTTGACTTTGGCCAGATGAAAGCATCTGTAAGTGGACTTTGAGGAGAGCAGATATGTAGAGGCCCACATACAATGAGGGTTGGCTTATTGGCTCAACAACACTGTGCTTATCTTCGTGCTCCCACACTTGACTTCACCGAGAGAAACCTTCCAGAGACCTTCTCAGGGCAATCCAGCTGAGTCTTGAAGCTCTTGCTGACTGGTCATACTGATGCATTTTGCAGCTTGGTGTTGGCCTTTGGACTGGACTACTGGTATTCTGACAACTGAGTTTGGTAATTCCCTAAAGACCCATTGATGCTAATCAGCAGTAAGTATATAAAAGCTGGCTACGGCCCTTTGTCCTACTAATCTATTTAAGGTCAATGGGTTGGAAAGAAGGTAAAGGTATTTAAGAACCATAAATAAAGTAGGTTTGGTGGAAAATGTAAGCCTCCACTTTTTCTCTCTTCCCTATTTATTCCCTTTCCCTCCCTATTTCCCCCAATAAAAGGAGAGTCACCCCCACTTCTCCACACATCAACCCTCCTTAGCAAATCAAGTCACATCAGGACTGATCATATCTTCATCCCCCAAGGCAAGGACAGGCAACCCTGCCAGGGAGAAGTGATCTGAAAGCAGAAAATAGAGTCCATGTTAGAAAGAGTCCTCCCCCTCCATTAGACCAAACTGCCCATCAGCCACATATGTGCAGGATGCCTAGGTTCAGAACATGCATGTTCCTTAGTTGATATCTCAGTCTCTGAAAGCTCCCATGGGACTGGGTTAGTAGTCTCTGTTGGTCTTCTTCTGAGGTTCCTGCCCCTCCAGGTCCTTCTATCTTTTCCCCAACACTTTCATAATTCCCTCTGAGCTCTGCCCCACTTTGCTGCAAGTTCCAGCTTCTGTCTCCATCTGCTGCTGGCTGGAGCCTCCCAGATAACCATCAAGTTAGGCTCCTGTCTGCAAGCACAGCAGAGCATCATTAATAGTGTCAGGGGCTGGCTCTCTACAGTGGGGTGGGTCTCAAGTTTGGGCCAATTATTGGTTGGACATCCCTCTATCTTTGTTCCCTTGTTATCCTTTCACTTCTTGTAGGTAGGGTAACTTATGGATCACAGGTTTTGTCACTAGGTTGCTGTTCTCCTTCCACTAGTCCTGCCTGGCTAAGAGGTGGTCACTTCAGCCTTCATGCCCCGCCCAGCCTTGTTAAGAGTCTCAGCTGGCGTCACAGCCACATCTTCCCAGGAGCCTACCCTGTCGCAGGCCTCCAGCTTGACAAGGAGATGCCCCCTTCAGGGCAGTTTCCCTTCTTCTTCCGAGCCCCCTCACCTCCCATCCCCGTTCTCCCCACATCTGATTTCCATCTCCTGCCCAGTTTCCTCTCCTCATCCACTTCTGCTGTCTCTTCTATGTCCCCTACCAATGGCATTCTGGCATCCTCTCTTGGCTCCTCCTTGTTCCTTAGCTTCTTTGGGCTGTGAATTGTAGTATGGTTGTGCTGTACTATAGCCAAATATCTGCGTATAATTGAGTACAAACTTCCTGGGTCTGGGTTACCTCACTTAGGATGATCTTGTCTATTTCCATCCATTTATCTTCAAATTTCATTATTTTTTGTTTGTTCTTAATAGCTAAGTAGTATTTCATTGTATAAATTCACCACAATTTCTTTATCCATTCTTCAATTGAGGGACAACTGGGTTGTTTCCAGATTCTGGCTATTATGAATAAAGCTGCTATGAACATAGTTGAACAAATGTCCTTGTTATATGGTTTAGCATCACTTGGGTATATGCCCAGGAGTGGTATAGCTGGGTCTTGAGGTATAACTTTTTCTAATTTTCTTTTAAAAAGTGCCATATTAATTTCCAGAGAGACTGTAAAAGTTTGCGCTCACACCAGCAATGGAGGAGGGTTCCATTTTTCCACATTTTCTCCAGCATGTGTTGGCACTTGAGATTTTATTTTAGCCATTCTGATGGGTGTAAGAAGGAATCTTAGAGTTGTTTTCATTTGCACTTATCTGATGGCTAAGGATTTTGAGCATTTCCGTAAGTGCATCTCAGGCATTCAAGATTCCTCCATTGTGAATTCTGTTTCTCTCTGTAGTGGCACAAATGTGACGTGAATAGCCAACCCCTTCATTTTGTTGGATTTAAGGCACACTCTATGAAATGTAACCCGTCACTTACCCTGTTCATGTGGCCACTACCTGAGGCTAGATAAGTCATGTGTCCAGGGTAAATCCTACTATTATCATTCTGCTAAATGAACACAGCTATAAAATCTCTAATAACGTATTGTTACATCTATAGATTAATGCTTCACTCAACCATCATCAGAGCAGTTTCTACTTACCCACAAATGGCTACTGTGCAGAGAGTGATACATTTTGGAGAATCCAGCCCTAAATTAAATGTCTTTATTTAGTCCTTCCTCTCAAACAAATAGTGGCTTCAAGATATAATAGGGCTGCAGTACACGTGAACTCACATAGACTGAGACAGAAAGCACAAGACCTGAATAGGCTCAAATCAGACAAAATCTCAGCACTGAGAGGGACAAGGAGACTCAAAGCATCATCTCTGCCCAATAAGCTATCTGAAATTGATAACTGCTGGAAAAGTAAAAATCAGTTTATCCAATGGGGAATCATTGGGTATATCAACCACACCCAGGGCAAGCCCCATGCTCAGGAGTAGCTGTCCAACAGTAAAAGAATTCTCTCTCTCTCTCTCTCTCTCTCTCTCTCTCTCTGTGTGTGTGTGTGGGGGGGGGCAGGTATTTTCTTATTGACTTTCTTTTTTTAAGTCTGTATCTTTTGATTCACTCTGTTTCCTGCAAACAAACATGAACAGCCCCTCCAGAATGTACTTCCTCCATGTTATCATGCCTGACCATAGGCCTAAAGGCAAAGGGTGTGCGCTGAACTCTCTAAGACAATGAGCCAAAATAAATCCTTACTCCAAAACATTATTATTTTAGGTATTTTTCTTAAAAATATGAGAAACTGGTAGCGTAGAATTCTATTTGTTCTAAGATAGAGTAACAGTACAAAGTACTGACCTTGATGCTCATATAAGATTTTAAGTTTCATACTCACCTTGGATACCATCCTCTCTTGAACTTTAGTGATTTACAACATGCATTCTGGAATTAGATGTATTGGGTAATAAGTACAGAAAGTGGCATGTGTGAAGTCACATATCACTGTGTGTTTCCAGTAAGCCTCCAGAAGCCAGGAGAAAATCATGACAAATATCTTCAGAAGGAATGGGTCTTAGCAATATGTTGACCTCATGTTTCCAGTCTGAAGATACCACAAAGCTGTTGTTTAACCTGCATAATTTATGATATTCTAAGTATTAGGGCATCTCAGTGATACTCAGGTTGCCACTCCCAACTTTATTATAAAAAATTATATGAGCCTAACATTACCCTAAAATTTAAAGGAAATGAAACACCTTTATTTTGATGCACTTGTTAAAATTTTTGAAATTGAAATCTTAGTAAGTACACAGAAAAGTCAGCAGCCCAATGAAAACCAGACAGCATTCTCAACTGAGAATGATTTAAGGAGAAACTATTTTAAAAAGCAAATACAAAGATGAGTAACACAAAAGAATATGTTGAGACACCCAATGAATAGCAACTGCAAAATAATGATTCTATTCCCCAGTGTAGAAAGTGAAAGAGAGTCATTAAATTAGACTGAAAATTGTCTATGAGCTGTGAACGCTATCAGACCAAAGTTAGCATCATTTAGAGACAATTGTGGATGTAACCATATTCAAAGACACAGTTGTAGAGAAAACATTCTCCAATATTCAGGGGTATTCTATCAACTGAGGCCAGCCAGAAACCAGAAGGCAAAGAGTTCCTTGTGATGTAGTCTGTAATGGTCAGCCATTCAGGACCCAGAGCAAGACAAAAGGTCAGGGAAAGATCCTGAGGGCACAGGGAGAGCAATGAGAGTCAAGGTTCAGTGGGACACATTAGAGCATAAACAACAGGCTGCCAGCTTAAATGGCTTAAACCATGTATAAGGCGGAAAGGCTGAGTTAGAGAATTTCAGCCCGTTTAGTTTCTTGGTGCTGTCACTGCGTTAGTCACACTTCTCCTCAGCAATCCATGTTATTTGTCATGATCACAAGACCTACATTTTCAAATACATCATCATGCAGAGAAATTCAAAGTCCAAAGGATGAGTTAGGACATCACAGATCTTTCTCTTCATAGTTATTTCCTTTCTGCTGAGTTTGGTCATTTTTCCTATAAGATCTGTTTTTATTGGCTAGATATGGGTCATATAACTACCACTAATCCTGTGACTGATAAGACAAAGTGAGTATATCATTATCATCTCGCTCTGATTACTCCTAGCCTGGGTCAGATGCACTGTCTTGGAGAAGACGTCCTCCTCTGTGATGATGGGACAAAGAGAGCAAACTATAATAAGATGTGAGAGGGAAGTACTCCTTTGCTTCCATTACCTCAAGATCAAAATATGAATCTGCACTCCAAAACATGACAGTATCTGTCCTCCTCGCAACCTATGTCTCCAACTCTGGGAAAGTTTGACCCTTTTGTCATAATCTCAACTTCAACTAAACAAGCTCTAGACTTCCCTTCATAAATAATGGCTTCAGCAATCACTAAGCCTTTCCTTACTTATGATCAGTCACGGTGTGATTTCAAAATTTTATTGACAATTTTGTCATAATTATGGTGACACACAGGCAAGCTTGAGATATGAGGAAGCATGGCATATTTTTATAACACACTAGAGATTTAGCTCAAGAATTAATTTTTATAGAAATATCAATGTTGGTGATAGCGTGAAAATTGTTCAGAAAGAGGTGTCAAAAATGGTCAAATTTAGTCTTTATTTCCTTGTTCCTTGCAATGTAACTTTCAAGAGAGTTTCCTACAGTTTCAAGCCCTGTGCTCTGACCTGTTAGATCGTTAACTTTACAATTACTCCACAGAATGACTCAAAGAGGTTTTGGTTGCTAATACCATTACCTCTTGAACTTGAGGGTGCCCCTATTTTGCTTGGTGAATACTAATACACTAAGGATGTATGCCAGTTTTAGGATACTGGCTCACCTAGACAGTTTGGGTTTATTTCTGTGTTATGAGTCAATTTCCTAATATTAGTTGGCTGTCCACTTGAACAAAGACCATACTTCACACTAAAAGAACTAGACAGATTCCTGTATTATAAAAATCCTATACTAATAGCTACCATTATTTTCACACATCTCTCTCAAATTTTACAACTTCGTGGTTGTCAAATTTAAATCTTTCTTTTCACATACACACAAACATCATTTTACCATTTTTATACAGTGTGAAAGCTAAGTGTAGAATAATTTAAATAATTGACTTGTGTGGGATATTTTGTATTTTAAAATATTAAGCAAATTCAAAATGTCTCCATTAAGTTCTGAAAATGTCCTCAGTTAATTCACCTCCACTTCTGCAGAGCCCCAAACAGTTTTGAGCTATTACATGGCCACAATACTCATGCAAGGAAAATGTGCCTTCCTATTGTAGTTTGCAAGATGATACCCCATAGTAAGTCTCTGTTGAAATTACAAGTGATGCTTGATTTTCATAGGAAACATTGTTTAATTTTATTTATACATTTATTTATTACAATTTCTTCACTTTGCAGCCCTGCTGCAGCCCCCTGCCTTGTCTACTCCCAGTCCCACACTCCCTCATTCTTCTCTCCTTATGCCCTTTCCCTAGTCCCTGATAGGGGAGGACCTCCTCCCCTTCTATCTGACCCTAGCCTATTAGGTCTCATCAAGGCTGTCTGCACCATCTTTCTCTGTGGCCTGGCAAGGCTGCACCACCAGTGGGAGGTGTTCAAAGAGCCTGCCACTGAGTTCATGTCAGAGACAGGACCTGTCCCCTTACTAGGGAGCTTACTTGGAAACGGAGCAGCCTATGGGCTTCCTTTGAACAGGGAGTCTAGGTCCTCTCCATGCATGGTCCTTAGATAGAGTATCGGTCTCTGCAGCCCCCTCCCCCGGGTCCAAGTATGTGACTCTGTTGGTCTCCTTCTGGAGCACCTCACTCCTCCGGGTCTTTCTATCTCCCTCTTCTTCCATAAGGATTCCAGCACTCTGCCCAACTACACCACAACTAGGCATAGACCCAAAAGATGCCCCACAATTTAGTTAGAACAGATGTTCAACCATGTTTGTAGCAGATCTATTCTTAATAATCAGAATCTGGAAACAACCTATATGTCCCTCAACGGAGGAATGGACAGAGAAAGTGTGGTACATTTACACAGTGGAATACTACTCAGCAATTAAAAAGAAGGAAATCATGAAATTTGCAGGCAAATGGTGGGATCTAGAAAAGATCATTCTGAGTGAAGTATTCCAGAAGGAGAAAGACACTCATGGTATATACTCACTCATATAGTCCTATAAGATATGATAGGCATGGTGAAATCTATATATCTAAAGAACATAAACAGGAAAGAGGACCTGGGGTAAGATGATCAACCCTCACTTAGAAAGACAAATGGGATGTGCATTGTACATAGGATAAAACAAGTAACAGGACAGGAGCCTACCCCAGAGGGCCTCCGAAAGTCTCTTTCTAGCAGTGTATCAAAGCAGATACTAAGACTCATAACCGAACCTTCGGCAGAGTGCAGGGAATCATATGAAAAAAGGGGGAGTTAATAAAACCTGGAGAGGACAGGAGCTCCACAAGGACCAAATATATCAGGGCACAGGGGTCTTTTATGAGACTGTTTCTCCAACCAATGATCATGTATGGATATAACCTAGAACCCCTGCACAGATGTAGCCCATGGTAGCTCAGTATCCAAGTGGGTTCTCTAGTAAGGGGAACAGGGACTATTTCTGACAGGAAACATTTTTAAATTTGAAGAAGCATTTAAGTTGTTCTATTAACTTCTTATCAGATATCTACATTGAAAACAATAAAGATAGGTTTAAACATCTGTTGATTCTTAATAGTAAACAACCAAAGCTCTACAACTTCTGCTTCTACAATAAGTCTCAAAGTTTATGTACTACATTAGTGGCATACGTGATGAATAGGATTTAAAAGTCTAGGAAATCCATTCACGACATGACTTTGTGAGCTCTTGAAAGCAACCATTAAAGAATAAAGCCTATGTAATCTTCAAGTGATAAACAATTTCAAAAGACTAGAGCATGAGCAATTTTTATCACTGAATCTGGGCATATTTAAAAGATCCTATATATTCAAATTTTGCATTAAACAACTGTGGTCTTTAGCTGGAGGGTCTACTTTTGAGATATTTCTCAAGTGTCATAACATTTCTACAATTATCTAGATGATTAAAAAGAAATAAAACATATGACCAGGCATGGTGGCATACTCCTTTAATCCCAGCATTCGGTAGGCAGAGTGGATCACTGTGAGTACAAAGCCATCCTGGCCTAGAGTGCAGGACGAGTAGGGCTACACAGAAAAACACTCTCTCATAAAACCAAATGGATGGATAGATAGATAGATAGATAGATAGATAGATAGATAGATAGATAGATAGATAGATGATAGATAAAAACTAACGAAAGCATACATTTAGCATGATTTGAGTTGGATTTGTGTTCCTGAACTGTTCTTTCCTCTCTCCAAGATAAAATTAGGGCAAGGTTCCTATAATGTCTGTTGTCAATCTTTTGGGGAGCAGAAAGATTTACCTGGAGAGTGCCTCATAGATTAGGTCTAGAGACTAGTTTACAGATTTTTTAATAGTTCTAGCCTTAACTGCTTTATTATACATTACATTGCTAAGTTTCCAGGTGTTGATTAAGCCTGCTGAAAGCAGATTCTGGGAGCAAGAAAGACCTCCTCTCTTTTAGAGCCAAGTGTAGTCATATCAAGAATTCATCGAAAGCCACACTGGATCATGTTGTGTATTGTAGTCTGCTATGGAAAATGAAAAAAACAGCAAGCAGATAAGGATATTGAAAGGGAATTGTATCCTTGACAACAGACATGGCTGCTGTTTATACCAAGATTTAACAAAATTGGAATTTTATGAACGAAGGGGATGATAGAAAGACCTGGAGGGGATAAGAGCTCCAAAAGGAGACCGACAGAGCCAAAACAACAAACAAACAGACAAAAATCTGGGTCCCAGGGGCCCTGCAGACACTGATACCCCAACCAAGGACCATGCATGGAGATAACGTAGAACCCCTGCTCAGATGTAGCCCATAGACTCTTTCTCCAAGTGGAGTCCCTAATAAGGGGATCAGGGACTTTTTTAGGGACTATATCAGGGCACAGGGGTCTTTTATGAGACTGTTTCTCCAACCAAAGATCATGTATGGATATAACCATATCTCATAACTTAGCGGCTGGCTCTCTGTTCACTTCCCCCTGGTGGGTGCAGCCTTGCCAGGCCACAGAGGAAGATGATGCAACCAGTCCTGATGAGACCTGATAAGCTAGGGTCAGATAGAAGAGGAGGAAGTCTTCCCATATTAGTGGACTAGGGGAAGGGCAAAGAGGGAGAAGAGGGAGGGCTGGTGGGACTGGGAGGAGATGAGGAAGGGGGTCACAACTGGGATACAAGGTGAATAAATTGTAATAAATAATAATAATTTTAATAAAATGCAAAAATAGGTTTCATAGAAACAGGAGACTAGCAGCATATTAAGAGAGACTCTCAATACGACCTGAAGCATGACATCTTTTTCTCTGCCAAGTTTATACATGCCCCCACCCATTTAATGAAGTTACCTTTGTTCTATCTTTCCAATGTTTCTGCAATAACCATTGCTAGATGTTGTAAATGCCACATTTGATAATGTCTTGCTATATTTCTCCTGTTTCTATCCGCTACTTGCTATGTTTCCTTTACTTTCCTTTCCTTTACTTTTGCTGCTTATACTCACTCATTTGAAACAGAAAAGATACCCTAACATAGATCATTCTCTAGACAGTAAGGAACATTATTAGGAGACATAAAAAGGAAGATTAGAACTAGGTTGCTTGACATTCATCTCGAAAATGTTTCTATATTATTGGCAATAATTATTCTGTCTTTCACACTGTGTTAGTATTTATTTTTTAATTTTTGTTAGTGTGTGCGTGTGTCTGTATCTACATGTGTGTGGTGCACGCGTGGTAGATGTACTTGTTTGAGGAGATGTGTTCACACGTGCATTAGGGTGCATATGTACATATTTACATGTCTCTGCAGAGCCAGAGACATCTCCCTGATCTCTCTCCATCTTTACTTCTTCGAGACAGGGCCTTTAACTAGAAACAAGGCTCCTCAATTAGTCTGACAGGCTAATGAGCCTTCGTAATATCCCTACAACTGTCAGCAGCCAGTGTTGGGGACGTAGGGAAATACTGACAGGACCAGCGTTACAGAGGAGGTGGAACGTGAACGTTGCTCTTCATGCTTGCTTGGCAAGCTCTTTTCCAGGTGAGCCACCTTTCTACCTCGTCATATAGAAATGCATCTGTCTTGATGTCTCTCTTTTATCTGAAAGGCGCGTGAAAATATCCAATCAGGGAAGGAATAGCTTCCTGCCTATTGATAGCTGAATTAGAAAAAAACTTTGCTTTATCATCAAATGATTTGACACACTAAGAGAATTTCACATGTGTAAAGAAGAGCCACCGTGAATGTGGCTGGTCTTTTCCAGACCCATGAAAGTTGTCGCTACAATACTCATGATTTATGGAGAGAGCAGAACTCACTTAGTTTACTGCAAGTCCTCAAAGGAAAATACCAACTGACATACAATTCACACAAATGATACTAAATTAGTTCATTCCTTAGGGAGTATTGGAATTATGAGTTTTCCAGTTAGAATTTCCCAAATCCGAACACTGACACAAACTGTGCTGCATGCCTGAAGTGTGAGCTCTTAGTGTGTTCTTTACTCAGGAATATAGATATTTGGCTAAGATTTCTTCCCTCAGTTTAGGGTGACATTGGCTATTGGCTTGTAAATCTCCTTTTCTATGGTCTAGTATGTCCTTTGTAACCTAGGTCTTTCCTGGACTCTTATCATGAAGAGATGTTGGGTTTTATGAAAGATCTTTTCTGCATCTAATAAGATGACCATGTGGCATTTTAGTCATTTTGTGTGGTGTATTACATTTACTGATTTATTCATGTTACAGCATCTCTGTATCTCTGGAATAAAGCCAACAAAAGGATGGCAGATAATCTTTTTAATGTGTTCTTTTTTGTTTGTTTGCTTTTAAATTTCTTTATTTTTTATTAATTACAGTTTATTCACTTTTTATCACAACTGTAGCCTATCTCTCATCCCCTCCCTATTCCATCCTCCCTCTTCTCCATCCATGCTCCTCCCCCAGCCCACTGATAGCGGAGGTCCTCCTCCCCTTCTCTCTGACCCTAGTCTATCAGTTATCATCAGAACTGACTGCATTGTCTTCCTCTGTGGCCTGGTAAGGCTGCTCTCACCTCAGGGAGAGGTGATCAAAGAGCCAGCCATGGAGTTCTTGTCAGAGACAGTCTCTGTTCCCATTACTAGGGAACCCACTTGGAAACTGAGCTGCCATGAGCTACATCTGTGTAGGGGTTCTAGGTTATCTCTATGTATGGTCCTTGGTTGGAGTATCAGTCTCAGAAAACATCCCTGAGCCCAAACTTTTTGGTTCTGTTGCTCTCTTTGTGGAGCTTCTGTTCCCTCCAGGTCTTTCTATCTCCCCCTTCTTTCATAAGATTCCCTGCACTCTGCCCAAAATTTGGTTATGAGTCCCAGCCTTTACTTTGATACACTGCTGGATAAAGTCTTTCAGAGGACCTCTGTGGTAGGCTCTTGTCTGTTGTCTATGTCCGTCCCATTTGCTTTTCTGAGTGAATATAGATCATCTTACCCCAGGTCCTCCTTCTTGCTTAGCTATTTTAGGTGTACAGAATTTAATATGTTTATCCTATATTATATGTCTAGTATCCACTTATAAGTGAGTATATACCGTGTGTGTCTTTCTGCTTCGGGGGTACCTCATCAGGATGATCTTTTCTAGTCCCACCATTTTGCAACTAGTTATTGAGTGTGAGCTCTGTAAATATTTGCAAATCCTGAATCAGCCAAGTTTGTGTTCTAAACTGATAATGAAGGTGTGAAGGTAATAAAGGCACAAGAAGCCCCGCTGTGGGCCAGAGTGGCCTTCCTATGAAATTTTGATGCCAAATTCATTATCCTTCCAAGGGATTACATTCCACCAAGAATCCTTTTATGGCAAGTATAAAAAAAATGCCATACTTCAGCTTGTGCAACTTATTTCACTCCTTTCAACCCAGTGTGCTCTCTGAGCCTTGAGAACATTTGCACCACCGCTCATTTTCTCAACCTTACATGTTTTCCTTCTTCCCTTCCTTCTTCTGTCCCTCTCGATTTTTCCCAAGAAGTATTTCCTAAATACTTATGTTTCTCCCCGTTTATTTCAAAGCCATGTCTTCTTGAGGAGTATAGGAGTTTCTTTTATCTCACTGTCATCCTCATGGCAAAGTTAGGATTTCTTGTTAAAGCCTGCTAAATCTACCCATGAGATTTTATGCTCACTAAAAACCTTACGGTTCTTACTATACAGTTAGAAAGAGTAGTTTATAGGTGTTCACTACCAAGTCTAATCTGTTTGTCAAGGTTCTACAGGAAAACAAAATCAATAGAATGCTTACAAACACACATAGGCACTCACACACACACACATACACACAACACACACACACACACACACACACACACACACACACACACACCTGAAAGACAGAAACAGAAAATTGTAAAACACTGACAGATCCAAAATTTGAAAAGTGTCCCAGGAGGCTAAAGAGGAAGAGTATCTTGATCCCATGTGACATTCACTCTGCTGGCAGAATTACCTCCTTTTCTGAGGACTTTAGTATTGGTTCTATTAAGTCTTTCCATTGAAGCATAAATCCCATTTGCATTGTGGAAGACTATCAGTTCCAAATCCAACTACTTAAATATAAATTTCATTCAGAAAAATTTTCACACAATTAGCAAAAATTATGTTTTCCTAACTGGCTGGGTAATATGGATGTGCCTATTTGACATATAACATTAAGTATGACAGAATAGTTTCCCCAAACGCTCTCAAGTTCAGTAATACACTATAAAGTTTCATTGACTCATAGAAATTTGCTATGCTCACATTTACATCTTTTACAGGGAAACCACAATGAAAAATATAAAAAGGAAGCATTTCGAGAGATAGAATCTTAAGAGTCTTTTCAGAATGTATAATCTATTTGATATTAATATTTGACTCTGATTTTGACAATGCAGGAATTTGACCTTAGTTTTGGGGTTCAGACTTTTAGTTAGAACTCCATTATGGAGGTATAAATGGATGATTAAATTGTCCATATAATTGAACTCAATCTCTAGTTTTCACTCCACCTCAAACTGGCATTGCTCTCAATCAGCTAAAGATTTTTTTTGCTCACTTAACATAGAAGGTACCAAAGGCAAAACACAGCTTTCTTAATATTGGTAGCTTTTAATATCAGCAGCTCTTAGCTTTTAGAGTTAGTAGTACCGGGCCTTGCAAGGCAATGGCTTTAGACTATTAAGATGATTCAGTTTTCCAAGTAGCCATATGTAGCCACTACCTTCTACTATGAGTAGAGGCTGTTGGGCTTGTATAACCTCAGCATTCCCTGGCCTTTTCTCCCTGCTAACTGCTGTCAGGATTATCAAGTCCTATGTCTCGCTATGGTCGGCATGAGCAGCCTTATTACTGCCAGCCTGCTCTTCTCAGGACAGATATTATTAATGAGCAAAACTGTAGCAATGAAAAGGGCTTTATTTGGAGTTAGACTACAATCTAAATGAGTGAGTGTAGAAACCAGACAAATGAGAGAATGGGTATTAGTGCTTATAGAGAAAGGAAAAGGAAAAGGAAATTAGGAAATGAAAAGAGGCAACTTCAAATGTGAATGTTGTACCTGTGGGAAGATGTGCTCTTTGGTGACCTCCCAAATTCCATTACATCATCTGCAGAGTCAGTGGCTTGGAATCTCCAGGGCAGGCTCATGATACATGCTGCTGTGAAGAAAGCAAAAGTCTTCTAGAGCAAGCTGAGGGCACCTGCAACAGCAACTGAATTCATGTGACAATGATATATTTCAGCAGCTACTTCTAAAAAAAAAAAAGAAAGAAAGAAAGAAAGAAAAAAGGAGACTGAATCTCTCTCTCTCTCTCTCTCTCTCTCTCTCTCTCTCACCTTTCCCTCTAGTCTCAATATTTCATGGCAGAATATTGCCACATGTATTGTGATCAGTGTATTCTGTCAGGCTTATTTGTTCCCTGAGACCCAATCTGAATATAATGACAAGAACAATCTTATCACTCAAACAATTATTAAAAGTCTTAAAGATCAACAGACAGATTGCTACTGTTACAAAGGGCCCAGACCTTTATGAATGAAGACATATTTTATTAAACATGTGTTTACCTTTATCCACACTCCACACATTAGAATCACTTCCTTAGACTCTGCAGCCACACCAAAGAGCTGTTTCTTTGAGGCTTCCTATTTCTCATATAGCGCAATAGCATACCTAGCTTGGTTCCATTTGTTCAACCCCATTTTGAGTTATGTTTCTGTTTGACTCTCCACAGAAGCTGCTATCCTACACTAACCCCTTTCACCACAAGAACTGTAAAATGACTCATTCCTAGGCATAAATTATTCTTTTCCTTCCTCTTTGCCTAATTGACTAGTAATTAATAACTCTCATTTCTTAGCACTTATTAGAGAAGTAATTTTTAATCGTGTAATTAAAGTTGTCTTTCCCATGGGGTCTTTGCATGTATCAGGAAGAAATCCTGCTTATTTTACTCTTCATTATACCCCAGTCTTTAACATAGTATGTAGCAAATAATAAATATGTTGTTAAATGCTTTTTCTCATGGTGAACGGTATTTTTTTTTGTTGTGTTGTGTTTTTTTTTTGTTGTTGTTGTTTGTTTTGTTTTTCAGACTTATTCACCCGAGTCTCAGGAGTTTGGTTTGATGAATAGTTCCTTCTTCTTACCACCTGGTCAGCACATGTTTCTGGATCACCGATGTCCAAGGCTTTTTATAATACAAATAATATGTATTAAGGGTGACATTGCTGATAGGGCTATCCTCGCAGCCCTCATGTAACACAAGGAAAAATTACAGAGTGGATTCCATTATGAATAAGACTGATGTGTTGTGGGTGGGTCGGTGTTCCCCTCCCACTACTGGGAAACTAGTCTAGTTAGAGGGTGTCCTCTTTAGTCTCTATGCTTCTGCTCCGGGGAGTCTCTGCTTGACTCCCCCTCATATCTCCCAGGAGCCTGCCCTGACTTAGGTCTCCAGCTTGTCACAGAGATGCTCCATCCTCAGTCTCTCTTTTCTTTGAGGCCTTCCATCCTCTCTCCCACTCCCTCCCCAGGTCTGATCTCCACCTGCTTATCTCTCTACAACTCCTATCCTAACTTGTTCTCTCTCCTCAACTACTTCCTCTCTCTATTCTGTCTCTCCTTCCAAACCTCAAATTTACCCTGCCTATAACATGTGCCAAGATGATGATAGAGTAGAGATTGAGGGACTGCCCCACCCGTGCCTGGCCCAACCTGAGACCCGCCCCATGGGAGAGCGCCAACCCTGACACTACGAACAATCCTCTGCTCAGCTTGCAGACAGGAGCCCGACAGAATTGTCCCCTGAAATGTTCTATCCAGCAGTGCCTCAAACAGATGCTGAAACTCATGGCCAAGCATTGGGGGACGGGTAGGAAGTCTTGTTAAAAGGTGGGAGGAAAGAGAAAAAGACATGGAGGTGAGAGGAACTCTACAAGAAAGCCAACAGAGCCAACTAACCAGGGCCCAGAGGGACTTGCTGAGACTGGAGCATCAACCCAGAACCAAGCAGGAACTGGACCTAGGTCTCCTACAGTAATGTAGCAGATGGGCAGCTTAGGCCTCATACGGGTCGTGTAGTAAGGGAAGTGAGGACTGCATCAGACGAGGACTCACTTGCTGGCTTTTCGGAGACTTTCGAAGCAGTCTTGCCAGGCCACAGGGAAAGAGGACAAGCTCAGTCCAGATTCAACTTGATGAGATGAGGTGGACGGGAAAGGGGGCTCCCTTTAATGAGGGGAGGTCGAGGGGATAAGGAAGGGGAAGAGATGGTGGGACCCAGAAGGGAGGAGGGAGATGGCTACAACCAAGATGTAAGGTTAATAAGAAATCAATTAATTAAAAATAAGTAAGTAAATAGATAAGATTTATTCCTGTCTTGCACTATTTCAGATTCTAGTAACTGCAAACTGAAAAGCTTCATTTACATGCCTAGAGATGACAATATTATCCTCTATAACTCTGATCTGAGTTGGTTTTTTAGCTCAGGACAAAGAGCTCATAAGGCTTGCATCAGCGTTAAAACTGCCAACAGGAATCCGCACAGGATTTGGGTAATGAGTTGTGCTGATCACAACATTCTCTCATTATTTGCTTGCATACACCCTGGTGTGTGATCTCAGAATACACGTGCAGAGATGGAGAATCTAGGGTTTGGTTGAGTGTTTGATTCTTTCATTCCAACACAGATGTTTGGAGGTCCTCAGGAGACAGGGCATTGTGCTAATACTAAGCCACAGTTATGTTTGTGTTTATCTTCAAATATATCTGAGTTGAAGCCATGAATTTTTCACCCATAATTATAATCACAGCACTGGGTGATATTGTGGCTTGCCATGTTCCTAAAAAGGTAAGAAATTTTGCTTCTGGGATGTACTGGGTGAGCGTAAGAATTCTAGAAGCAACAGTATGCATCACAAAGATTCCAAATCAATACTTTCATGGAGGAAGTTAATGGGTTTTCTGCTACTTTCAAAGGAAAAAGAGAAACTCACTATTGGATTAACCGCTGACATTGGCATAAGACTGGAACTTCTAAACGCACAGATCGGGCATGAGCATAGTGAAAAAGGGTCTGAGGACCACCGAGGCAGTGACCTCATCCAGGGGTGGGAATATTACTGGGTTGTCCAGATCACCCATTTCCCAGGAACACAAAGTCAGAAGCTCTGACTTACCTTCCAATTGTCCTATATTTGAAATCCATGAAAAGAAGGAAAAGCCACTAAAATAAAATGAGAATAGATAATAACAAAAACATTTAGAAATACAACTGCCAGGGATATGAACCTAATATAAATAGAACAGCTTCAGAACAACTTAAATGTATCCTTTTAATTCTGTGTCACATGACTCATCTGTGTCAGGACCCATGTCATATATATTATATATAGTTTTATATTTTATAAATATGCATACATAGGTATAGACAGATAGATAGATACATAGCAAATATACGAATACCAACTGTGAGGTATGAAAGAAAGTTAAGCTTATAATGAATGAAAGTGCAAAATACTGAAAGCATTTCTTCTTATGCCTGGTACATATATGTTTGCAATGTTTATTGACTCAATAAAAGAAAAGAAGAAACTTTTTAAAATACAGAGAGGAAAGACTAAAGCTTTTTCTGGAAACGTAGTCATCACCTTTATTAGCCATTTTCTTCTAATTTTCTATGTGTAGCTGATACTCAAATTTTTTTAAAAAAGCAAAACAGAAATTTCATGGGACAATAATTGAACAGAAAATAAGAAAAACAAGAGTTATGGATTAACAAGCTACACATCAGGAACCCCAGTCATGACTTAGACAACCCTGCCATTTTTGTTAATTGTTTTTTTCTTTAAGTTTCTTAAGATCTAAGATGCTGAAACTATAATTTCTGAGTGTCTTAGATTTCTGGATTACCAACTTGTTCTTTTCTGTTTATATATTAATTACAAAGGGCAGAACTTGTATCTTGTATTTTCCTTTTAACAAGTGAAATGTTCCTAAGGAAAATAAAAAATAGTTGAACCTGATTATAATGTTCATTTGTGCTTTTATTAATTTACAATTATTTGTTGCTATATTTCTATTCAGTTATACAAACTAATATCGCCCCACTTATTTTGTTTTTATAGAAGGTAATTAGAGTAAGAACCCTTTTTGTACACACACACACACAAAATCTCTTCTCTTCAAGACTCCATCAAAACAAAAATCACAACAAACAAAGCCACATCTCTAAATTCCTTTTGACATTACTGTAAAGTTCCTTGCCATGCTCTATGCTCAGATAGCATTTCCCAGTTACCTCCCATCTCGGTCGCTATGTCAGCTAGGCCCTGCGCATCTTTACCTTTACCATTTCACTGCATTCACAAGTGCTTTATCCCAGAGAGGTAGTTTATGCAAGATCCCCAAGAAGATTCAGACTTTACAGGAAACTCAGAGAACAGAATGTTTAGGAACAGGAGAATTAGATGAACACAATTCTTTCGGTAAAGATAGTTTCTGCACAAAAGAAAGGTTTTGCCGAAGAATGACATTTGTCCAAACTTCTGAAGTTGGGCAATATGCTTTTTCTGATAACTCTTTTCTTTACTAAACCCTACTCTTTCTCACTAAACTTTTAAAATGTTTTCTTTTTCCATTTCTGCAGTTGGCTCTGTATCATGTTGAAGATCAAGGAAGAAAAATTTATCAAATACATTAGGAACTTAGAGGTCTTCAGGATGGACCTAGGACTAAAGACTCCCAGAAATTACTTTCCAGAGGAATTGCTTACACATAAGCATGCCGTTTCCTATCTCAAGTCAACCTTATTGAACAGTTGAGGCAGAACTTCAGTTCTCTCTCTTTGCTCAGAAAGTTACTAATGTACCCTGCAATGCCCTAGAGTGTGCTTCCTATTCACTTTACACAGCCAGATCCCTCACACTTAAAGAAGTTTATTTGTTCACACTAAAGTCATATTTCTCTATGCTGTAACAAAAATAGGCAAAAAAAAAAAAAAAAAAATCAAGGGACATTCACTCATCTGTTAAGCCGCCAGTCTCTCATAACCTGAGTATTGATTTCAGGGGAGGCTGTGACATTCCTTGGGTGATCATGTCAAGTCTGCTGACAGAGAGCTCTGTGCTTAATTGAATGTGATGTCTGCAGAGGGAAGCGAGGAGGGATGCCAGTGATGTATGCTTTGTCACCCACTGTGTGGCAGTGGCAGGTAAGGGTTCCCTTCCTGTGCTGACCACACTCTCTGCCTGCTTATTACTGCAACATTTTTCCTCATAAAGCCCTGGGAGCAACGCACATATCCGTCCACGAGGTGATTATGCATTAAAACGTTGAGGCATGAAATATCAGATGGGCATAGTCGTAAATGATTGGACACATGAATAATAATTTTAATTTGGTCACTAAGCTCACGGTGTAGCTTTGCTCGTCTGTAATATGGGAGTAATGATCATCCTTCCTGCCATTAACTACTTCTCAGCAGTGTTGTAAAGATTAATTTATGTCTCTAAATGGCTTTTCAAATGGAAAGTGCAATGTAAATGTTAGTTTCTAAAGCAAAGCCCTTGCTGGTCTGAACTGGCTTTGTCTCTGATTAACATTTAAAACGCTGTATGAGAAATTCAATTTTGTTTGACCAATATCAGAGATATATTTTTAGTTATTCTAAAGGGAAAGTGAAATACAGCTTTTAGTACTTTAACACAAATAAAACAAAAAGGATTATCTCCATTAATTTAACAAACATACTATCTAAATCACCACTTTGTTGTTTATAGGTTCTCAGTGGAAAGAAAAGGCCCAGTGGCTTCCAGCCTAACAAACTGTGTTGTCTTGCACCAGTAATTTACACAAACTAGCCTGAAACCACTTCAGGATAACATATGCAAAAATATTCCAAGGTAACATTTCGTAGTCTGAGTCCTAGGCTTTTCTTTTGGTTCAGACACACATTTAAATGATTGGTCACTAAGGGCTCTGCTATTTCCTATCTCCAACTTTATAGTGCACAGAATCACATAAATATGAACAAAAGTAATTTTCCAGAAGTTGTACACTGACGAAGCATTAACATGGTCTTGCTGTTAAGTTACAGACCAGAGGGTGTGAAGCTGCAAAGTCCATGCTTTCTACGCTCCAGCTCCTTCTCCAGAGATGGTGGGTGTTCCTTACAGTCGCTACAGTCTTCACTAGTTCTACTAACGTGCAAATTCCTCTTCTAGCTTTTCTCATACCTTTCTGTTGGTTCATTCCTCTTCAGTATTTTTAAATAGCTTCTTCTCCAATGACTGAATTCTAAACACTTTAAAATGACCTTTAACGTGGATACACGTTTAGAACTGATCCCCTTACATGACTAAAATGTCAAACTGGACCAAACTAAGTGAACTTAAGCTCCTTCTCCACCTCCTGACTCAGTGCCCACACTGTCCTGCCAACTGATCAGACTGACAGCCTGTCACAACATCATCTTATCCAAACCATATCAAAATGTGTTTGCAACTTTCCATTTACTTATGGGCCAGACTGTAATAAGTCTGAGTCCTGAACCAACCATTAGAAGAGACTGTAAGCAGATGAGCAGTCCCTGATCCCAGCAGCACATAGTCTACCTAGCCAGGACTGTGATAATGAAATAACATGGTAAAAGCTCATCTCCAAAAACAGGAACATCATCATCTTTGCGGGCATTAGGACTGTCACCCGAGAAACCTCTCAAGGTAAGTAATAACAAATATCACAGAAATATAAAAACAAACCATGGGGTAAAGTAAATAAGAGAAAATGGCTGAATGAGGAAGACATTTTAAATAGAGAAAAGAATCTACTCCCTCTTCCTCATGTCCAATCAATTCCAAAATCATGGACCTCAAAGCCAATTTCCTTGAATTCATGGTACAATGTGCCCAAATTCTCAGTTCCCACTGACACCTGTTTTATGCCATTATACAACCGCTTTAATGTATAAGCCACAAACATGAACATTTTCTCCATGTTGTTCTAATTCCCTCTCTCAAAGTTCTCCACAGTTTCTTTTTCACTTTACTTCCATCTGAAAATTTATTTTCATCCTAAAATATTATACTCCTCACAGTAGAACTTTTCATAGTCTCTCAGTCTTCAATCTTCTCCAAGTTTATTTGCTTCTTTGTTTTTATTATCAAAGATTCAGTTTTCTCCTGAGAATATTTGAAGAAAAAAGAGAAGAAATATCAAATTCCCCTACTCATATTTTTTATTGTTTAAGTTGAAAGGGTATAATTTATGCACTTGAAATCTGAAAAGTGTTAACTCTAATTTAGTATAAACTTTCCAATTTAATTTTTTAACAAGCAGAAAAAGCATTTTTGTGGTAACAAAAAATATTAACCTTGATTTTAACCAGGATTAGTAGGACAAACATGAGAAGAAAAGCCAAGCCTCAAGAACACCATCTATACCATCAACTTATGAATAGAAAATGAAAATTCAGTATATATACTCAAAAGAAGTCTATTAATCTCTAAAAATGGGATTTACAAGTTAATTGACGGAATTAGAAACAAAATATACTGAGCCTTACTAAATATATTTTAACAAAGCTTTTAATTCATTTTATATTTTAATTAGAACTGTAGAGGAAATGTAATCTAGCAATATAGCTGTTCTTCAAGAGATCACATCCAAAGACCTTCTGGGTCTATGTGATCTGACTGGAATGCAAGACTCACCCTGGATTACAGTATGATATGGTTGGAATACAGATATGTCCTTAGTACACACCTTTAATCCCAAATAATGTAGGTGGGGTTAATTTGTAAAAGAAGCAACCGTGTTTGAAAGTGATGGGTAATTAATGGTTAGACAAAGTGATAAATCTGAGAAAGATTTGACAGAATAGGGGTACACCTGACTCTCTGGGAGAACAGCACAGGAAAAAGAGACTGTTTAAGAGCTCACAGGGTTGGTATTTTGATGGGAATTGCGTTGAATCTGTAGATTGCTTTTGGCAGAATGGCCATTTTCACAATGTTAATCCTACCAATCCATGAGCACTGGAGATCTTTCCATCTTCTGATATTTTCTTCAATTTCTTTCTTCAGAGACTTTAAGTTTTTCTCAAACAGGTCTTTCACTTGCTTGGTTAGAGTCACCCCAACGTACTTTATGTTATTAGTGTCTATTGTGAAGGGTGTTGTTTCCCTGATTTCTTTCTTGGCCCTTTTGTCATTGGTATACAGGAGGGCTTCTGATTTTTTTGAGTTGATTTTGTATCCTGCACTTTGCTGAAGGTGTTTATCAGCTGGAGGAGTTCTCTGGTTGAATTTTTGGGGTCACTCAGGTATACTATCATATCATCTGCAAACAATGACACTTTGACCTCTTCCTTTCCGATTTGTATCCCCTTTAGTTGATCTCCTTTAGTTGTCTTATTGCTTTAGCTAGGACTCCAAATACCATGTTGAAGAGGTATGGAGAGAGTGAACAGCCTTGCCTTGTCCCTGATTTCAGTGGAATTGATTTAATTTTCTCTTCATTGAGTTTGATGTTGGCCATAGGCTTGCTGTATATTGCCTTTACTATGTTTAGGTATGTGCCTTGTATCCCTGATCTCTCCAAGACTTTAAACATGAATGGGTGTTGGACTTTGTCAAATGATTTTTCAGCATCTAAGGAGATGATCATGTGAATTTTCTCCTTTAGTTTGTTTATGTGGTGGATTACATTGATGGATTTCCGTATGTTGAACCACCCTTGCATGCCTGGGATGAAGCCTACTTGGTCATGGTGGATGATATCTTTGATATGTTCTTGGATTTGGTTTGCAAGTATTTTATTGAGTATTTTTGCATCAATGTTCATAAGAGAGATAAGTCTGAAGTTCTCTTTTATTGTTGGATCTTTGTGTGGTTTATGTATCAAGGTGACTGTGGCTTCATAGAATGAGTTTGGTAATGTTCCTTCTGTTTCTATTTTGTGGAATAAATTGGAGAGAATGGGAGTTAGCACTTCTTTGAAGGTCTGGTAGAATTCTGCACTGAATCCATCTGGCCCTTTTTTTGGAAGGGAGACTGTTGATGAGTGCTTCTATTTCCTGGGGGGATGTAGGTTCCTGGGGGGGATGTAGGACTATTCAATCTTTCTACCTGATCTTGACTTAGAAATATGGACTTTATCTAGAAAATTGTCCATTTCTTTTAGATTTTCGAATTTTGTGGCATATAGGCTTTTGTAGTACAACCTAATGATTGTATGGATTTCCTCATTGTCTATAGTTATGCCCCCCTTTTCATTTCTGATTTTGCTGATTTGGATAGTTTATCTCTGCCTTTTAGTTAGTTTGGCTAAAGGTGTGTCTATCAAAGAACCAGCGCTTAGTTTTATTGATTCTTTGAATAGTTTTATTTGTTTCTAAAGTCCAAGTGGATAAAAGACCTCAATATAAAACCAGATACTCTAAATCGGTTAGAAGAAAAAATGGGGAAAAGCCTAGAACTAATTGGCACAGGAGGCAACTTCCTGAACAGAACACCAATAGCACAGGCTTTAAGAGCAACAATGGGACCTCATGAAAAGGAAAAGCTTCTGTAAAGCAAAAGACACTGTTCTCAGAACAAAACGACAGCCTACAGACTGGGAAAGGATCTTCACCAACCCTATATCTAACAGAGGGCTGATATCCAGCATATATAAAGAACTAAAGAAGTTAAAAAGCAATAAATCAAGTAATCAAATTAAAAATTGGGGTATGGACCTAAACACAGAATTCTCTGTAGAGGAATATAGAATGGCAGAGAAACAAAGAGACGCTCAACATCCTTAGCCATCAGGGAGATGCAAATCAAAACAACCCTGAGATTTCACCTTACACCCATCAGAATGGCTAAGATGAATAACTCTAGTGAAAACACATGCTGGAGAGTTTGTGGAGAAAGGGGAACCCTCCTCCATTGCTGGTGGGAATGTAAACTGGCACACCTACTTTGGAAGTCAATCTGGGGCTTTCTCAGACAATTAGGAATTGTGCTTCCTCAAGATCCAGCTATACCACTCCTACGCATATACCCAAAATTTGCTCAAGTACACAACAAAGGCATTTGCTCAATCATGTTTGTAGCAGCTTTATTTGTAATAGCCAGAACCTGGAAACAACCCCAGATGTCCCTCAACGGAGGAATGGATACAGAAATTGTGGTATTTTTACATAATGGAACTCAGCAATCAAAACCAAGGAAATCATGAAATTTGCAGGCAAATGGTGGGATCTAGAAAAGATCATTCTGAGTGAGGTATCCCAGAAGGAGAAAGACACTCATGATATATACTCACTCATATAGTCCTATAAGATATGATAGGCATGGTGAAATCTATATATCTAAAGAAGATAAACAAGAAAGAGGACCAGGGGTAAAATGATCAACCCTCACTTAGAAAGACAAATGGGATGTGCATTGTACGTAGGAGAAAACAAGTAACAGGACAGGAGCCTGCCTCAGAGGGCCTCTGAAAGTCTCTTCCTAGCAGTGTATCAAAGCAGATACTAAGACTCATAACCAAACCTTCGGCAGAGTACAGGGAATCATATGAAAGAATGGGAGTTTGTATGACGTGGAAAGGATAGGAGCTCCACAAGGACCAAATATATCTGGGCACAGGGTCTTTTCTGAGACTGACACTCCACCAAGGACCATGTATGGATATAACCTAGAACCTCTGCTTGGATGTAGCCCGTGGTAGCTCAGGAACCGATTGGTTTCCCATAGTAAGGGAAACAGGGACTATTTCTGACAGGAACTCAATGGCTGGCTCTTTGACCTCCCCACCCCCCAAGGGAGGAGCAGTCCTGCTAGGCCACAGAGGAGGACTTTGCAGCCAGTCCTGAAGGTACCTGATTAAACAGGATCAGATGAAAAAGTAGGAGGTCCTCCCTATCAGTGGACTTGGAAAGGGGCAGGGAGGAGATGAGGGAGGGAGGGTTTGGGAGAGATTGAGGGAGTGGGATGCAGCTGGGATACAGAGTTAATAAAATGTAAATAATTAATAATAATAATAATAATAAATGTATATTTAATAAAGAGCGCACAGGGAGAAACACTTGAGTTGAGTCAGTTCGGAGAGTTGAGTTGAGGTCAGAAAGTTGGCATTCGGTGGGGAGTCGGCTGAGAGGCAGTGCAGCAGCAGCTCAGGTCATGGCAGTTCAGATGGGTTTAGCCAGTTTATCTGAGTGGAATTGAGTTCAATGCAGTCCAGGTGCGTGAGTGCTGTGCAGTGCAGTTGCGTTCCTTTGTGAGTCCCTGCACAGGCACTTGAAGCCAGAGTATGAGAAGGAGCCGCAAGATTAGAATACAGTGCTAGAGTTAATTTGAGGCCAAGCAGAACAATTCGGCTGAGAGAAGCCAAATTTAATCCATCATCTTTGAGAGGAGTTTTAGCCAGCATAGTTGAGTAGAACCAGCCAGCCGGGGTTCAGGGAAAAAAAAAAAAAAAACAGGAAAAGGGCCAGTTATTCAACAGTAAGAGAGTTGTCCTCTAAGACAACAATTACATCAGGTAAATAAAAGTTACTTTTACAAGAAGAGATGGAGAAGACAGAAAACTTAAGTTGCCTTAAGGAATGAAGAGCTAGTAGAACCTAGTTCAGGTGAACATAGAGAAAGAAATCCTAGTAGTGAGAAAGTTCAAGAAGGAATGGGAGTGGGAAAATATGAAAAACAAAGTGCGCAAGATGTAGGAATAAATAAAAGGGTCTGTAAAAAGCCATACAGAAATTGTAGCAAATTGATGGACGGTCACTAGTTAGTGAAACTGGGGAGGTTATGGAACCTTTAGGAAGTAGAGCCTTACTGGAGGAATTATGTCACTTGGGGAATGCTTTGCTTATTTGTTTTTTGTTTTTTGTTTTTGTTTTTTTTTTGAGGTCCATCTATTTTATTGAAAATTACACTTCATTTTTTTTTATTTTTTATTTTTTTTATTTTTTTTTAAATTTTATTTTTCTTTTTAGTTACATTTTGTTAACTCTGTGTCCCAGCTGTATCCTGCTCCCTCATTCCCTCCCCAACCCCACACTCCCTCCCTGGTCTCCTCCCTGCCCCTTTCCAAGTCCACTGATAGGGGAGGACCTCCTCCCCTTTCATTTGACCCTGTTTTATCAGGTATCTTGCTTTGCTTATTTGTAACTTTCTTCTTCATCCTGTTTGGAAACTTTGCTTCCTATATGTAGTTTGAAGAAATTTTTTTTTTTTTTTTTTTTTTTTGCTACTTCCATGACCTCCCCATTGTTATGTATTCTTGCCCTCTGAAACCTTAAGGAAAAATAAACTTGCTTCTTAGTTGCTTTTGGTTGTGGTTTTTTGTTGTTGTTGTTGTTGTTTTGATTTGTTTTGTTTTTTTCAAAGCAATAGAAAGATAACTAATTCAGAGATCTGCTACTTTGTAAGCCATTGTTTTGTACGTTAAAAAAAAAGAGTCTGGAAATAGTCTACATGAATTGATAATGCTGCTCCTACAATCAATTGTTTACCAAACAAAACCGTATGTAGGGTGTGTGATACACTCTTCTGAGTTGTTAGCTAGGGAGCCCCCAGATGTCCCCAAAACAATAGAAGCTATTGTGATTCCTCCTGATGGCTAAGCAGGACCAGATGATTAATATCCTATTACTGAAAACACAGCGCTCCTAGTTGGAAAGGTATAGAGAAAGGCAATACGAACTCAGCTGGAAGTTCCTCCTTGCCATTCAGTCTTCACAGTTCCAGAACGTGCTATGAAGCTTCCTGACAGAGAAAAGACACCGATAGTCTTACACAGCTATGAAGCATATAACCTATCAATGCCAAACTGCCTGGCATGATGTGCCTACTGGGACAATTGTGGCAGAACTATTTTTGGATGACCAACCACCTCCAAATCAATTTTGAGGTGATATCCACAGGAAGGAGCACATGCCTGGTAAAAACAAAAATTTATGGTTAGGAAAATGATAGAGCCTAGCAGGAACTTCACCACAGTTGTTGAGCTAAACTGACATGAGAGCAAATTACTGTGTGAGTACTTATATTTATACACGTAGGTTCTACTTGAATCCTTAATTATTGAAGCTGCTCTTTGGAATAAGCAAAGAGCCTCATGGCTCAAGATGATTAGACTAAACAATGATTGAGTACTCATCCCTAAACATTTATAACAGCCCCCTAAATCATAGAGAACATTGTGGAATAAGGATCAGAAACAGGAGAAGTTAGAGAGAAGGACCCTGAATTGGGATGTTTCTTGTATAACACAGAAATTACAAGCATAGTGTCACAGTATCTGCAGCTACCTGCACTGGACTTGTACAAAGCTGGTCTATCAAAAATTAACTATAGTCTATGGGCGAGACAGGTGTCTATGGGGCACTGATTATTCACTGTTGAACTAATTAGCCACTGATAGATTCTGGATCAGAGGTAGACAACATACCACCTTTAATGCAGCACGCAGGAGCTGGAAACAGGAGAGTCTAAAGTTCAAAACACACCCAATTACAGAACAAATTATGTGGGTACAGTTTTAACTGAGTTAACAATTAGCTTCATTACACTTACTCAATTTAATCAGCCAGAGATCTGCTACAAAATGAGGCTTCCAGTGTGACCTCTTCTCAACTTTCTCTCAAATGTGAGGTTTTATACTTTACAGCTTTTTAATTTAGGAAGCAGTTGATACTTTAATTAAAAAATTATAATGTGTCTATATAATCATTTCCTCTTCAAATTTCTTATTGTGCTTAAGTAAATGGAGGTCATTTCACATATGCAGCTATCTATGTAGACATACTGTGTTCCACGATGCTTCTACCACCGTCTCAGTGCATGTTCTACAACTAGAGCAAAGTATCAAAGAACATATAAACCGCAAGCATTAAAATGTTGCTAAGCTCACAGAGACCGGAAACTGAAAAAGGAAGCCACATGTAATGAAGGACTCATCGTTACCACAGTATGGAAGCAGAGGGTCTGGGCTACCTCACTCACAGTGATCTTTTCTAAGTCCCATTTGCCTGTGAATCGCATGATGTCTTTGTTTTTAATAATTGAGTTACAACTACTGAATCCCATTGTGGAAATGTACCACATTTTCTTTATCCACCTGAGGGGCATCTAGATTGTTTCAAGTTTCTGGCTATTTTGAATAAAATTTCTATGAATATTGTTAAGCAGGTATCTTTTTGGTTTGGTGGAGCATCTTTTAGGTATATGCTCAAGAGTGGTATAGCTGGGTCCTGAGGTAGATCTATTCCCAATTTTCTGAGAAAGATCCAGATTGATTTTTACAGTGGCGGTACAAATTTGCACTCCCAAAAGCAATGGAGGAGTGAAGCCATTGGCCTGCATCCTTTCCAGTATGTGCTGTTACCAGTTACTTAAGATTTTCACCGTAGCCATTTTAATGGGCTTAAAATAGAATCTCAGAGTCATTTTGACTTGCATTTCCCTGATGGCTAAGGACACTGAACATTTCTTTAAGTGTTTCTCTGGTGAGTATTTTCTGTTTAGTTCTGAACCCCATTCTTTAATTGGATTATTTGGTTTTGTTGGTGTCTAATTTCTTGAGTTCTTTTTATATTTTGGATATTAGCCTTATGTCAGATGTAAGATTGGTGAAGGTCTTTTCCCGGTCTGTAGGTTGGTATTTTGTCCCATTGAAAGTGTCCTTTGCCTTACAGCAGCTTTTCAGTTTCATGAAAAAAATAAAAATAAAAAAAAAATAAAAAAAAACTGTTTATTGTTGAACTTAGTGCCTAAGCTGTTAGTTTTCTGTTCAGGAAGTTGTCTCCAAAGAGATCAAGGATATTCCCCATTTTCTCTTCTATTAGATTTAGTGTATCTGGTGTTATATTGAGGTTTTTGATCCACTTGGACTTGAATTTTGTGCAGGGTGGTAAAGAAAGATTTATTTGCATTCTTCTACATGCAGACATGCAGTTAGACCAGCACCATTTGTTGAATATGCTTTCTATTTTCCTTTGAATGGTTTTGACTTCTTTTTAAAAAAATCAAGTGTTCATAATTGTGTGGGTTTATGGTTCTCCTTCTGCCTGGGGGACTATCTCCCACCAGCGCAAGTAGTCAGGAGGGCTAGAGGATGAGGTGCATGCCTGGAAAGGCTTGAAAGCACTCTAAGGAGATTAGACACTCCTGGAACCACTTCAGGGAGCTGGTTCAACTTTACATCCATTAGAACAAAGGCTGTATACCCCTTGGTGAGTGGGGGGGGGGCCTCCAAGGATAGGTGTACATAATTGGTTGGAGCACTTCAAGGATGCTTGATTTACATTAAACAGCATGCTCTTATCATATGAACAGCAACACAGTACCTAATCATCCTATAGGCACAGGGAGGGGAAAGCCAGCAGGGAGGTGTGTCAAAGGCCATACATCAAGTGTGGTTAGGGGCATCTGTCTAGAGACACTCTTCAGATTAAGCCAGGCATGAGGCCCTGCTGGGGGTGGAGGCGGGATCCCTGCACCTTAACACCAAGCTCAGAATGGCTATCTGCACTGGGAGGACAACAACCTCAAACAGCAGGGTTCTTCCAACATGGGTTTGCTTCTGAGTCTTCAATTCAGTTCCAAAGATCAACCTGCCTGTTTTTATTCCAATACCTTGAAATTTTGTATTACTCTTGCTTTTTAGTACCACTTGAAATCAGGGATGATGATACCTCCAGAAGTTCTTTTATTGAACAGGGTTGTTTTAGCTATCTTGGAAGTGGGTAGGATTACAAGGGTGAGGATCAGGTATGTGGAGAGCAGGAATAGGAGGGGGGAAAGAATTAGGAGAAAGAAAGTAAATGGCTGGGGGCATCGCTGGGACAGGAGATGCTCCTGGGTGTCTATAGGGGTGACCCTAGCCGAGACTACTAGCAGCAGGGGTTGAGAAGCCTGAAGTGCACACCTCCAATAGCTAAGTGGGACATCTAGTGGAGGAAGGGGAACATCACACCACCCATAAAACCTGCCACTCAAAATTTGTCTTGCCTACAAGTGCAGGGATTAAGATGGATCAGAGATTGAGGAATGGAAAAGCAATGACTGGCCCAATTTGAGACCCACCCCATGGGAGAAAGCTAACTCCTGTCACTGTTAATGATACTCTGCTATGATTGCAGACAGGAACCTAGCAAACTGTCTTCTGAGAGGATTCATCCAGCAGCTGATAGAAACAGTCAGAGACCCACAGTCAAACAATAGGCCAAGCTAGGGGAGTTTTTGTGAGAAGACCAACAGAATCAACTAACCCAGGCCCAAGGAGGCTCACAGAGACTAAACCACCAACAAAAGAACATGCATGGACGGAACCAAGATATGTAACAGATGTGCACCTTGTGAACACCCTAAAATGTGGAAAGGGCCTGTCTCTGACTCTGTTACCTGCCACTGGATCCCTTTCACCTTTGGGCTGCCTTCTCAGTCTTTCTGGATTTGAGGTGCCAAGGTGGGACCTTCCCTTCTCTAAGAAAAAGGAATGGTAATGGGGGCATAAGGGAGAGGATAGTAGAAGAGGAGGGAGGGAGGCTGTCATCAGTCTGTGAAGAGATTAAATAAGGAAATGGAAAAAAACACATCAGTTAAGGATCTCCCCTAGTAAAATTCACTCATGGCTTTCTATTAGACACAGATTGAAAGTCCAATTCCCAAATAAACTCTCTGTATCTAACCTCATTTTGACACATCCTCTTACATTGGTCATTCTGTACAATGCAACTAGTTCCTCTACTAACATTCCAACTATTCCTGCAGCATGCTTCATCATAGTACATGAGTGATTTTACCCTAACTGGTGTTTTCTTCCCCAAATGCCTTTCCCATTGTACAACATGACTTGTTATTCAATTTCATACAAATATATAAAAAAGCTTCTGAAAGGTGCATTTCATAATCATATTCCACAAGGACTATGTGCCACTTCATTTATCATTATGTTTAAACTTTATTACATGTATTTACTGTGTATAGGTATGTGTTCATGTTCATACATGCCAAAACATGTTCAAAGGATGAGTAGCAGAAGTCCATTTTCTTTCTATGCAATGGGCCACAGGGGTCAAATTCAGGCCATGCAACTTGTTTGCAAGCACCTTTAGTCACTGAGCCATCTCCCTAGCCCAACTTTGTCAATGAAATAACACTATTGCTCTCAACATTTGTTCTCTTCAACTCTGCTTCAGAGTCCTGATATGAGCAAACAACAGCATTTCCACTTCATTCTTATATTTCCACCCATGAGAAAATGTCTTGCACATTTTCTTGTGCGTAAATATCTATTGAATGAATTAAGTCTTTACAAACATATTGTGAACTTTGTAGTAATAGTATTATTAAACATAAGTGAAAAGTAATGACTGTATCAAGGGATATATGTCAAAATTAATTTCAACTACTGTCTTTTTGAAACTATGTTTAAATCATTCTCCCTTTGGGTAGGAGAAAATTCCGACATTGTTCCCTTGATGATTTTGATATAAATATTTCTCCCAAATTTATGAAGCTCCAGAACTCCCACTAGCTCCAAATGGTATAATTGTCTTGCTGGTGTTTCATATTCTGTGAAGTTCTATTTCTGACATCAATTACTAGACAAGATGAGTAATAACACTGAAGTTATTGTAAAAGTTCAGAGCAAACACTTAATGCATTATGAGTCATCTGGGAAGATGTAGGTAAATGATGGATAGAGTTCAAAGCCTGACAAACTACTCTATGACAAACTACTGAATGCAGAGGAGTCAGAAAAAAACAAAAACCTCTAAGGTCTATAAAGTGCTTTTAGAAAGCAAGAAGTGAAGCTTGAGGAAATATTACTATATAAGCATGGGCATATCACAATTCTACGTAAGAAACAGATGGACAGCAAGGGTACACTCAGTGTCGTTTCTGTTCATTTTTCAGCAGAAAGTCCCGTTTTACTGTCCGTCATAAATTAATCCTATTCTTTTGGCTCTTCCACATCCTCTCCAACAAGGTGGACTACGAAATCTGGACTATTTACAAGTGCCCACTTCCTCTCGGTGCATAGGTGATGAGGTCGTTATTTTGGGAGCTCATGCAGAAGGGAGAAGTCATATCTCAAAACAGGAAGACAGAGAAGAACTCAGGAATCTGGCTCACTTTTAGAAGAACTGCCTCCTGAGAGCTCAGTGTCCAGGAGAGCTACCTCAGTCTTTTGTGACAGCAGACCTCCCAACGTCTCATGAACACTAGGCCTTGCCTATTGAAGCACCCTTTACTATTCACACCACTACATTAGGAAACAAACCTCAAACACGTGAATTTGTGGTGGATAATAATATATCCAGTTATAGCACAAATTATGTTAGAGTTTTCGCTGAGTCAGCAATTAACGTCATTATTTTTACTCAACTCTGTCAGATATCTCCTAAAAATGAGGCTTCCTGTGTGGCCACTGCTCAACTTCCTCTCAACGCAAGATTACAGAAATTAGGTAGCTCTTTAACTTAGTATGTGTGCAATATTTTGATCCTTTAAGAAAAATATCTACTGCAGCTACGTAATCGTTTCTTCTTCCAATTCCTTAAATAAGGATTATTTCACATCAGCAGCTATATATACTGTCTTCCAGAAGGTTTATACTACTGTCAAAGTTCATTTTCTGGAACTAGGGAAGACTAGCACAGACTGCATGAATTATAAACAGTAAAAGATTATTGAGCTCATAGTATTAGAAAGTAGAAACTCTAAGGAAAAGGGTTCACGTGCAATGAAGGACTTCGTACTTCATTACAGTACTGTGGAAGTACACGTGTACGCCCAAGTGAGATGGCATTAGCAAGAGAACACACTTGTCCTCATGTCAACACACTTCCACAACAACTAAAATCATTCTCAGTTATAGTTCACACCCGATTCTGCCTAGCATCCTACTTCTCAATATCTGAGAAACTGAAGTTAACGTGGGTATTGATGGGGACATTCAAACTATTGAACTCACTGTTCTTTTGGGTGGCATTTGTTCTTTTGATTATGTTCTTTCTTGAGACCATTTGGATCTCTGTCTTCTATACATTAAGAAATCATACATTATCAGGGACCAAATCTCCTGAGATCTTACAAGCAAAGATCCTATAAGACTTACAAAGTTCTTGATTAATTTCCAACTGTGTCCCAGTTCTTAAACCAGAAATTTTTATAAGTTTAAGAGAGAGAAACTTTTGCTCTAAAGTTGTCACTTTTGCTTTCGAGATCCTGAGCTATGCTGAGGAACTTCTAGGAAAGATGTTAAAATGATTTCTACCCTCAAGTCCTGTAAACGTAAACCATCCAAACAAAAAGGTCAAAGCTGTAGCCTCTTTTGCACACAAAGGCCACAGACAACCACCTGGTATGGATAATTAAGAAATATAGCCTATAATAGAATGCTGATATTATGGATAGAGACAGAGTTTTTAGGATTAATTGTGTTTCCATTTTCAAGGAAGATCTCATTTCAAATGGTTGGTCTTCTGATAAATAATGGTAATTCGGTGATTTGAGTCATGGAGATTCTTATGATAAAGTCTTCACAAACAACAGGGTTTGGTCAAAGCCAGAAATATCTGAGATTGAAAGGTAAGAACAGAACTCCTGTGATGGCTATCAAGGTGGACACATAGATCTATTTATAGTTCTACCACCAACTGAAGAATGAGAAAAGCTATTGTTTCTCTAGGACAAGTGGTTAAAAAAATAAAGTTATGTGACAGAACAATACACATCATAGTTCTGCATGAAAACTAGTGTCTTGGCTGATTATTACATGCTGGAAGAGAATGAATAGCCATGACAGCCATTAGGAGGTACTTTAAAATATGAAAAACTGAAAAGTGTTATAATGAGCAAAAGAAACATTTCAAGAGAGAACCATACACCTTATAATTGTTGTCACTGAGAAACTCTGATGTTTAATGGTAATTGTCAAGTTGACAGATTCTAAAATAACCCAGGAAATAGGCCTGGGCATACCTGTGGTAGATTTTCCTGATTACATTAGTTGATAGAGAAGTCCTATCCCCCTTGGGTGCCACCATTCAGACTGAAATCGCAGACTGTAAATGGAAAAATTGAACTGAGCACTGGTAAGCATTTATCCTTCTCTTTTGCTGACTTTGGATGTAATATGACCAGCTGCTTTATGTTGGTGATGCCTTGACCTTCCAACCATGGTGGAATGTTCTACAAGAGCAAGGTAAAAAGAAATCCTTTCTCCTGTAAATTGTTTTTGCCAAAGTATTTTATCTAAGCAAGAAGTAAAGTAATGAAGAAATGAGTATGCGTTCTTTCTGTGATCAGACCTCAGATAGAAACATCAAGTCCAGGACACAGGTTCTGGAGTCCAATAGAAGTGCCAACTTGAAGATCAGTGACCTAGTTATTGCTTTAATGATGAAGCTGTGAGAACTCCTGATTATAACAGAACGGTAGAAAGAAAGGATGGAAGGTAGGGGTTGAGGCTATGACTTAGTGGCCATTTATGTGATCCCCAGCACTACATAAACCAAGCAGGTGGTTCACAATTTAATTCAGCACTCAGGTAGTGAAAGGAGGATAGTCAGAAGTTCAAAGTCATCCTCAGCTACATAATCAATTAGAAAACAGCCTGGATTAGAAATCCTGTCAAGAAAAAAAAAAAAAAAAAAAAAGACAAAGCAAGCAAGCAACATAAACATACAAGGTACGGATACATACTTACTCCTTTGGATACCATTATTATGTGATTATCTTCAGCTGCAATTTGTTTGTTATTATAGATTTCTTGTTTATGCTCCATTTAGGAAGATGCCATCCAGCAGGGGACAGATTCTCTTTATTCCAAGCCTTATTAACTCTTCATTTTTGTGTGATAATTCCTCTTACTTCTACAGGTTCCTTGAATACCAAGAATTATGAGTGGCTGTGTATGAGAACCGCTATGTATAATATCTAAGCTTATAATCCCTAACAGCAGTATGTGGAATCTGGCACCATGGCACGCACCTGTGATCCCACCACTCTGAGAGACAGAGGCAGGCAGATCTCTGTGAGTTCGAGGCCAGCCTCTTCTACAAAGTGATTCCGAGACAGCTAAGTCTTTTCACAGATTAACCAGTTGTATCATGTGATGTTTTCTTAAAAGCTATCTTGTGAGAGGGCACAAGATGTTTTGCTGAGCTGTCTCATTCTAGAGAAGTGATTTAGCTAGCTGATACTTGTGGATGGACTGTGAGGAGAAGAGATAGACAGAAGCCCATGAACAGACAGTGAGACAACCCTTTTGGGGCTGACACTCCTTCGCTGAGATACTTTCCAAAGGACCTCTCCTGGCAATCCAACCGATCTTGCAGCTTTTGTTGACTCATTCTGATCTGCTGATTAATGTTGCTGTTTGGTGTTGGTCTTTGCACTGGACCACTGGTATCCAGACAATGAAGAGTGGACTCACCCCAAGAAACTACTTCTGAAAAGGTCTACAAATCCCTTTTCCTAGTAACCTTCTTTCTCCCCTACCTGTGGTCAGTGGGAGGTATGGGAGGTAGAAACACTTAAGAATCCTAAATAAGGTAGGTTTGTTAAAAAAATCTAAGCCTTACAGTATCATTATTGAAATAAATATTATTAAAATGCAATAAATTAAAGTTAAGAAAATCACTTCCATCATGTTTTAATCCAAACATTTTGTCTTTGCCTAGAGATAGGTCCAAAATTTGAAATTTAATTCCTGGGGCAACGTGACTGTGGTCCTGGGTACAAATTCAGACAAAGTAAACAAACAAGCAGACAAGTGTAGACAGACCCCAGACTCGCCCTGCTGCAGAAAAGTAACAGGCTTGTCATTGACAGATACCGTTGCCTGGCAACCCACCCAGATAGCCCCTAGCTGGTGACCAAGGTCACATAGTCCTGCTACTAAGAAAGCAAATACAAAATGTGCTAACCATTCCCCCCTCCAGATGGAAGGGCCAGGACTGTTATGGCCTTGGTGCCTAAAATAGACAAAGGCTTGGAAAAGGCTTGGAAATTCCCCGCTTGCGGTCTTGGTCTTTAAAAACCCTGTTCCCCCAGACCTCAGGGCCGCATACCTCTGTTTTCATGGGGAACTTGTGTCCAGAGCTTGAGCTTGTATCAAGTAAACCCTCGTGTTTGCAACAGAGTCGATTCCTGGCGGTCTTTTTTGGGGGGTCTCAGAAACTGGGCATAACAACCCAACTGTTTTATGTTCACTTTAAAAATATGTTAAAATCAAGCTCAAAAATGTGCTTTCCTCATTTCACCAGTTTACTTACGTTTTTGATGTCAACATCCTCGGCACTGTTATTACAATGTGACTCTAAAGGCACAGGAGTCTCAGTAAGGTGAATCTTCAAATGGCTGGTTTCCCTTCCAGCCTGGGTGAGTTCACTTATAAAAACGTGTAGGCCTCTTATAATGGCTGTCTTTGGATACATAACATTTTCTCCAGTCCAGCTCTTAAGATAGGAAGGGATAGTAGGCCCTTTAATAAAAACCAGGTTCTCCTACTAGCAGCTATAACACTAAACTAAAAGCTGCTTGTCAATGACCGAAACATTAAAATGACTGATGTGCCGTCATTTGCCCTGCCTGTCATCTTCACACCTTGCTGATAATAGCAGCATCTGGGGATATGAAGGTGTAATGAACAGCAGTAAGTCAATAACTATTAAGTGTCAAAGGAATAGAAACCAGATAAAAATAAAAGTTTCTTAGAGTAGTGTGGGTTTAAATTTTAGGCTTGCAAAAGTATTAGGAAAGGAAACATGTTCAATTACAAGGGAATTTTTATGAGATATTCTCCCATATTTTATGAACTCCTCTTCCATTTCCCAGTATAACCCCATCCATAATTCCAAGTGATCATCAGGAAAATTAAGAAAAAGCTTAAGCATGTATAAAAACATGAAAGTGAAAGTGAAAACATGTTTTTAAAAACAAAATAGATTTAATCAATCTTTCATATTCATCATGATCAGGGAAGTGTTTAAAGCCAAGCAGTATAAGTGCTGTGGGTTTTTCTCCAGTTAGCCCTGATAGTAGGAAAAACAAAATTAAACACACATTAAAAAAATAAAAAAAAATCAAGATACAATAGTTCTAATTTTCATACTTAGAGATAGATTTGGCTTTTAAATATATATATTTTTTGCTCCAATAGTTTTGATATTTCAAAAAATAAAGAACTTTTACAAACTAAGGTATTTTCTTTTTTTATTTAAGGCACCCTGTGTGTTCAGTGAATGTCATAACAGCATTTAGTACCCTCAGAAGACGTGCAATTTCATCCTCTTACTGCCGGTTCTTAATGGACTGAGTGTCTCAGAAACACCAGGTAGAGCCTGGGGATCTGGCAAAGACAGCTCTGCCATACAGTGGGTCTTAAATGTTAATATTGTGTCATTAAGAAAATGACTTTCAATTAGTACATTTTCTATACTCTTATTTTGTTTAAGTCCCTTAGCTCAAAAATTCCCATCTGTAAAATGTGTTCTTTTAGCTAGAAATATTTTTTTAGGAATTAATACATGAAAATACTGTTTTATCGTATTGCTTTCATTGTACGACATAACCAAGTATGTTGCTAGGCAACCAGCTATGGCTTTTGTAAGATTACACAATTTATAATAGATTACTTTAGAGACACTTTTTCGAAGCAAATAGAGTTATCTAAGAGCATCTTCTCAAGTGCTGTACTGGAATTTTTTAATCAACCAATCCAGAAGGCTGAAATGATGCACCTGTCATACAGTGTGGAAGTTCTCAGAAATTTTTCCTAACAGAGAGAGGTAGGTAGATATATGGACAGAGGGATGAGAAAGCAGTAGTCCTCTAGGAGAGTTACCTACATTATGTCTAATTATATTCACTTCTAACTAAAATACCCCTTTGGTTAAAAAAAAAAGAAACGAATCACTAAGCAATGTAACTCCTGAACAAGTACATTTTAAATAATAATGAATTACTGTGTTGTCGCTGTTTCTACTGTTTATAACTATTATTCTAAATTTACTTTCAAATTTAAAAGGAACGTTTTATGACGGACAGTAGTGATTGGCAATCATTTCATTTAATATAGAAGGGGGTTTGAGGGCTGTGCACACTTCAGAAAACATAACATCTGAAGTTTATCATAATTAAAAATGAGAAAGTGCATATAATCAAATCGTATATTAACTGTATTCTTGTGTATTAAATGTAGACCCTGTGAAAATATTTTTGTATTTGATAAGTTGGTATTTTATGATACATGTTTCCATATGTATATATATATAATTTTATAGGTTACCTTTAGAGTGTGTGTTTGTATATGTGCAGGAAGAAAGATTTTAATATTTAGAAAGATAGCTCACATACCACCTAGCAACTAGTAAGATGTTGGAAAGGAACAATTATATACACATTTTAGCTTACCATTTTTAACTTAATATTACACCAAGATTTTAGGGTAGATGTTGTTGAATATCGAAATGGGGGCCACACATATGGCTATGACATAATTTATTCATTCTGTGCACTTAAACTTTTCACCAGTGCTTTATTATTCCAAACAATACGACCATGAATGTCCTTATTTATAAATCATGATGTTTATCTCTGCATTCTTCCAAGAGCAGAGTCCTAGAAGTAAATTTACTTAGTCTAAGTATAGAAACTGAACATAGCTCTAAAGTTATTTTACAGAAAGAAAAAAGAATATCTATAAAAATGCCCCACAGTGAGAAAAAGAGAAATGTTTACTTCATTAATTGTTACTGAGTTAATCCTTTTGTTCAGTGTAGGGGAAGAAATCAATTGTAGTTTGAGGTTTGGGTGAAACAGAATATAATTTTATTACATTTATTTTCCATTACAGTTCTTCTTTTGTTTATTTGTGGCATTGTGTACTTTTCAGCTAGAGCATTCATTTAATTTCTGTAATTAAATTGGTAAGTTTAGAGTATGTCTTCTAGTGTGATAATCTTCACAAAGCTAAAGGCTATTCAAATTCTTCTTAGTGTAAAGAAATGAAAGCATCAAAAAAGTAGAAAAGGACCTGCCCATACTCTTACATATTTTCTTTTCTGAAGATTAATTTTTATTACTTTAATTATGTTTGTTGGTGGAAATGACACATTGGTGCAAATATCCCTGGAGCTGGAGTCAGGTGTTGTCACCCGCCCAATGTGGGTGGTGGTGAGAACAGAACTCAGGTCCACTGTAACAGCAATGCAGTCACAAGCACTGAGCCATCTCCCCAGCTCCCAGTATTACACCTCTGATGAAAGGACACGGGCCTTGGATGTATGTGTACATCTGCTTCACTTCTGAGTCTTCTCACTAGTTATCCTCTCGTTTTCATTGGTTCTAACCTAGAGAATCTTGTTATCCCATCACCGTGATCTCATATTCTGCTGGTTAGCATGATTTTTCAAAGTGATACAACCTATAGTCACTTGGAAAAAGGGCTCTCGATGATAACTTTTATAGATCAAGTTGGTATATGTGCATGTCTGCAGGGGATAGTCTTGATTGTCCATGCAAAAGAGAAGCCTGAGAACTATAAACACAAATCAGATATTTTGTCTCAATTCATGTGGAATCAGTGGTGACTTCGATCCATTTATTGTTCTTGTTGCTTTGTTGACCTCATTGAAAGTCTTGAAGACCAGCTTCTCATCTCTTGGCAATACCGTAGCCAGAAAACAGACAAAATGAGGGGTGTTTTTTAGGTTTGCCTTGAAGACTCTGCATGTTCTTAGCCCTCTAGTAATTTCAATCTCTTCGGAAGAGTGGAGTATATTAGGTAACAATGAAGCTTGCTTTTCCCGTGTCCTCACTGTTGCCTAAAGAAAAAGTAAGGAAATACTCAACAGTAGGAAAAGCATTTTTAGATTGATTCACCGTCTCCAAGAACAATAAGCAGCTGTACAAAAGTACACATAAATATTTACATACAAGCAAAAAATATACTGTTCTGAAGTTTTCCAAAAATTCTAATTCTGGGGCCCATATCAACATTCAGCTTTCAAAGTCTAAAAATGAATATTGTTGATGCATATGTTCAATCACTTGTCCTAGTAAATTTAATGTGTGCTTCACCTAAGAACCACATGTTTTCCTGCCTTAACCAATCACATCAACTAATTAATGCTAAGTTCTCTGCTTGAATTATTAACTGAAAAACATGGGCCATTTTACTAAATTCTCATTGTTACTTTGGTGTAGTCCCTCCTATTACAAGATAAAATATTCATCTTCATATCACCTCTTAAATGGGTCCATTTGTGAAGTTTTATTTTATTCATAGTAATTATTTTATATAACTTTTCCTGCTTCTAGTTCTCATCACAATTGATTCATTTTTCCCATTATGGAAATATATTTTAATGCATGTTGTCACTAGATGGGTAGATATTTAAGTAAGTTTTAAGTATGACTGCTTAGGTTATATAAATTTCATGTTCTTGGGTGTCAAAGGAACCTTTCTCTTGCTATACATAGAAATGTTGGATTTCTATGTACAGAAATTTGGGGCATTTTTTTTCCTTAAAAGCTGCTGATGTTGCTCTATTGATTTCTGACCTTCAGTTATCAAGAGGAAAAAAACACTTACACAAAATTAATTACATCCTTTGAAGGCAACTTGTCTTATCTACTCCTTCTTGGAGTGTCTAATCTCACTGAATTTAACTGGGACTCTATGACCTTTTGATCTAGTACTTCAAATCTTTCACCAGATAGAAAATTGCTTTGAGTGTGTATCTGAAAATAATGTGTCCACCTTGAATTCTGCTAATTTCATTCTAATCCCAAATATCAGAGCATTAGTTTGAGCTATTAATCAATACATCTCACATACTTTTATTGTGTTTAATTTAAATGTGTTCTGTGGTGATTTTAACCTTGCTTATTTGATTTTTGTGAGCCCTGCCTTCTCTCAGCTCACTGATACCCCTGTTGTCTCCTCACAATTTTCTTTCCCAGTCACATCTTTTGTTTTGTGACACATTGTATTAACCAGGACCCTCTGTGTGACCATTTATTTGGAATTATCCATCAGAGTATGGTTCTCATCTGAACAATAGAAGACAAAGTCTGCCTTTCCCTTTCAAATCTATCAGTAAACAATGTTTTAGCAGAGAAGGATAATGTTCTGTGGGCCACCCTCCAGCCATGATTGACTATTGGCAAGGCCACTATTGTATAAGTCCTTTGCAAGCAGATGCTGGGGCTATGAGATCATGATTGTATTTAATGAGCCTTTTCCAGACAAGAGGATTTTATAGTCTCTCTGTCATCTCCCTCTTACATTTTTTGTCCCTTTCTTCATAATGTTCCCTGAGGCCTAGAGGATAGACTGTGAATGTCCTTTTCATGACTGAGCACTTGACCAATCATTCTTATCAGCACTTGGAGGAGCAGCCATGTAGTTCTTCATCCAACACCATTCCTTGCAAAGACACACTTCTAGGATTAAGACTAAAAATGACCTTTGTACATGACCGTATGTAAGTACTTGGAACTCAGCTTGGCATTGTGCCGATTTAGATGAATGATACTACAAGTTTCCTCATACGGCCTAAGGTGAGTTTTTAAAGACATTCGGGGTTCCAGGTGTATGTTCTGTCCTGAGGATATAAATCAAAACATATCAGAAGCAAATATCATAATAGTCATGCCACTATTCCTAACAGCACATCCTACATGGATGGTTGGTATTGTAATTCATAAGGTTCTTTGTTAGATAAGATAAGCTCAAAAGTCTCAAGAGGATCCTGAAATTTGCAAGATTCACATTGATCTCATTTCTTTCCCAGAATTCTGCATTGTACCTTTTGAAATGAAAGCTGGCCAGCAGTGAGGAAGATTCCAGTTCAGCCCTAGCTTGATTTCTTTGTATCTTGCTACCAAGATGTGTGTGTGTGGTAGTTTCAAAACTACGGTGTTATTCCCCAAATAAATGCTTTGTCATGAAATTTTCATTCAAATAATTACTGCTATTGCTATTATTCTGTTTTCAAATTTCCTGTGGCAAAAAATAAAAAAGTTGTTTGGTTCCTGCCTCCAGTTTTTGATGGGTAACTGATACAGGTATATAACAGCAAGATCCGCCAAGGAAGTGCAGGAGGCTGCACTCAACCACTGCTTTGGAATTGACCACTCTACTGTTTCCTATTCATTTCTACCTTTTATGCATCCCTTTTATGCAGACACTAAGTAGAATGTCTCCTTCAGTTCTAAGAGTTGTCAATATAAATAACCTGCTGTATAGCAGTGTTCACATACATGTATATTCTGGAGGAAATCTCCTTAAGACTCAGGAGATGAGAAGAAAAAGAAAAATTGACAAGTCTCGGTAAGCCAAAACCTGAAAAGTCTCAAGAGGTTCCTGAAATTTACAAGATTCATAGGCACCATCCCATTGTCATGTATGGAAACAGTAACAACTGCTTAGATGAAGATACCAACTTAGGCTGTATTCAAGAGATGCAGTTTTCCTGAGTTACCACTCCATGCTGAGGTGGGCTTTTTAGTGATGCAACTACCTTTCAGTAATCCATGATCCATTAAGTAATCCCTCACTCATAGTTCTGTTATATAGTAACAACAATGAAAACAAAAACCAAACAAAATAAAAGCTCCAAGTCCACCAAGTTTGATCATGATTGGGCCATTAGTTTGGACTGTCACAGATCCCCTAGCTGTGGTGAATTGATGGTTGTTATTATTTCCCCAAAAACCATCACACAACATCACCAAATCTGAGACGGGCCTGGGAAATACATATTTGAAGTCAAGTCAAACAAAACTATAAGTTATTTAGCAGTTGCTACTGTGTTTATTGTTTGAAACAGATGAGGCAATCTTGATACACTGAATAGCAAATCAGTGAGGTCTGTATTAATGCTAGAAATCGAATTTTACTGGAATACACCCAGCCTGCAACTTTAAAAACCTGGAAACATCTTTGTTGAAATCCCATGCCATTGCTGTTCAGAAGTGTCATAAACACAGAAACAGTCCTGTTTCTTCTGTGTTAAAAAGTTGGTATAAGAGGATCAAAAAATATATTTTTTTCTGACCTTAGATACCTTCTCTTTAAATTTTAATAGTTTCATATGTTGTAAATAAAATCAAATAGTGTATTTGCTGCCACTGTATTCTTTTAGTAAATCCACTATGTATCTCTTCTGTTTCAATTAATTTGTCTCTAATTTTAAAGTTTTTGATTTTCCTAAGAAAACATCATAAATGTGTATCCAGTTCAGGTTTAATTTCTCTCTGTTTATTCAGGTGACCAGTTAGATTTTTACATGGGGACTTCTCATGCAGCCCAAGAAGGTATAGAACTCTGTACTTGCTTGCCTCTGTTCCTGTGGTGCTAAGATTGCCGAGACGAGCGTGTCAGCCCTCCCTGCTGAATTATGCACTCTTTGTTTCCCCTTCTACAGCCAGGTGAAGGTCAGTTACTGTGCTGTTGGTTTTGAATCATGAATTAATACTTGGGCTGGCTTTTACATCCCCTGATTGTTGCCCAGACCAAATCCAATAGAAAACAGTTTTGGAAATGAACATTCTCTTCTCAGCATTAAGAAAGCGTACATATTAACCTCTGCATACCTACACTAAAGGGCTTGCCAAACTTTCAAATAAATGGGAAATGAAACTTGGGACAGCATAGGAGAAGGGAAATGGGGGATGGGTGGAGTGCCCCAGGAAAGGAAGTCAGAGAGAGAGGGAACAGTGAAAGGCCAGTCCTTTATATCTAGAGTACCTGGCTTGTACCTGGCGGCAGCAGATGATGACATTAGAGGTTGCTAGGCAACCTAGCCTAACATTCGTCTCCTTTTCTTTAATTAAAAATAACAAATTTAGGAAAGGATGGAAAGAGAGAGAGAGAGAGAAAAAAAAGCAAGAGCACAAAAATGTCCAGGTTACATGGTGAGGAGGAGGGGAAGCCCCTGCCCTGGAAAGTTCAGGGTAGAGGGAGGGGTTTGACAGCCATGCCCAACAGCAGGTAGGAACCTAACATCCAAGCCTTTTGTTGAAAACAAATGGATGATAAGCAAAGAAATAAATCGATCTTTGGCTCCTTCCAGTTGACACTGGGGCATTGATTTTGGTGGCAAAGGCTAGAATTTTGGCCAAGTCAAGGAAGCTATTTCAGAGGGAGCTTGGAAAACAGAAATGTTGAGAAAAAATGTCGACAGTGGATTTCTGGCTCATGCTATTTCAGAGGAGAACAAAGAGTCTATGCAGGGCTATTTCTATACAAGGACTATGACTTCTTTCTGATCATGTTATGAAAACCTGAATGAAGATGTATAAGCGGAGGTGGAGCGAATGGCCAAACAGTTACTGTCCCAACCTGAGACCCACCAGATGGCAGAGCCAACCCCTGACACTATTAATGACACTCTGCCTGGCTTGCAGAGAGCAGACTAGCATAACTGTCCTCTGAGAGGCTTCATCCAGTAGATGATGGAAAGAGATGCAGAGACCCACACCCAAACAATAGGTCAACCTCATGGAGTTTTCTGAAAGAGTGGAAGGAAGGAAAGAGGGGGCTGGAGAGATCAAGGACACCACAAGAAGACCAAGCTAGTTAGTAAACTAACCTCACAGAGATTGAACCACCAATCAAAGGGTATGTGTGGGCTGGGCCTAGACCTCTACACATGCATAGCAGATGTGCAGCTCGGTCATCATGAGGATCCCCTAACAATGGGAAGAGGGGCTGTCTCTGACTATGCTGCCTGCCTTTGGATAACCTTTCCCCTAGCTGGACGTCAGGGGGAGGGGGTGTGCTTAGACCTGCTGTGACTTGAGGTGCCAGGGTGGGTTCTCTGGAAAGAAGGAGAAGGGGGAAAGAGGGAAGAATGGGGTGAGGTTGGGACTGGGGCCAGGCACTGTGTTTCAGGGCCATAGTCCATGCAAGGAGGTCTTACAACATGAAAACTGATTTCTTAAGGACATGAGAGAAGAATTGGGAAGTAACATATGACACCAGTCCATTGTCTGAGTTTATACTGTAATTGGAGTCGTGTGACTGAGTGAAACAAATGTCAAGTGAACTTTAATAAAAATAATAAGAACAGTGCTTTTCATCCGGCATAAATGTGCAGGGGTCTTGTATATGCTGTCACTATGGCAAAGTCCCCAGCTAGCCAAGGAACTATTGGCATTGGATAGATGCTGGGAGGAGAGTCAGTTTTCTTCAAGAATACATACAGTTTCTGGTTGACTGAACATGTTCCAGTAGAAGGTTATACATCAAAGAGCATATGGAAAACACAAATTGGGCTTGATAGATAGAAGAGGAGAAAGAGGAGGAGACAGAACAGAGAAGAGAAAAAAAAAGAGAAGATAAATGAAAGGAAATGGAACATAATGTGTGGATATGGGAGCAGGGGTAGAACAATGAGGAATAAATATGATCCAAACATATAGCGATTTTCTAAAGTCTTTTTATAAAACTTGAACCGGCTTTATAAAACCGGCTTCGTGTTCAAGTTCTGGACTAAATGTTGCACATAAGCAGTCAGACATTCCCAAGCCCTTCGAAGTGTTGATTTCTCATCTGTAAAAGCAGGAATAAGCTCATGTGCTTCCCATCGCTGTTGTGCTCAACATAGTGCATTTAAGTGAGCTATGTTTAAGTACAGAACTTCTGAAAAGTCCAGTCTATAGGAGCTTGTTTAATAATTATAATAAACATTAATAGTTAAGAATTATTCGAAATGTAAGCAATTGTAAATTGTAATACTTCAAGGACACAGTCACTTATTAGAATACTAAGTAAGTACTGAAATTACAAGGTAGCTTATGGTTTTTTATTTTGTAAAAACATAATTTTATATCAAGTCTAAACTATGATAAAAACAGGCTGAAAATTGTTTCATTGCCTCATGGGAAATGTTACCTAAGCCTGTTCTACTCCAAGGTCATCTACTGAATTTAGAGAAGACTTTTCTTCAGTTCTCTCCCTGATTTTGACTAATAAATGGCTGTAGAGTACTTAAGTCCCAAACATGAGAATTTACGGTACAAGTTTCTAAAACTGCACAAAATCAACTTAAAGCTGTATTTAATTTTATTTCATATCATTAGGACTTTAGCTTTCCACATATTTGAAATTGTCAATTTAGAAGAATATGAATATGTTTGTAGAGATGAAGAATAATTATAAGTTAGGATAATAAATTACTGAAAGTCAAATCCCAACTAACAAAACAAAGACAGGCATTTCAACATGCAAAATTGAGTCTAAATACACAATTAAAAGGGAAAGTATTAATATGTCATGTGTGATATTTCAAGCCTTTACAAAAAGTTTCACTGTATAGAGAGCAAACATAGTGAAAACAGGCCTCTTATCTCCAGAAAACACATTTGTTAGGCTAAGAAACAAGATATAAATTATGTATAAAATCACTGCAATGAAAAAAAAAATACAGTTGTTACTTGAAAATGTCACTAAATTGTAAATAAATTAGAGTTAACCCATGAGCAGCTTATTTATGTCAGGGATGTGAATGCCAGTGTGATAAATAGAATTTAACAACATGAGAAAACAAAGAAAATAAATTAAACAGTGGACTGTGTCTTGACATCTAATCCTGTTTTAACAGAAAGCCTACACAGAGAGAGAAAAGAGATAAAAGGGGAAAAGAGAGAAAAGGGGTGGAAGAAGAAACATGCAGAACGGGACCATTAAAAGCAGGCCTCTCAGGCCTCTACCTTCTCCCTCCCTCCCACCCCTTCTCACCCCCCTACCCCTCCCCACCCCACCCCACAAAAAAAGTAGAATTTAAAAAAAGAGGTTTTCTTTTATTTTAACCTGATATATCAAAGCACAAAATGTCAAATAATTTGAAGTGTTGCCTCTAGTGAGTAAACTTGAAAGAAGTGACAACATAAAACATACAGTCCTCACTTCAAAGAGAATATGACATGGTTTGTTCTGGAGCCAAATACGAGTGACTATGACTCAGGAACACAGATTTAGGTTATCCTAAGTTCCATGTTACAGCATGATAACAGTTTAATGAAGGTTTTGTAGCAACAAAACAAAGAAAATCATAAATCAAACTGCTTTTCTAATACGTTGGTGGAAACACGGGCAGGCAGATTATGGGGAAGCTAGGAAACCCAGCAAAAGTTCTCAGATGCTCTCTCATGGTATATGTAGCTTTTTACTTGGAGGAAGCTAGGGGTGTGATCTTACTTTCCAAGGAGATCTACTTATAGTCACAAGATGTTAGGTTTTACATACAAGTGGAAAATAAATGGCTAGTTAGCAGCTTAGATAACCAAAGATAATTTCGCTCTGGATTTGCCACAATTTGAGGACTTTACAATCATTGCAATCCTAATCAGGTAATCAGCTTTGCAGAGTGTTCAATTTACTCAGAGTTAATTTTTTTTTTTCCTCCTAGGAACTTCAGTTAACACCGATCAATGTGAAAACAATTTGAAATTGATATTAAGAAATCTAAAAATTCAGTAAAGCATGGCATATTAAGCTGGCCAATATCTGAAACCCTGGATGAGTTTTGATTCCTGTTCCCATCAATGTCAGGTCCAGAGGAAAGTCCTGGAGCCTGTTGCCCTCTGCCAAAGGGGCCATTTCCTAATCACTGTAAGAAGGGACAGAAGGCTGTATGTGCTGTCTGTTAGCATACCAAAGTACATAGAGCATCCAGGTTCTCTCAGGAAGTTCCTGTTAACAGAGTTCAAGCTAGAGCATCCTGGCTCTGCCTAGCCCTTGTCACCCCATTCCTCTTCCCCAGCTTCTCATTTCCCTTAAAACCCTGATATTTACACTGTGTGCTCTCTTGGTCCCTCATCTTGACCCTCTAAGGTCGAAACCTCTTTCTCTTGCTCTCTTGCTCTCCCCTACTCTTCCTCCTCTCATGGCCATGTTCAGACTGAGAGGCAACTTCAGTCTACTGCTTTCTCTCTCTTGTCTGGATTCTCCCAGACGATCCTGCCTGTACGCTCTTTCATGTCTACAACGAAACCTTCCCCTGCCATACCTTGGAGCATTGGCGTTGTCTGATTAAGCAGGCAGGCATCTAGATGTGCGGAAAAACAAGGATATCTAGTAGACTTTTCTTCTCCTTCTTCTTCTTCTCATGGCCATTTGGTATTTGTTTTTGTCAGTGATTTTTTTTTTCTTAAAAGCAGGTCAAATTAGTAATCAACATGCCTTACTGACATTCTCCTTGTCCCAAAATATTGCTTTTCTGCATTCACTTGACATTCTTCTGACTTTGAAATGCGGGGAGATTCTAGGGCTTTAAAGCCACTCCCTTAAGAAAGCATGGAAATGTAGAGAGAGCTGTGTGGCAGAATCTAGAAATTATTAAAAAAAAATTACAAATATAAAAGACACTTTCCTTTTCGTTTCTTTTATAATTTTTATTTTTTTATATTAATTACAGTTTATTCACTTTGTATCCCAGCTGTAGCCTCCTCCCTCATTCCCTCCCAATCTCACTCCCCAAGTCCACTGATAAGGGAGGTCTTCCTCCCCTTCCATCTTTCCCTAGCCTATCAGGTCTCATAGGACTGGCTGCCTTGTCCTCCTCTGTGGCCCGGTAAGGCTGCTCCTCCCTCAGGGGGAGGTGATCAAAGAGCCAGCCACTCTGAGTTCATGTCAGAGACAGTCCCTGTTCCCATTACTAGGGAACCCACTTAGATACTTTGCTGCCATGGGCTATATCTGTTCAGGGGTTCTAGGTTATCTCCTTCAATGGTCCTTGGTTGGAGTATCAAGCTCAGAAAAGACCCCTGTACCCAGATTTTTTTAGAGATTTCTAATTCCTTCCCCTGCAACAGCTTACAGCATTTCCTTAGGAATGCTTTGAGATGAAAGCTGTGCTTTTGTGTCTATCCCACATAGAAAACACGTCTTTCCATTTGTTTCTATTTCTTCTAAGAATCTTCAGCTTCTGTAAACACTTTAAAGAAAATTATAGGTCTTTCCACTCCTCTTCTCATAGCGATTGTGCTGAGAATAAAATTGCTTTTCTACATTCACCACCAAGAATTGTGCTAATTTAATATGGCAAATATGAAAAGCATTTACTGCCATAAAAGTAGAATCCTTACAGCACTAATTATCTAACACCAACTTTTGGCAGTTTCCTTATATTTAGGCATGTTTTCCAATGGAACCAGGAATCAACAGAATTTCTATCACAGGCAGGTCTTACTCCCTTAAAGGAGATGTCTCTAACAAGTGTGAATGTACTGTTTTGTTGTTCCATGACATCAACAGTGATAATAAACTGGATTTATATAAATTCCCTAGGCAAGTGAATGTTATATGAAAATAATACTGACGGAAGTTAACTTTAGAAATAAATTTTCAATTTTAAAACCACATTCATACCGTTTCTAACTTTAAAAAGTAAAATTTTCTAACTTCTCTAATATAAAAATTTAATGTCACAGAAGAAGACAGTGCAGCCACTCCTGATGAGACCTAATTGACTAGGATCAGTAGGAAGGAAACGAAGACCTATCAGTGGACTTGGGGAGGGGCATGCATGCAGAAGGTGGAAGAATGGAGGGATTGGGACAGGAGGAGGGAGGGAACCACAGGGGGGATACAAAGTGAATAAAGTGTAATTAATAAAGAAAAAAATTAAAAAAAAAGAATAAAAAAATTTAATGTCACTTAAAATAAACTAGCATTTGCTTTGGGATATATGTGTCAAATTTATCAGAATGCCTAACAGTAATTAAAAGTAAACAAATGAATGTTTTTTAAAACAATGTGATTATCTTGTTTCAATTATACATACTACTATTAGGTTATTTTAATACTGTATCAAAAAGAAGATCTGTTAAATGTCCAATGACATAAATTTTCAATGAAAGTTCATGTTCTTATGATCTATCAAACAGATTAGAATTTTTTACAAGTAAATATTTTTCTGCTAGTTGTGATTCTATGGTGGCTTGTTGAGGAAATACACTGAGCAAAAGAAAAGATTTTATATATGTATGTATATATATGTATATCTAGAATATATATGTATATATGCATGTACACGTAAATACAAAGCACTTTCTTTCTTCTGGAAAACATGAGGAAACTAGTTCATCTACGGTGGACAGAATATTACATGAAACTACAGAACACAGAGCCCAAAGCTTTAGTATTGTGCTCTCTTCCAGTAAATCATAATTTTTGATCTGCTTGGTGAAATATATGATATATGTATATCTGGTTCATATATATATGTACATATACTGTACACACACACACACACACACATATATATATATATATATATATATATATATATATATATATATATATACCAGATAGAAAGTGTGCCAAGTCATCACAAGATCTGCACTTTGACAATGTGGCAGTGAGTGAAAAGTATGAGTCTGCAGACAGACTCAGGAGAATAATTCTGATTCCTGGGAGGAAGTGAATGGAGGTAGGAAGGGATGAAACTGAAGGAAAAGCATAGTTCTACACTCTCAATCTTAGAAGACAATCAGTATAACCTGATTCTCACTGACTAAAGTCACCAACTAGGATCAGCAGTTGAAGATCTACTGTAAAGTTCCATAAAAATTAAGTGACAAGAGGTAAGAGAGGAAAAGAACTGTATCCAGAGTTCCCTCAGGACTGTTACTTTAGGAATATGACTTCTGTTGAGACACATCTACTTTTATCTTTAAATGTGTGTCATTTGAAAACTGACATTCAGATTTCCTTGATAAAGGTGAATTGTATTTCATTCTGACAGCTGTAACATTAATATTTCAAGATGTTCTTTTCAACTATTGATCAGGATTCATTGGAAGAGAAGTTAAGTTTTCTGTACATATGCCTACATGGGGGGGGCTGTTATTCTCTGTGTTTTACATTTTCAGTTGTTTCTATCAATTTGTGTTAGAATCTTTGAACAGCTAACAAAGTTTGTCCTTTTTAAGTGAATTTACTTTTTATGTTGTCACACAAAGCACACTAAATAATTTTAATAAAAGATGAGCACTTCATTTTTAATCTTCCATTACAATAAGAATATATAGATACTTTAGACCAAAGCATAGACTGATAGATTATTTTGTTATCTTGGAAAAATATGGGATTAAGAATTTCATGGGAGAGAGGTTACAACAATCCAGCATTAAGAATTCTTTCTTCAAAGAAGGTGGATCTGGGAAGAGGTGATCTGAATATGATCAAAACACAATTGTATGAAGATTAATACTCTCAACTAATATAAAAAAGCAACAGACAATGACTTCCACAGACTTATAACACAGGCCAAATCACATGTCAAAGAAATTCAAAGTGCCTGTCATGACAGCAACAAAAGTACAATTGAACATTTCACCCATAGCTTGAGAAAAACAATGCAAAAACAGTCTTGAAAAATGCAAAATGCTGGAGGATGAGGCAGTGTACAAGTAAGACAGAAGAAGGAAATATTTAAATTTGTAAAGGGTTACAGACACACACGCTCGCTCTCGCACACACTCACACACACACGCATCTCCCCTACCTCTTCTAGGGGTAGATAGATACTGTGGTTGTTTAACTTGCTGATCCAGTGGGACTCCCAACAGTGGTTGTGGAGGTGTCTTCTACCCTTTTGCCTGATCTTGGGAACCTTCTCCTACTGAGCGCCCATCCAGCCTTGATATGAGGGGTTTAGTCAGTTCTTATTGTATCATGTTATGTCATGTCCAGTTGATAACACTAGGAGGCTGGTTCTTTTCTGAAGGGAAACAAGGGATCAGTGGATCTGGGGGAGAGGAGAGCTGGGGTGCAGGAGGGAGGGGAGGTTGTGATCGGTCTATATTGTATGATGGAAAAATTAATTAGAAAAAATTTCACACATACCAAATAATCTGAAATCCTAAATCAACAAAATTTTATTCAAATTTAAATAAAAACTAACTTTTCAGTTAAAAAGCAAGTGAGTTTTACAATTATAAAAATACAGCAAACATACAAAAAACATGAATTGAAAATTCCATATGCCCTCAAAATGAACATATGGATCTGCATTGAAAGTTCCTAAGACAGAAACTCATTATTTTGAAGACTTAATAATAAAGGAAACAAACCAATCATTTATACTGTCATTCCCAAACAAACTTCTTTTCAAGATAAAAAAAAAGGTGGTTGATGTGTGAAAAATTGTTCTCTGAAGCATCCAGCTAATAAATGCAAAAGGATTGATCGAATTATATAATTACCATCTTGTAGTGTCTAATGAAATAATGGACGTTGAAAATTATGATCTACTAAAATCATTGAAGGAAATTAGACACAGACATTCATGAAAAGTACTTGCCTCTGTCTGCATCTACTCAACAACTGAAACATCAGGAAATGTGAGATTTTGTATCATATCATGTGACCCCTTAAATAAGATGCTGTGTGAAATATTCTTGACCCCTCCCAAATTGAACTTAAAACTACTTACATCTATAGAGCTAACTACGGACACACAGGCTTTGTCAGTGATAGTAATATAAGATAAATGATATCATTGGGTTGCAATAAACCAAATTCAAGATAGACAAAGATAAATGTTCCAATGTTTCCAACAAATCAATAATAATAATAAATGCACCCAGAATAGCAATAGAACAGCATTTGGATTCTGATATTAGCATATTTACTCTAAAGAAACAGCTTTCAGATACTTGATTTAACATAAAGTGGATAGATATTAATAGTATTATGGAATTTGGGTTACTAAGAGAATGCACTGTTTTGTTTTATTTTTGTTTTTTAAGATTCTTAACTGTTAAGTTCATATGCAATAATTTTTAGGAGAAATGGCATGGCATCCAGATTCTATTTCACATAGCTTAAGAAAGTGAGGGGGTGTGGTCAATGAAATAAATCTGACAAAATGTTGATAATTTGAGACTGGGTGATTGATATGTATAGAGATTTAGAATGTACCAAATAAAAACATTTCTAAATGACTCTTTTTAGCAAAAGAAACTTGGGGTTGTTATTGATGAGACAAAGGAAACAGAAGGTACCATGGAAAATTAGTGCTCTGGGAGGAGGAATTCTTGTCTGTTGTAGCTCAGGGGTCTCTGTGAACGCTTTAGTCCTATGTTTGAAGTTCACTGTGGAAAGGGGGGCAGGAAGATTGCACGAGTGGCAGGATCAGTGAATTTGCTATGAGATTGTATCTTACCAATATCACTACTTAAACATGAACTGAACAAGGATGCCACTAACAGACAGGAAAAAGTCAACACAAGGGAAAGCCCATGAGGCCTAAACCATACATCAAGAACTATAGACAAATAAAGAATGGTAAGAGTGGGAGGAATAGTCTTCTTCAAAGAGCACACCAGTTTGCTAGTCAATAGGAAATAGTCAGCCATGAATACTTACGTATGAATAGCATTATACAGACTGAGAAGGTTATATTTAGAAATATATGTATATGTATATATATATACATATATATGTATGTATGTATGTATGTAAGAAGAATTAATGAAAAAGGAGGCCCTGAATTTGAAAGAGGGTAGGTGAGGACTAGCAGGGGGGAATGGAGGGTAGAAGTTATATGAATATGTGTTGTTCTCAAAAATAAAATTTAGATTCCAGCCAGGAACACAGGTAAGCTAACTGGAGATTTTTCATGTCTCTCCTCATTCCTTCAAATGTAATCCTTTAGTTTTGACACTGACAGACTTGTGCAGACCTTGTCTGAGGACCTGATAGAATGGGGCAGACTGCAGTTGAATGCTGTACACAACCTTACTTCTGTTTCTGTGCACTTGTATACACAAAGAAAGCAATGATCCAAGGAAGGTTGTTGGAGCTACTCACTCGGCAAATAAAAACAAGGAAATCATGAAATGCTAAGGCAAATAGAGGTAATTAGAAAAGATCATCCTGAGTGAGGTATCCCAGAAGCAGAAAGACACACATGGTAAATGTACACTTATAAATGGATATTAGACACAAGGATAAACATACTAAAATCTGTACACCTAAAGAAGTTAAGGAAGAAGAAAGACCCTGGGTAAGATGCTCAGTCCTTATTCACAAAGGCAAACAGAATGGACTTCAGAAGAGGGAGAAAAAAGGGAACAGGACAGGAGCCTACCTCAGAGGGCCTCTGAAAGACTGTATCCAGCAGAGTACTGAAGCAGATGCTGAGATTCATAGCCAAACTTTGGGCAGAGTGTAGGGAATCTTATGAAAGAAGGAGAAGATGAAAGACCTAGAAGGGAAAGGAGCTTCACAAGGAGAGCAACAGAACCAAAAAATCTGGTCACAGGGGTCTTTCCTGAGACTGATACTCCAACCAAGCACCATACATGGAGATAACCTCGAACCCCTGCACAGAGGTAGTCCCTAGCAGTCTCCAATTGGGTGCCCTAGTAATGGGAACAGGGACTGTCTCTGATATGAACTCAGTGTCTGGCTCTTTGATCAACTTCCCTTGAGGAGGGGGCAGTCTTACCAGCCAACAGAGGAAGACAGTCCTGATGAGACCTGATAAGCTAGGAGCTCAGAAAAACATGTAAATAAACATTACTAAGCATATACTAAATATTAACAGAGCAGCCCTTTTTCAGAACTTTCTCAGTACAGACCAATTTAAACATAATTGCTTGGCATGTACTATAGATTACACCTGGGAAAGCACAAAAGCAAGGTAGAAGGCCATATCCAGATTCAGGATACACTGACCTGATTTTACAGTTATGATCAGACATCCAATAAGAATAAACATGTCTTATGAATTGAATGTAAATGTTCGTCACAGTAAGCAAGAAATTACATTCAGGAATAATCAGGGAACAGAGTGCACCTGAGGTTAAACATCCTCTGCCTTTGTTTTCTGGAAACTCTCTCACTGTTTCTCATGAAATTGTTCTCTGTGATTCATTCTTTTGACCCTGTTCCTGTATCTAGTCTCCAGATCTGTGGCAGTCCACCAGCTGCAGTCTCCCTTCCCTTTCTGTTCCCATCGCCTGTGATCCCACAAATTTTTCCCTTCTAAACTCCCTTCCTTCCACTCCTTGCTTTATCCCAGCGCCCAACTTTAGCAGACATTCCCTGAAAATCCATAGGCCAGTCCTGCCAAGAGAGAAGACAGGTTACCTGCGAATCTTCACTTCTCCTTCTGCTCCCCCGCATAACTCCTCACTCTCATTCACAGCTCAGCTGCGGAACACCGAAGGCAGTGTCCTCTTCTCTTTCTCTCTGACCCCCATTTCCAGAAGATCGTGAATGCCTTCTCCTCCAAACTTCCTTCCCTTAACTCATCTAATTATTCCAGCCTTCAGCACCAGCCGGATTCGCTGGGAACATCCCGGCTTTTCAGGCTTTTCAGGGAAAGAAGCAGGCTAACCGCAGATCTTTCCCTTTCCCTCCTGCTCCCAAATCCCGTGCCCCTCCGACACCCCAGCCTTTCTCTCCGTTCTGCCTCATCTCCATGGATCACAGAGATCTTCTTCTCCGAACTTCCTCCCCACTCATCCTGCAATTGCAACCCCCAACTCCAGCAAGCTTTCTATGAGAACCACAGAGAAGCAGACAGGTGGGTGAGCTTCAGAGTCCTCACTAGCCCTCCTCTCTTCCATGTCCCACCTTCCAGGCTCATTCCCACCTCTGTGGCAGACCACATGTTGTGTCCTCTCCTCACTGTCTGCCTCCACTCTGCAGGGACTAAGCAGATCCGGTGGAAACCATGCTTCCCTCCATTCACTCAGCCCACTCAGCCTCTCTCCTGCTAGCCATCTCCATTCATAACTGTCACCTCCAAATGCATTTGGAAGCACTTCCTCATGTACCTCAGCGGCAATATCTGTCAGATCCCAGAAAACTGAACTCCCTACCAGGTAACACACGGCCATCCAACTTTACTGAAACCCGGAAAAATGAACAGAAATCAAGGAACTAAACATCCACCCAACAAAGACCAGATATTCACAACCTAGAATTATCATCTTCTCCAAACCCAGACTGCAGCATAAAAACACAGCCAATAACAGCCCCTAGCATCTTTTCCAGGTGTGATAAATTGTAGATAAAGTGTTGTGTGGCAGGGTTCATATTCATGTCTTCCTTTCATTAGCCTGCGGGAACTGTCACACATCAAAGTCAGAACATAGGACTGAAGGCTCCGTGTAGGCAGGCACCAGACTGACTTCGTTCGCCATGAGTGGACTAGGTTCAGTCTTACGTCACTTTGTCAAGTGCAACCCGTTGTCTTAGCAACAAACTGGGTTGTTTGAGGATTTCCTTGGGACTTCTCTTGGACAAAAACTCAATTAAATGCAACCCAGACACATCAGTGGAGTCCTCACCAGGCAGCAAGAGATGGCCACGTGAGACTCAGTATCCTTTATTATTGGGTGTCTTCATTAGGATCACCTTCATATGTTCCAGGAAGTTTCCACTGCAACATCACCCACCAAACGCCCCCCAATTCCACCTCTCTCCCTCCTTCCCCATTTTTCCCCAACCTGATCAACCTGCTCCTGTAAAACCTAATCCATTTCTCTCTCTCAGGGAGATCTATGTGTCCCCTTTAGATTTCTCCTCTCTTTGCCTAACTACTTTGGGTCTATGGATTATAGCTTGGTTATCTTTAGTAACTGAGTGATACTCTACTATGTAAATGTACCACATTTTCCTTATCCATTCCTTTGTTTAGGGGTATCTGGTTTGTTTCCAGTTTCCCGTAATTGTGATTAAAGCTGAAATGAACATAGTAGAGCAAGTGCTCTTGTGTAAGATGATGCATTTCTTAGATATATGGGATCTTTTCTGAGACTGATACTCCAACCAAGGACCATGAATGGAGATAACCTAGAACCCCTGCACAGACATAGCCAATGGCAGCTCAGTCTCCAAGTGGGTACCCTAGTAATGGGAACAGGGACTGTCTTTGACATGAACTCATTGTCTGGCTCTTTGATCACCTCCCCCTGAGAGGGTAGCAACCTTACTAAGCCACAGAGAAAGAAAATGCATCCAGTCCTTATGAGACCTGATAGGCTAGAGTCAGAGGAAAGGGGAGGAGGATCTCCCTTATCAGTGGACTTGGAAAGGGGCATGGGAGGAGAAGAGGGAGGGAAGGAGGAAGGAATTGAGAAGGTATGAGGGAGGGGGCTACAGCTGGGATACAAAGTAAATAAACTGTAATTAATTTAAAAAAAATAAAATTGAAAAAAAAAGATATATGCCCAAGAGAGACATAGCTCCACCTTGAGGTGGATTCGCTGTCTGAGGAATTATTGTTATGATTTTCACTGTGGATGTACATGTTTGAACTCCCACTAGCAAGGAAGGAGTATTCGTTTTACTCCACATTTTTGTCAGATTTAGCTGTCACTTGTGTTATTGATCTTATTGGGTCATGTTATATTGTATTTTATTACATCTCTATAAAATTCAAGCAAATACATTACTATTGTAAATGTATATACATAGAAATATGGGTATATGCAAGATCGATGTTAAAAGAAAACTACAAATGGTACAATTACTGAGTGATTTAGAATTTTATGTTGATTATCTCTACATTAGCTGTTAAATAATACTATTCACAACACAGGTTTTTCTTTCCAGATTTAAGATGAAAGTCTCGTGTGTTTAGTTTCAACAGTAGGAAAAATAGTTCACCTACTTTTCAGTGCCAACTCACATAGCCTAAAATGCTCAGTGAACATTAGAAACTGCCCCAATAAAATTCAAGAAATAATTTAATCAGCTCTATAAGAGGAGAAAAACTTTACTAATGTTTTCCCATAGTGTTGCTTATACACCCACCCTGACCAGTTTTATTATGAGTCCCTGGTCATAAAGTTTTCATACCAATGAAATATCCTTGTACTGCTAAGGGTCAATGATAGATTGGAATCACAGACAGGAAAATTTCTTCTTAGGGATTAGAATCAGAGCAGAAAGGTTTTATCTTAGGCCCTTAATACTTTTTTATTTCAGGCTATAGGCATTAGATGCTATTTATTTAATAATTCATATTCTGCCTCATTCCAAAAGCTATTTGAGGCAGTAAACTATATAGCTCCTCTTTGAAACAATTCTGAAACAAAAAGTTCCATTTTGAAGAGCAAAAAGATGAGAAAGCTCAAGGAACTTTCCACAAGGTCAGAACAGAATAAAAGCTGATCTCAAAAATATTCAGAGAATTTCAGGCTTTTCAAGCCTCATTTCTAATTCTGAATTTTTCATTGGAATGACCCAAAATAATTCACTGTTTCTTCCGATCTCTTTGAAACCATCTTCTCTACTAGAATTCGAGCTCTGATTTCTTATAAAGTTCGAGTGTTTCATATTTTGAAGTGTGTGAAGCCGTAACTGAATACATTACAACCATGATTTTTAAGAATCACATTTTACATTATGAAAACTGAATGGTAATTTGGAGTTTTATTAAATGGAAGGTATAGCAAAATTATCAGCTAAAAGTAGGATATGTTATAGCATTAATAAGCACTCAAAACATACCACAAACAATGTTTTTCTCTTCTATATAAATACATGGCTGTGTTTATTTTTACATTATTCCATTCTTTCAATTCCATTTCTATTATATTTATATTAATCAATACATACTCAAAAAGCGCTGAATAGTATTGAAAAAGTAAACAATACTGGAAAAGAAAGCAAGGAGCGTCGTTGTAGTTCCAAGTCCTCTCCTAGCTCTTCTTCTTCCCATTGTCCCTACTCTGCCCTCTGAACCAGGCCCACATTATCAGCCTGTCCAGAAGCCAGCAAGGCAGACCAAGCTGCCATTCTTTCCTACTGCTCTGATTTTTACTTCTTCTTCTTATTTTTTTCCATTGTATATTTCTTGTCTTAAGAAGTGGGATTCTAATTTCTAAAGCCAGCTAATTTAAATACATTATTATTATTATTATTATTATTATTATTATAAGATAACCTTATCACTCTATGTCTGATTGATATTTCTCTTTCTGCTTGAAAATTAAAACTTTTAATATCACTGACCAAACCCCAACAAAAAGCCACCTCCACAAAAGTCATACTCCCTTGTCTGAGGGTGATCTTAAATTAGAGTGTTATAAAAGCTAAGTAATCATGATTAAAGACAAAAACTATCTTAAACCCTAGCTTTGATTTCTATTTTTATCAGCACTTTTTCATCACAAAGCCTGTATAAGGTATTTCATAAGCCCCACGCAGACTGAGTTATCCATAACATTCTACACAGAAGAGGTATTTCATAAGCCCCATGCAGACTGAGTTATCAATAACATTCTACACAGAAGAGGGACAGTACATCATCTCATTATTTCTGTGTGAGTTTTAAACTTTACTAATTTTTTAAAAGAGTTATAAAGGATTTCTTTTGAATAATATAATCTCTAAAGACACAAAATCAAATATGAACCAAGGTTAAGTCACATAAGTTCATTTTCCTGTTAATGACAGCACTTAAGTCTGTCTGAGAATCAAACTTGCCTTGACATTGTCCTGTCCTGAAAACGGTGTACATCAAGGTTCTGGCTGTACCTGAGAGGTCTCTGAGGAGAATGTTTCCAGCTGCAGAGCCAGCAAGGCTAAGTCAACTCTCATATTGCTTTAGACAAACAAATTTTATATTTTACAGCATTTTTGGACTATCACAATTTCCATAACTCCTTAATAATTTTATACTAAAACAATACAGATGGAATTTTTCACCCACGATTGTAAACACTGCCCTTCTCATCTCAAGGTTGTATATTGTGTAACAGGTAATCATGCATTTCTAAATACAAACTTTACTTTGAAGTTTATTTCAATTATCAGTCATTTGAAAAAATGTCTACCATTCATTATGAAAAATTAAAGGGAAAGGACAAACTGTACATGACAATTGTTGAGAAATTGTTCTTTTTTACATTTACTCTCAATGGTTTTCCTTCAGCAAGGAGCTGAAAAAAGTAAGAGTCAAAGACTAGAAGTAAGAGATAGAGGCATGACTTGATTTTTTTTCTTGCAATGTCATTTGTGAAGAAGTAGAGCCAGAAAATGTAGAAGGGTAACCTTCAATTTTTATGTAAATACATTTCCATTTCTAGTGGTCATATGATTTTACTTCATTCACATTTTCACCTGATAATTTATATGTATGATAGTGCCATGCTTTCTGAATTTTGCAAAGTAGAATGAAAACAAATGCATGTTAAGGTAAAATAATTCAAGGATGGACATTGGAAATAGGAGAAAACAAGTAAGTAGCTACCACAGAAGGCACCTGAAAGACTCTACCTAGCAGTGTATCAAAGCAGAGGCTGAGACCCATAACCAAACCTTCAGCAGAGTGTAGGGAATCATATGAAGGAAGGAGGAATTAGTATATCCTAGAAGGGAAAGGGAGCCCCACAAGGTCCAAATATATCTGAGCACAGGGGTCTTCTATTTATCCAACCAAGGACCATGCATGGATATAACCTACAACCCCTGCTCAAACATAGCCCATGGTAGCTCAGTATCCAAGTGGGTTCCTAGTAAGGGGGACAGGAATTGTTTCTGACATGAATTCATGAGCTTCCCCTCTCCCCTGAGGGAGGAGCAGCCTTGCTAGGCTACAGATAAGGACATTTCAACAATCCTGAAGATACCTGATAAGCTAGGGCTAGACGGAAGGAGAAGAGGACACCCCCTCTCAGTGGAATGGGAAGGGGGCAGGGAGGAGATGAGGGAGGGAGGGGAGGAATAGGAGGGAAAGAGGGAGAGGGCTACAGCTGGGATACAAGTGAATGTATAAAATTATTTAATAATTAAAAAATATTTTAAAAAGGTAAAATAATTCTAGAAACTCCCAAAGATATGGTCCTTCTATCCCTTGTTCAACTCTCCATTGAGATCCCTTTCCCATAATCACCTAAAGAACCTCAGAGTTTAAATCACTGACCACAGTAGACTCTTCTCACTTTCTATGTTAGCCCAAATTCTGTTGCTAAGAACACGGTGTTGTACACTCCATGAATTATAAAGAAGTGTTTTGTTTAAATTATAGTACAGGTACAAAGTTGAGGTCCTACGTCTGTTGACAGAAAGCTTTCTTACCTACAATTTTCTTTTTTTTTTAAATAAAGAATGCATTTTATTTTATTTTTTTTATTTTTATTTTTTTCTATTTTTTTAATTATACTTTATTTACTTTGTATCCCTCCTCTAGTTCCCTCCCTTCTTCTCTCCCAACCCCTCCTTTCCTTCCCTTTCTCCACACACTCCCCTCCCCAAGTCCACTGGTAGAGGAAGGTTTCTTTTGATTCCTTCTGATCCTAGTCTGTTAGGTCTCATCAGGAGTGGCTGCATTGTCTTCCTCTGTGGCCAGGTAAGGCTGCTCCCCCCTCAGGGGTGGGTGATCAAAGAGCAGGCCAATCAGTTCATGTCAGAAGCAGTCCCTGTTCCCATTACTATGGAACCCACTAGGTCACTGAACTGCCATGGGTTACATCTGTGCAGGGGTTTTAGGATATATCCATGCATGGTACTTGGTTGGGGTATCATTCTCAGGAAAGACCCCTGTGCTCAATTTTTTTGATTCTGTTGCTCTCCTTGTAGACTTCCTGCCCTCTCCAGATCTATTATTTCCCACTTCTTTCATAAGAGTCCATGCATTCCGCCCAAAGTTTGGCCATAAGTCTCAACATCTGCTTTGATAGTCTGCAGGGCAGAGCCTTTCAGAGGCCCTCTTTGGGAGGCTCCTAACTTGTTTCCTGTTTTCTTCTTCTTCTGGTGTCCATCCCCTTTGCTTGATCAGGAACAAAGGACAAAGGTGTGTGTGCATCTGTGTGTCTGTGTATCTCTATGTCTGTGTGTTTCTGTGTATGTCTTTGTATCTATCTGTGTGTCTCTGTGTCTGTATGTCTGTGTGTGTCGGGGTGGGGGGGTAAGTGTCTGCCGGATATTCTAATGCTAAAATCCCATTATTCAATCATGGGATTCCTGCCCTGAATTCCTTAGCTATAGTAACATTTACCTTCCAAGGACTCTACCTCTGAACCCTATTGTATGATTAAGTTCCCAATATCTTAATACCTAAAAATTGGTAATAAAATATGTTGATAAAGTTTATATAGAACAAAGTATATATAAATACAAATAATCCCACCATGTATCTTTGCCACAGTACTTTTCCTTTTAAAGATGACTCTAATGTTATTGTCTTAAATAATATTCTACTGTATAACCTAAAATTTTATGTGTCACTGTATCATTTTATTTTGTCTCTAATACTGTGAAATAAGGAATATACCATTCTCTCTATTATAAATGTCTTATCAGATATTTCTTCTTCTGTTAATGCTAAAAAAATAGTTTGTATCTAAATACAATGGGAATTCTGAATGCATGAGGACTGGGCAGTAGGAGAGACAAAAGAGAATTTCTGGTATTTTTATTGTAATTGTAATGTTTCATTCTTAGTAGAGAGGTAATAGAAAAGCTGAGTGTCAGACATGTAAGACTGAATGAATAAACACAAAGCAAGCTACTCATCTTTCCTTAAACTCAAACTCTGAATGTTTGACTGGAAACAGTGAAGATATAATCCATGTTCGTAAACATTCATTAAAAACAAGCAAACAGAGTTAGTATGACCTGGAGAGGATAGGAGATCCACAAGGACCAAATATAACTGGGTGTAGGGGTCTTCTATGAGACCGTTCCTCCAACCAAGGACTATGTATGGATATAACCTAGATCCTCTGCACAGATGTAGCTTGTGGTAGCTCAGTATCCAAGTGGGTTTCCCTAGTAAGGGGCACAAGGACTATTTCTGCCATGAACTCAATGGCTGTTTCTTTGACCTCCCCCACTCCAAGGGAGGAGCAACTTTGCTAGGCCACAGAGGAGAACATGGCAGCTAGTCCTGAAGATACCTGATAAGCTAGGGTCAGATGGAAGGGGAGAAGGACCTCCCCTATCAGTGGACTTGGAAAGGGGCAGGGAGGAGATGAGGGAGGGAGGGAAGGTGGGAATGGGAGAGAATGAAGGAGGGGGCTACAAAGTAAATAACCTGTGATTAATATAAAAAAATAAAAAGTATTTTTAAAAATACACTAAACAAACAAACAAACAAAACATTTTCAATCCAAAACTGGAAAACATTGTCCTGAAGCCAATCAAAAAATAGAAACACCAATTAAAAAAAAAAAGTTTGTCTAATGTACTTTGCTATGACACAAGTTATAGCAGGTCCAAAAGCACCTGCACCAGGAGTCTCTAAGACTCATTCTTGTCAGCAGATTCAGAAAACCAGTCACAGAAATAAATGGTGGCATGGTGCAGGCCAGCAAGCAGGTCACACGTGCAGGTAGTCACACATGACCACTGAAAGCTTCTGCTGAATGTGTGTAGTTGACTCTGTGTGACACGAAACAATAAAAAATAGCAATGGGGACGACCGGACGCGTTAGGATCACCTGTAACTCCATGTTCAATGAATTTGACATCCACTCTGGCCCCCACGGCCACCTATACACATGTAATATATACGCATGCACACACATGCGCAAACACATGCTCAAGCATACAAGTACACACAAATGCACATGTACAAGCATATAAACACACCCATGTGCACACACATAAATACAAATAACCTTTTGAAAAAGGAGATTACTGTTGTTTACTGGACAGTTTTGTTATTTCCTCTTAAGATGTTCGTCAATCAAGATTATATTTCCAGGCATTCAAGTTAGAGTCAGGAACAAAAGAGAATTATTTAAGTAAGTGTCTCCAATGCCCTTCACTGTGATAACTAAGATTCAATGAGAAGGGTGATCCGTCCCAATTCCAAAACAAGAAAAATATCAAATATAAAGCCCCAAAGAATAGTTTTTGTGAGTTTTTGCTTCTCCTCATGAAAGAATATACTCTTTCATGGGTTTATAACCTACAAAAGCATCTTAGATACTAACAATTTCATATATCAACTTCTAATCTGCCCTTCTGCTCCCGTGCTGACCTATCAGCTTCCAGAGTATAACTTGATTTTTTTCATTGATTTTCCATAGGTAAATTTTAATTCTGCCTCAAGGAATTGGCATGACTGTTAGCCTCTTTTTCTCAATACTGTATCATAAAAAGAGAAGCAATTTATATGTGGTTTACATTCATTATTTCAGAAGTTTGGATTTAATGAGCCACCATGTTGTTCCTGAAATACATCAGACTCAAGACTTCCATGTTAAAAGCTGACAGACTGTTACTGGCACCTTCATAAAAAGTGTTCTTGGTAGGTTCATTCTTCCCTATTTCGGACAAATTTTTTTCTTTGAAGTTCAGAAATCAGGCATATGTACATTAATAGTCATATCTGAACAGAAAAAAAAATGGTTAAGGGTAGAGGACAAATAAATGAAAAAATCACAACCCAAATGTAAGAGTCATAGTATGAGACAGTTCTAGTTGGTGACTTGACATGCTGTAGTCTCTTCTTCTCAACTCTGTGTCATGAATATGATGGGAAGAAAGTCTCAAAAAGAATGGTGTAGATTAGGTTGTCTTATGACAGATGTTCTTAATTAGGATAATTGAGGGAGAAAACCCACCTTGAATGTTGACCATTTCATGGGCTGAGCCCTGAAATGAATGAAAGGGTGAGCTGACCACTAGCAACACATCAATTAATTTCTTGATCTCTGCTCCTGACTGTGAGTACAATGTCTCTGGATCCTTCAAGAACCTCCTTCTGTATATAACTTTCCTTCCAAGAGAATATGTACCCTGCAACTGGAGCTGAATGAACCCTTTCACCTGTAAGACATTTTTGTCAAACTGTTTTATCACAACAACAAGAAAACTACCTAAGACCCAATTTGAATTTGAGGAGTTGAATGTACAGCAAAGATGTGAAAGGCAGAAAGTACAATATTCAATAGCGTGACTATTTCAAGGAAATAGTTGGGGGTCATAATCAAACACAAACCAACAATTTTATATTAGAAAAGTTAAAGAACACCAGTTTATTCGTTTTTCTTGATTTTTCTGTCCTGAATAAAATTTCCAGCTACATAGAAACAACATTTTCATTGTGCCCATGCCTCCAAAGACCTCAGTTTTGAGGGAGGCAGTACTCAGTGTGTGATATCATCAGATACTAGGTGACTATTTATCTGAAATTAAAGGTAAGACTATGTTAGACATTATTTTCTCTGAGTAACTCCTAATTTCATGTGCTGTCTAGCTGCTGTTGGCAGCTCAGGGAAAGTTAGTTTATGTCCTAAAGTTGATCATTAAAAAAGGGAGTCCAGTCTACATGAAATCGGCAGTGTCTTGCTCCAAGAAAAGATACCTGCTTTGTGTACTAATGCAGCAGATCCAGCTGCCAAATAAAGCCCAAGGGGGACAACAAAGGAAACTGAATGTCCCTATTGAAGTTCTAAGTGGAGATATGATTTACATGAGACTAATTTGTTCTTTTACACAGTCATTTACCTTCCTTCCAAACTAAGAGTGACAACTGATGCTGGCAAAAGGAAATGGTACCCAGAAGTGGATGAGTGCTGTAACTGGTGAAATGAATCACATAATCTGTAATATTGCTGTCAGTATGGTTCCCACTGTCTGTAATGCTGAGGATTTCTGACACCGTCAGACTTACCCAGCTGCAAGAAAATCAATGTCACTCAGTAAGAAAGAATATGTAGAAGATTCAAAACACAAAGGGGGCATTTCCAGATGGTAGACAAATTGCAAACTCTGAGGAAGATATTAAACATTAACAAAATTATTTCACCAGAAGAATTGTGGAACAGATGAAAGAAAAATTTCATTATCATAATTAGAAATGCCCATCGTATGCAGAAGAAAATGCCTTGGAAGGATAGAAACCAGAGTGTTTGCCTATTGCTGCAATTTTCTTGAACTCTTATTTGTTTGCATATGAAACTGTAAGTAAGAAAAAGAGACTTTTTTGGATTTAAACATTGAAAATACAAATAGGTAAATTATTTTCTCCCAAGTACAACTGTGAAAGATTTTTATATATCTCTCAATTTTGGTTGAATTTTAGGCACCATTGGTCAGGACATACATGTGTGTTTTAAGAAGTATAAATCTTTGAACTATCTGCATTTTGTTTACAATTAAGATCTGGTAGAGTTACAGTTCCACAAATGAAGCAATAAATTCTTAGTCAGAGAAATTTGTTCCTGGGCCTGTATGCAAAGCAATACAACCTGGGTGACCTTTAAAACCATAGTTTCTTTGTCCTCACTTCAGCTTAATTAACAGTAAGCCACAGTGAGAAAGCTAGATTCTGTACTGTTCAAAGACTCCCAAGGAGAATCATAAGCCATTATTCAAGATTTGCACACTTTTGTTTGATGCAAAAAGGCTAAGCCATACTTAAGTAAAAAGAAGAAAATTATATTTACTAATTATCTACCATCAATTAATAAGTAGTGTTTCCAAATGTCACCAAGTCCAAGAATTTGCTTATTAATAAAATTATCAATTGAATTAATTACCAATTCAGTGATTAATGAAAATTAATTATTCATTCAATGATCTAATTGTCATAAGGATAAAATAAGAAGTATCCCTTTTAATTGTTATATTACTAAATATACTTATTCTGGGATATAGGATATTTGCAGGTTGGCTCAGATAAATTGAGACAATATTGGATTAGGATAATCCCTGAATCCAATAATTGGTATGCATTTATAAAGTTGAAGAAATAGAAAGGGATCCATAAGAAGAAGACAGAAACTAGGATTATCCAAATGTAAACTACAGTTGCTAAGTGTTGCCCAGGACCTTAACAACCTTAAAAGGGAGTTCATCTCTAAACTTCAAAAAGATAAGGGCCCTAGTGACACCTTGACTTTAGAATTATAGCCTCTCTTTGATCACCTCCCCTGAGGGATGAGCAGCCTTGCCAGGCCACAGAGGAAGACAGTGCAACCACTCCTGAGGAGACCTAATAGACTAGGATCAGAAGGAAGGAAAAGAAGACCTCCCCTATCAGTGGACTTGGAGAGGGGCATGCATGCAGAGGGTGGAGGAAGGGAGGGATTGGGAGGGGAGGAGGGAGGGAGCTACAGGGGGGATACAAAGTGAATAAAGTGTAATTAATAAAAAAATAAATAAAATTCATTTTTAGTAATATATAAAAAAAGAACGATAGCCTCTGGAACTGTGAGAGAATGAATGCCTGTTGTATCATGCCCAACAATTTGTAGAAGTTAGTCAGTTGTGCAACCCTGGGAATTAATACAGAGACAAAAGCTCAAAGAAGTCCAGTGATCTCCTTGAATCACTGAGTGGGCAAGAAAGAGAACATCATTGAATTAGAAATACACAGATTTGAAGGGCATCACTTCCAGGGATTTCCATAGACCAAGATTAGAACAGCTTTTTATCAATACGGAGTTCCAGATGCCCTATATTAAAATCACCAGGAGGTGATAACAAGAATATTCTCTGACTACCCATGGAATTATCGAATCAAACATCTTGTCAGGTTGGACATCTAAGAAAGACCTCAAAAAACAAAAAACTGTCATTCAAGTTTGCCACTAACATAGAGAATTCTTCATAGCAATTGTGACTTCATTCTCATTTTCAGCCAAATATAGTCTAAATGCATAAACCAAGAAAAAGTGATTATAACATTAAAATCATCATAAATTGAAAAGATATTCTATCTCCAAATCTCTTTTACACAAATCTTGGATGTTGTGGATGTTTTATATAATTAGTATTCATAGTATTCTGTGGGTGAAGCTCTATAGAGTTTACTTGCTCTTTAGATCCTCCAACCTTGAGGAGGATGAGCAGGGGCTGTGGTTAGTTTTACAGGCCAGGAGAGGAGGCTTAGAGTAGACATTTGCAGGACTTCAGAGCTCACTCCCTTCCTGTTGCTCACTGCTAGAGCATGGCACTTGCCATTGCTGACAAATTAGAGGGAAATCAAGATGAAAACATTGGTGGGAGACGTGTAAGCTTGAGCACTTTTGCAAGAGAGCAGAGAAAACATTTTAACAGAGAGGAGATGCTGTTCTTGAAATCACAGAAAGCAAGTGAGAAGTCAGCAGCGAAGGGCTGCGCTGAGCCGCGTGGGAGCTGGAGGTGTCAGATGAGAGGAGTTATTCAGGGAATTTTCCAGATTACTCATTATTTCCCTAACGTTGTTCTTGGAGATTCCAATCTGCGTTAGCAATCTAAACAGGATGGAAAATGGTAGTTGAACGAAAGAACTGTATCCCCCAAGTGGATTTTTAACTAGTCACTTTTTCCTCTCTGTAGTAGCTGCTTATATCAAAACTTCCTCTTTCATGGCTATCGCTTCCATTTATTTGACTTTCCATGTGTAATCGAGATATTTTCATTTTTATCAAAAGCTGTACATGTGTGTATATAAGTATGTGTATTTGTATGTGTCTGTCCTTGTGTTGCTAAAGGTTGAACCTAGGGCCTTGAATATGCTAGACACACATTTACTAGTGAGTTATACCGTCTTCTTTCTTTCCCTTTCATTGCAATGTAGGGTCTCACTGAGTTATTCAGGCTGGCCTTGAGCCCATTCTGCAGTCTAGATAGTTCTCAAATATATGATCCTCCCATACCAGTTAACTTAGATTGCAGGCCGGTGTCACTATGTTCCATTTTAAAATGTGTCTTTATTGACTGTGTGTGTGCATGCGTGTGTGTGTGTGTGTGTAGGTGTGTGTGTTGAATTTCTGCTTGTTTCCCGACAGTTCAAATTATACCAATGAGTGCTAGCTCAACTTACTCAAGTTACAGTAACTCATGTACTCAAGTGCTATGTACCAAGAAAATCATACCTTAAAATGAAATTTAAAAAACCTAGAAAGGAAAATGAAAAAATTAAAAATAGTAAGTGAAAGGAACTAAAAATACCAATATCTGGGAAGGATATGCTTTAGTGTGAACTGAAAATATATTTGGGTTATTTATTCTTTGCAATCCAATAATAGCCCATTTTTAAATCCAAGGCAAATAAGAAATGAGGAATAAATATCAGACCCCATTCCTTCTAAAATAAATAATGGCAGAGCTTATTGGAAAAGTTGATTACAAAGTACTTAGGAATCAATATCAAAGTAAGTTAAGATCTAAAACAATTACTTATTATGTAATCAATGTACTTGTTACTATATTTCATTCAAAAGGAAGATTCTCTGTTATAAATAATTCTGGTCTTAACTTACATCAGATACTGTGATTTATTCTTCTCTTCGCTATCTGTAAACACTAAACATCATTAAACCAGGCAAGAATTTCAGCTAAATCTCTGTGAGAGCTCTGTGAGGTTGTCTCTTCTTTGACGTCCCATGGATCTCCTTTACTGTAATTGATATTTGAACAAATATGTATCAATATCTATATCCCAAACATATCTCAAACCTAACTTTTCCCTACTTACATTTTTTTTTCTCGATAGTGATTCCTATTTGTATTACCTCTAACATCACCAGTACCTTGAGTCTGTGTATCTACCTGTTTCTATATCACTTCTCTTAGGCATGTACAGTGTGAGTTTAAGAGGGCTAAAAACCACTGTGCTATTTTCCCCTCTAGATCCACTGACTGAAGATTCCTTTATGTGGCAATACAATCTTCCCTGCATTTATGAGAAGCAGAGGCTGGGAGCAGTACCCTTCATCAATTGCATTTCTAGCATTACCATGTGGAATATCTTTCTGCTCTCCCTCTCCAGTCCCCTTGAGTTTCTCAGATCTCTGGACATGGCACCCTTCATTATCTCATCTGTGCTATCAAACCTACTCATAAAGAAGCTGTTACTTGAAGCTTGACCTTTTTTCTTTGTTTGTTTGTTTTGCTGTTGTTGCTGCTGTTGTATACTAAATGAATTATGATAATTTTCTTTCTTTCTTCACTTATTTATTTTAGCTACACCTGAGTGTATTATACATTTAGCTTCTATTTTGTAGCAAAATAGTTAACACTTAAATGATATCTACTCTATGTCATCAAATTGTCATGACATTTATATAACCAAAAAAATCTATGATGTCCATACTTTTTATTCTTCTTTATATACAGCAGAAAAATGAAATAAACTGAGTATCTTCTGTGACAAGCATCTAAGTCAAAAAGGCAAGCCAAGGAATGAGAGTTGTTTTTCTGGTGTTTTCTGTTTTCTTACTCAACATAATTTAACAGAGTAATGAAACTATAAAACACAAAAGCTAGATGATATTGGAAGGCTAAGGCTCAGAATTATGGTAATGATTGGTAATCTAATTCTTGCAGGCTATTCCATCGGGTGCTTTTGGGAAAATCACTAAGAACACATGTGCACAACACTTGTAATTTCAGAATAAGACATTCTAGGGTACTGGTTTTGAGATTCAGTCACAAGAAAGTGGATGAAATAGGTGTTCTGGATTAAAAAAAAAAATCAGTCACTTCTGGGATACTGGATAATATGCTTGCACATGTAAACTATGTTATAAAAGCCAGTGAATACATGGCATAAAATAAATAGAGAGCAATCATAACAGGAAGAGAATTCATGATCAATACAGGGAAGAAAAAATACAGGGAATAAATTAGTAAAACAAGTAGAGAAATGGCTTGGATGAGAGAAACAGATACGTTTTTCACAGAGCTAGATCCAAGGCAGGCAGGAATAATTCTTGGGGAATGCATACATTAATAATTTTAGGTGAAGCAATTTTTAAAGACCTGTTATTATAAACTATAGTAAGCATGTTGCAATCTAATTCACCAGTATTGGAAGGGTTAAACTAAAAATGAATAGCTTACCACTCAGAGAATTTGCAGAGTCTTATTGTGTCAGATTAGAAAGTGCAGTTCTTCTGAAATAAAATCTACTATGCCTAATGGATGATACCAGACAACAGAATATGAGGTTAAATCCTGTATATCTAAAGGATATTGTCTGGGGAAAGTGATTAAATCAGAGACCATAAAAGGGTTTTTTTGGTTGGTTTTTGTCTTGTTTTTTGGGGGGGTTTTTTTTTTCTTAGTTTGTTTTACTCATAGCAAAAAATAGCTAAATAATTGTGTTCATTTTCGTAAATCTCTCATGTTCCTAACGCTGAATAGGACCGGGCAAAGCCCCACGGTAAGTTTCTGCAGCAGGAAGGGACAAATACTGAGCATGGAAGATGGTGATCAATGACTTCATAGTAAACAAAAGCAAATCTGCTGTTTGCTAGAAGAAGACATTACCTCATCCCTCAAGGCTGTGTTGCTGCACAGACAACCCCACACTTTGACCTGGCTGGTCAAGGCGTCACACTGTTGAAGGCCCGCCATGACTATTCAAAACACCAAGGTTCTTACTGTAATAATGTGTGTCTTCACACAGACACAAAGGCTGACAGAAATTTGTATTCCCTAGGCATGCCAGACCGCCTGATTACTAAGGAAACCAATTACAGGTAGAAGGTGATGTAAGTTATATATGCCAGAGTCCCCAAACATTGAACAGGGGAGGGGGTTTTGAAAACTAAAACCAGGAGGAAAAACCCAGCTTGTCCTAAACCTATTGAATACAGATGGAAGTTATACCTGTCATCACCCTCCTTGTTTGCATGCCAAAAGAACTAACCTATTTGGTACGGACTTATTTATAACACTTCCAGTGGCAAGAAGTGCCCATTTTTCAAGTTCAGAATTGCCCAAATCAGCTTTTTCCTATGCAGGAATTTTCATTATATTAAAAAATAATAATAAGGAAAAAACTACTTTCAAAAAGATAAAATTTTCTTCAAACTGCATGAGTAGATGAATCAACACTGCCACCTAGTGGACATATTCATTTATCCACTAATACGAATTCTATTTTCTACACTTCTATCCACTCTTGTCTTGGTGTCAGAAAACAAACAACAACAAAAATGAGTTGCTTAAAACTCCAGCTTGATCATAAAAAATTAAACTACTCTTGTATTCCCTCTTGTAAAATAATTAATATAAATAAGATAGTGTGTAACACAAATTATATGAAAGAGAATCATCTTGTGCGGTCTTAGTTGCAAGGTTAAAATTAAGAAGCATAGAGCTCTGGAAATTTTTCATGAGGAAAACAAGTATTCATTAGAGGAAAATTTGAAGTCAAAATATTGTTTAAGATATTGATGATCTGCTGCTGGGTGGAGCCTCTCAGAAGACAGCTACTCTAGGCTCCCATCTGTATTGTTACTAGTGGTGGGGGTTGGCTCTCTCCCGTGGGGTGGGTCTCAGTTTGGGCCAGGGATTGCTTGAACATCTTCAATCTCTGCTCTATCTTTATCCCTGCACTAGCAATGGTACTCGACTATGCTTGCAGACAGGAGCCTAGCATAGCTGTCCTCTGAGAGGCTCCACCCAGCAGCAGTTTGAAATAGATGCTGAGACTCACAGCCAAACATTGGGCACACCATAGGAAGTCTTGGGGAAAAGTTGGGGAAGGATACAAGAACCAGGAGGTAACAGGAATTTCATAAGAAGACTAACAGTGCCAACCAACCAGGGCCAAGAGAGGTTTGAGGAGACTTAAGCACCTACCAAGGACTATGCATGGACTGGATCTAGCAGCTCAGGCTCCAGGTCCCTTAGTAAGGAGAGAGGAGGCTGTCTCTGACATGGACTCTATTGCCTGCCTTTGATCACTTCCCCCTGGAGTGGGTTGCCTTACCAGGCCACATGGAAAGAGGATGCACTCAGTCATGATAGGACTTGATGTGCTGGGGTGAGTTGGTGGTAGTGAGCTCCTCTGTTCTGAGGAATAGGGGAGAGGAGAGGGACGAAGAGAGGGGACGGTGGAACCTGGAGGAGAGAATGGAAGGAGTGATGATTGGGAAGTAATGTGAATAAATAAACTAATTTTAAAAAAATAAAAAGATTGATGAAGCTGACTTGTCAAAGTACATCTCTAAATTATAGTCATGAGCCACAGAACAATGTACAGGGTTTTTTATTCTGCCAAAGTTGTACTAATAAAAATTTTACATTTTAGATAGCAGAATAAGGACAAGTGCTACAGTTTCCAAGGAAGTATATATATATATACATATATTTATATAAATTATATATATAATATATAATTTCTGTAAACTTGTTGGCATCATGCTTAGATCTCCCTGGCAAATGAGACAAGAGAAAGGTGGACAAATCAGAGAAATCTAAATTAATTTGAGGCAGTGACTCTGGTATTTTGAAATCCCATTCTTACTTTCTCTGACAGAGGCCATCTCACCTTTAAATTAAGGTCATGAATATAGTCAGGGCATATCCTGGGAAGTAGTTTGCATAAACTAAAATGGATCAAATATTGATAGTTTTAAAATACTGATAACTAAGAGTGTGGCTTTGTGAGTTCCTGAGGCAAGCTGATTTACATTAGAGCTAGTCCCATCATCTTCGCCATGAAAAAGCTGTGTCCCTTGGTGCACCGCTGTCATGGGACAGTGAAGGAGGAGAACTTGTGTTGGTGAGCGTGCACTCTGTGGTGACAGTGCAGTGAATCGCTGCTTGTTTCGGGTGACTGCTCAAGGAATAGTTTGTGCAACCCCGGAAGCGAAGCATACTCATTGACGATCAACTATCGAAATATCTGAATGGCACATTACAAAATCTGATTGTCTCTTTGTGTGTTACTTTCTGTCTCTTAAATCTCTGCGTAATACATTTGCATCTTCACATAGCTATCATTTTAACATTTTTTCCTGATAATTAAATGGGATTCTATAAAGTTCCTTCACTGGATGGTTAGTTGCCATTCCATGGTGGCTTCCGTGGACCTAATTTTCTTTTACTTAGACCTGAACAACAAAACAAACTACGTTAAATCTTCCTTCTCTCTTTTATGTTGAAGTACACTCTGATAGAACATGCTCTCTACTTGTTCTAATACATTCATTTATCTCTTATTTATGAGCTTCAGATATGAAAATAGAAAATAGCACTAAGTCCTAGTGAGCTTTCATCTTTCCTCTCCTATAACTCATAATTTTTACAAGATCTTGCCAAAGGCATTTCTTCAGAAATAATTCAGTTTGGTAATTAAGTGCACAAATAGGATCCCTCTTGGGAGATGGCCCTGCGGGGAACAATGGTTCACGTGCAAGTGTGAGAATCTGAACTCAAAAAAAAGAAAAGAAAAGAAAAGAAATCAGGCTACACAAGTTTGTACAACTCCAGCACTGTGAGAAATAGCAACATGAAGGATGTCTGGGGCTCGCTGCCTCCCATCTGTCTCTACAATCAGCTAAAAACACTGTCTCAAGGTAATAAAGCGGCAAATTATAGCAAGTGACAGCCTATGTCTTCCTCCTGCCTCCGCCCGCACAGGGCGTGTGGACCTATGTAAACCACACAAATAAGCAGGTAGATAAACACATAAGATTTAAATAATAATCCCAGGGTCTGCAGTCATATTGGCTCAGAGGACGACTAATCTTGAGCACATCGGAGTTACGTTATTAAAGTCATATTACTTAATACCCCTAAGTTCTAAAATGGGAATGACAGCATTTGGCTGACGTGGTATAGTCAGAAACATAAATGAGAGCGATTCTTCATGAAGCATTATTTGTTGTTATTGAGGAAGGAAGCTTGTTCCAAGTTTCAGGCTGTGAGAACTTGGGTGAATACATAAAAAGAAGCATCCCTTCTGTCAAAAATAAATAAATAAAAGGCTATGGTGACATGAAAATTTTACAGTGAAGAAATTTTGTCATCAGAACCCAAAGTTATGGATTTCTTGTTGTTCGTAAATGTGTCTCAATTACAAACGGACAGAAGGAAAAGAGTATCTGTTAAAGGGACAGCCTTGTGAGGGCCTAAGGTCAGAAGGCCGGCCTGACATGTTCAGCACCACGGACAGCATGCCCCAATGTCCTCTGTATAAAGAGTATGATGGTTTAACTTTCGGTATTAATATTGCTCTGCTATGCTTGTAGACAGGAACCTAGCATAACGCCTCGGAGAGGCTTCACCCAGCCGATGATGGAAACAGATGCAGAGACCCACAGCCAGACATTTGAGAGAGCTCCGACATTCCCGTGAAATTCAAGGACGGTTCAAGGGCTTCACAAGAAGACCTACAGAGTCAAATAACCTGGGACCATGAGGGCTCACAGAAACTGAACCATCACCCAAAGAGCATGCATGGGCTGGTGCTAGGACCCCTGGACATAAGTAGCAGATGTGAAGTTTGTTTGATCTTTATGTGGATCCTCCAAGAACTGGAGCCAGGCCCTCTCTGACTCTGATGCCTCCCTGAAGAGCCCTTCTTCTAACTGGGCTGCCTTGTCTGGTCTCAGTGGGGGAGTGTTGCAGTGACTCTGTGTGCCAGGGCAGGCTGTTACCCACGGCGGACCTGCTGCTTCCCTGATGAAGAAAATAGGGGGAAGCTGGGAGGAGAGTAGGGGGCTGCCATCACGATGTAAAGTGAATAAATAAACTTTTTTAAGTTTCTGTATTTCTCAAGGTCACTGCACTTGGAAGAAGGCAAATCAGTGTTAAGAAATATTGAAGAGTGTGTCCCAGATCATTACTGCAGAATTTGTACACCTTAAGTGTACAATTTAAACTCACATCGGGTGCTTACGGCCCGTGTGCCTGATGTTTTTTGTAAGTTTCATGTTTTCCTTCTTATTTTGTTTGTGAGCAGGACTATGTGGGGTTCTGAATACAGTATTAAAAACATACAATCTTATGGGATTTTTCTCATTATAATAGAGAACAAGGGTATCTCAAGTAAGAGGGGAAAAAATCAAAGTTCTATTAGGAAATAGATAGTCTAAAGAATTAATACCTACAAGGTAGTCAGCCAGGAGAATTAGCACGTTGATATGAAGGTCAATGGGGATGGGTGCTGTGAATACTAGTGAGCCTTCTTCATTACTTCATGCCATGACCTGCCTTGCTCTGGCTATTTTAAACTGCATGCTTTTCCTCAATGCCAGAACTGCTAACATTACAGCTAGGAGACATACTAGTTTTGAATCTTGGTTCCTCCACAATATATTCTTCTGAAGTAAATAGACTTCTACTTTTATAAAATAAATAAATAAACACATACACAAATACATTAATAAATAAATAGTTCACTGATATGTACCTTCCCAATTCCTGGGAAAATTAACTGAAATAGCATATACTGGAAAGATGTTGTTCTTAAGAATTATAAATTATATTTTTTATTAAATATTAGAGAATTTCATACAATGTATCTGATCCTCTTCATGCCACACCTCCGTCCTCTAACTCCACCTGCGTTTCCTTAGAATCTCCAATTTCATGTTCCCTTTGTTTAATAAAGAAAAGCATAACCATCAAGTCCAAATTATGCTCCCATATACTGCCATATATTGCCATATGCTGCCATGTGGAGCCACCACTTGACCGTAGTTAGCCTACCAGAAGTAATGCTTAAAAAATGGATTCTCTCCATGAAAGCTCAATCTGTAAGTGGGTTCCCTCGTAAGGGGATCAGGGGCTACCTCTGACAAGAACTTAGTGGCCAGCTCTTTGATAACCTCCCCCTAGGGGATGCAGCCTTACCAAGCCACAGAGGAAGACAATGCAGCCAGTCCTGATGAGACCTGATAGGCTAGGGTCAGATGGAAGAGGACTAGGGGAGGGATATAGGGGGAGAAAAGGCAGGGTGTGTGGGACAGGGAGGAGACAAGTGAGGAGCTACAGCTGGGATACAAAGTGAATAAACTGTAATTAATACAAAAATTAATAAAAGAAAAAATAATAATAAAGAAAAAAGAAAAGTATTTTAACCTGTTATCCTTCACCGGAGACCAGTGAGCACATCCCACAACCAGATATAGTATAGTGCCACAGGTTCTCATGCCTGGGGAAGAAATAAACTTTATTCTCTTTCAAATTTCTCACTAACTTTAAAATATCTTCCCCCTCTCTACTTGTGGATCACCTTCAACTAATTATACAAGAGATTTTGCCAACTTGGAACAGGGTCCAAGGCCTGACTGGTCTTAGTGTAACCTTGAGAGAGCAGGAATATTTTACATCCTTGAAAATCGTATTGTGTAATGGTGTGATGTTGGTGATGACGTTGAAATGTTAAGAAGTTGTATCATGAACAAAAATAAATGTGAACTGCCTTACAAACCAAAACTGCCAGCTCAGCTTTATATATTCTGTCTCCTCTAGATTTTATCAACATGAGTTTACCTGTACAGAAAGGAAATGGAGAATGATAAGAAAAGTATGCAAAACAAAGGGGATAGAGGGGAAACATCACTGTCCTTGTTTGATTGCTAGGGGAAAATGAATTAAATGTATACGCTAAGTCATGGATTATTATTCTGTATTTTGTCTCTGTTGTTCAAACATAAACACTCAATAATTAATAAAAGTCATAATTCTCAAAAAAAATGGATTCTGTCCTCTAAAAGCCATTAGCCATCGAGGTTAGAGCTCATGAACCCTTCCCCCATCCACAGTTAAATGGTGGCTCCTTTGATCGCATGCAGCTCTTGTGCAGACAACCACAGTTTCTATTACTTCTTGAGTACAGCAGTACTGTCATACCAAGAAGAGAATGTTCCACTAAGAACTTTTCCAAAGCTGAATTCTTACAACTCTTCTATCTTCTCTTCTGTGGTGGCCGCTGATCCATGAGTTGGGAGTAAAACGGGTGTCCCACTGAGAAACATCTCTGAGAAACATCAGACCTGAGAGCTGTACTAATCTACAGAGAGAAAAGATTATTTAGTGTCTCATCCATTAAGCAGAATATAAGAAGGAGCTTTATCATAGGAGTTATCGTGAGTGCCCAAAACATGAGTTCTTAGCGAGGTTTACGGTGCACGGACCTAAAAGCCAAGCACAAAGGTATTCCTCAGCATTTGTAGCACTGTTTACCCGTGAGCATTCCTTATACCTGTGATCGCGCTCCGGCTCACAGACTCAGTAGGGTAAGACTGTCAGTGACTTTTTTCACAAAAAGCCTACCTAGCACCTTCCTGATGGCTACAAAAGGCAGTCAGAAGGAAGGACACCTCATGATGAGTAGTAACTTGATTTCTTCATGGCCTGCGGCCACTTTGTGTAGGATCTTCAGCAATGAGGACCTAACATCAAGTTGTGATGGGTAAACAAGAGAAATGTCAATATTCTATATTGTTTTGCGGGTTGCAGGACACTCATGACCAACAACTCAGGGAGAGGTATCTCACACTTGGTTCTGGAATTTTTATTTGTCAACGATGACTTCAGGGAGAAGCTTTATACATTCACATATGAATGTTTTATATTAATAAAAAAAACCTTAATAAGCTGGTTTTTCCATGGCTTTTTGTGTTTGAGATTCAAACGTATCATTTCACACATCTAGAAGTCAGAAGGCAACTTGATGCTGTCAGTCCTTTCCTTTCACTGTGGGGATTCCCGAGATGGAACAAATGCCATCACAAAGGCTATAAGCTCTTTTATACAGTGAGCCATTTTACTGGCCTAACTGTCATTCTTTATAGACAAATATATCTGCTCCACTTAAAGTTCTGATTGAGGAAAGCATTTCACAACATACAATTTGATATATATATAGGACCCACATGAAAGCATCTCCAGGTATTAATGAGGATGTCATTTATCTTTTAACCATAGACAATTATATTGAACCTTTAACTTATAAATGAAGTGTGAAATAATTATCAGCTATCAGAGAAAATCTGTGAATTCTTATATCTTCTCTCTAGGAACTGCCATTCCACATTTTTTGTAAAGTCAGTGAAATCCTTATCATTTTCAGTTTCCTTAGATAAAAGTGGTTGCAGAAATGAAAACAGCTAGCATTGGTCTCAAGGGTTACTTGGCATGCCGGAAATGTGTAAGAGCTTGCCTAATGCTGAGTAGTCCATGGGCTTGTTGATTTGCTATCAAGGTAGGAGTATTCCTTATCATCACAATCTGGTCAAATGTAGTACAGTCATTTGGAAGAAAAACAAAGCCATTCATTTTAGATTAATGTATTTCTTAAAGTACTTTAACTATTTTACAGCTTTAAATTGGAAATAAATTATCAGCCATAAATTTAAGAACTTAAAAATAAATGTAGTTATTGGACCACATTAATAAATGAGAAACTCATTTCACTGTTGTCATCAATAAATTTTAAACTTAAACTTCCCAGTTAGGCCCCTACAAACCATTACATTGCAAAGCACTAACAATATATTGATTTCAAATTCAGAGGTCAGGTAAAATATTGGTCCATACAGACAGTAAGGGCTATGATTATTTCTAAGCCATTTTACACCAAGTGAACAATTGACAACCAGAAGCCATTAAGAAAAAAATAGTCTGCAGAATTTCCTGCTCTAAATCACAAGGTTTAAATAAAACCTATCGTAGGCTTAAAATATTTTAAAATAAAGTGGACCTATTTCCTATGATCAATATGGTCATTGAATTGTTCCCATCAGCAGGAATATTTTTACTTGATTAATGGATTTTTAGGAAAGTGAAGGCTATACATAAGTGGAAAACTTGTCACCTCCGTGTAAGACATGCCCCAAACTTGTACTAAGATGCTGTTTATGCAGTAATTATGGCATTATATTTATAATAATAGAAATGAGACTAGCACACATGAGACAAGGAGATGGAGGAGGTCACTACAGTATGATCTTTCAAACAGGGAGAAGGAAAGGAAATAAGAAAGTTCTCACTGGTGCTGCCTATTCTGCGTTTATTTCTTTGGAGCATGTTCTGACAACCTCACTGAAGGGGACTAATAATGATAGCTAAAGACACAACATAGGAAAACTGGGACAGCACAATTGACCAGCAGAGATATGACTTCACCTTGGAGACAAGCCATGGCAAAGCAAGTAGGTGGACAAGTATGCCATCATTTTCTAGGACATAATTGTTATAATTTGAACTACATTACCCAAATTCACGTATTGAAGTCCTTTACCCCAGGACTTCAGAATACGACCTCATTTGGAAATATACTAAATGCAGAAATAAGTTGTTAAATGAGGATGATGTCATAATAGAGTAGTTGGTTTTGTAACCTAATGGCACACATGTTCTTATAAGATAGGAAAATTTAAACAAAGAGAAGAATGTCTGAGGAACATGTGGGGATAAAGGCAGACACAGCAAAAGCCACAGATTGGAACCCACAAAAGCAAGTCTGGGCCAATCCTTTTCTTAGCTGGCATAGAGAGGGAAGGCTCTGCCCGCACTGTGATCTTGGTCATGTAACATCCAAATTCATGACGAAATTGATTCTGTAGCCAAGCTATATTTTGTGATACTTTGTTACAACTACAATAAAAGTGAATTTAGTAATAAAGATTTATTCTGATTGATTTGAAGTGTTAAATTTATGTCTATTGATAAATACAATCCACGTACCCAGCTATCTTAATTCATGGCAGGGAATTTAAGCAAAAGTAGAATTCTGAATTTGAGAATAATGCAAGAGTACTAAGACATAGGGATGAGACGTGCAGTTCTCATGTTGACGGCTCTAGTTCAGTGTTACACCGGCACAGCTCATGGTTATTTACATTGTTTGAGCTTTTTGTCTCCATATTTCCTGCTTACCCTTTCACTCTCAGCATATGAGGTTTCCAGTTAGGACCAATCTGTAGAAGATAAAGTAAGGCTATAATAGGTATTGCTGGGTTTGATTGTTTGTTTGATCTAACTGAAAAATCCATTATGAAAAATATAGTTGTCGAAGGAATCACTGTGAGCTCTTGGTAAACCATATTTCTATAGACTCAAGTGCTGAAAGTCTCACCACTTGCCTGATAAGAGCTTGCCCAAATGGCAGGCAGTTTTCAGAACTGACACAAATATAATTCAACATTTTAGGGAGTGAACTCTTTAAAATATATTAGCCTGGAAAGCTATAACACATTAAAAAGGAAAACTTTTCTTAGAACTGAAGTTTAAACAAAGAATGTCTTTCAGGAGTAATTGCTCTATTTTCAGTTTGTAGCTTAACAGGTTAGTAAGTTTTTCCCCTCCAGGAACACCTATGTCTGTTTCTGTCACAATGCCACAGTTAAGGTATCAGGTAGCCGAAACGACAATCTTTTTTTTTTTTTTTTTATCATTCAAAATGACAATCTTACTTTACGAAAATGGCTCTTATTCTACCAATTTATTATAGCAACTCCTTCAACAGGAGTCTTGGCAGAAACAAATAGGGGTATTACTTTTGCACAAGGCTTCCCTGAGTCATATATTGTAGCTTGTACTCCTGGTGATTCAACTTCCTTAAACTACAGAGAAGACAACTTAGGGTAGACTGTTTGGGTGTTTGTAAATGTCTGTAAGGTCACCTGTATAATAGCAAATAAAGTGGAAGTATTGATTTTTTTAATTTTTTTTATTCTAATCTAATTAATACCTAACCATCACAGAAAAACATGTCAATGATGATGTCACTCTGTCTGTTCACTCCAAAGTCATGTGATGTGCGAACATTGAAACCATTAAAAGCAAGAATAATTTTGAAGGACTCTTTTCAGTCAGAGAATCGCTTCCCAGGTTCTAACACTACATCTTAGAGCATCGGAGTTGCCACAGATTTGCCATTATTAAAGTCAGCTGAAGCCTTGGCCATGCTCTAAATTCTGTTTCCTAGTGCTTGCTCACGCTGTGATCTAGGTGGGCTTTATCCTTCCTAAGGTTTAGGTGTTGAAAGCTTGGCCAAGGGGCATGCCATGGAGAAAGAGACAGGGCCTCCTGGGGAATCACTAGGCCATTGTAGACATGTCCTTAGACTGCTGCGTGCCAGCGTCTCCGGGTAATGAGATCTCTTTCTCTCCTCCTTCCATGTTCCATGATTCTCTCAGCAGAACTGAGCAGACAGCAATAGCAGGCCGAGCTGGGAATGAAAGAAACCTCTTTTACTTCCATGGTTAGGCTGCCCCTAGTACTATGCTGAAGGAACAGCAAAAAAATAGGCATATAAAGTTCAATAATTCAAATGGTTCAAAATAAGTTAACAAAGGCTGCCACCTTTCTTCTGAAATTTGATTCCAATTACAGAGTCTTTCATTCCCTACAGTTTTTGCTTTCTCAAGCATTCCACGTCTGTCAGTTCCAATAAGCTTTAACAACCGTAAGGTATAGACATAGTGCCACTTAGCTCTTTTGATCTTTGTGCATTTCATAATTCTTATTTCTGTACAGTTTAAGTTCTGAGCTACAGATATTTAGGTTCAAGTTCAAAATACCTTCTGCCATGAAAATCCTTTCCACCATGTGCATAACCTCCAATGTCCCTGCCTTCACTCTCATCTTTACTCTATAAAATTCAACAAGGGCTTGGGATAGGAAAGTGTGTGTGTGTGTGTGTGTGTGTGTGTGTGTGTGTGTGTGTGTACATTTATATATATAAAGTGAAACAGAAAACAATGCAAGCAAAACTAGATATTGTATAATGTACCTGTCAGATCTGATTTCCTGGAAAAAACAAAAAACAAAAAACAAAAAAACAACTCATCATTTTTATTGCTTTTCACCCCGAAATGCATAACCTGAATAAAACCACAAGGCTATATCAGATGCACACAGATTAAAAATCGGCCTATGAAATAGCTGCCTGGAATCCTCAAAAATCAATGTGATGAAAGGGAAAACACGGTTAAGTAACTTTCTAGACGGAAACACAGTTAAGTATACCTTTTGTAGATAGCAACACAATAAAAAATTCTATGCAATTTAAAAAGGGTTTATTGGGCTTACAATTTGGGCTTACAAGTCTAATTATGACTTTATTCATGATACAATTCCAAGTAGCATGGAACACTATATGACAAGAGGAAACAATTATTTGTCCCTTTGCCCCTTTTCTCTCTCTCTCTCTCTGCTTCTATCTCCCTTCCTTTCTCTTTCTCCTCCTCTCTCTCCTCTCTTTCTCTGTTTCTGTCTCTGTCTGTCTGTCTCTCTCCCTCTCTCTTTTCTCTCTGTGTTCATCCCTTTTTGTTTATATGTCTTCCTCTGTTTCTCTGTTTTTCTGGCCACACAATAGAATTCAATGATGGGGCAGAACTCTGTCTTGATAATATGATAGGGTAATTTGTACTTCTCAGATGCCCCAGTTCTGAAGACCCTACCTAGATTAAGCCTCCAATGCCATCAATTTTCCAACATTGATCAGAGGAAGAACAAAAGTATTAGAAAAGACACAATTGGAAAGAAATTTCAAGTACCCAAAGAGAAAAGACATATAATCCTAATAAATATTTTTTACTGTGTAATCTCTATCTCATATTAAATGAGAAACTAAAGGTAAATATATTGTCAGCTGTCTTTACATGGTCAGTCTTCTGCCACTAACATAAGTATCACTGATCGTTTTGAAGGCAGAAAAAAGTGTAAGTTTTTCCAGATGAGCAAAATAATCACTGCTCCACAGGTACCTCAGGTGCCTTTTCTTAGGGAAATAAAGAAAAAGAACTGATAAAAAGGATTCTCCATTCCCAGCAGTGCCTACGTGTTCACAAGCATGTTATTTTTAAGTAAGTCTTCATTCCTTTTCAGTTTTTCATGCCCTGCTTTGAATCATTTCATTGGCACCCAGCTGAGCTCAGTCGGGCTTTCAAGGTTAAATGTGCCTGCCAGGCAGGCTTAACTATTTCTTGTGTGTCTTAAGAGATACTTAAAAGGCTATTGTTTAAATTTTTTGATATGGAGGAATTAAGATTATCTCTCATAAAGAGTAAGGCAGCATGTGTTATTTCTGAAGGAGATGTCATCTGGCAATAAATAGTAAATACTGAAGCTGTCAATTGCTCAAGTTTGCTATAAAGCACATCTCCAGAATGAATTTCTCAATGAATTTTATTGACGGTGACTTAAATAGCATGTAGAGCAAATTATGATGTTTTCCAGTTAAAGTAATCATATAAAATACACTCGTGTTTTAACTGCTAAAAACAAAAATGCCACATGTTACTAATGGTTAAATCATATGTTCCACAGTCAAAGTGGAAATCAGATTTAAAAATTTATTCCTAAAAACTTAAGCTTGTACTACTTAGTATTTCTCATCCGGGACATGACTAGTTTATTACCAAATGGGAGTTTTCATTCCCCACAGAGAGAAGTCCTATGTCCTGAGGCAGTGGAAGAATCTGGAAGAATGTATCCTTTCACTGGATTTGAAATAGAAAGAAATCACCCAAAACAGCGTGAGTCAAATACAAAACATTCACAATTTTAAGGCACATTTAATGATAATGATAATGACGTGCAACTCCGATTTCATTAAGAACAACAGAGACAGTGTAACAATAAGATGTAAGACCACCATGTAAGGAACCCACACTGGCATGCAGACTGGTATTGTCATTACACAGGTCAGGTTTTTGTTTGTTTGTTTTGTTTTTGGTAAGCATATTGTTAAGATTTCATGGGTAAAGATTGCCTATCATTCCTGAAAGACACTATCTTCAGCAGGTGTCCTGGTCCTCTGGCTCTTGGGATCTTTCCCCGCCTCTTCCCAGATACACCCTAAGCCTTGGATTATAGGGTTGTGTTATGCATGTACCAGCTTGGGCAAGTTACCCGCAGTCACTTGTTATCTGCATTTTGGCCGGTGGTAAATTTCTGCAATTGTCTCCATCTACTGCTTCTTTAGGCAGAGTGAGAGCTACCTGTTCCTGAGAAGAGTAAGAATTTAGGATATACTTGGCAATTATGTCGTCAGTTTAGGAAAATGGTAGTATTGGGTGCTCATCTAGCACCTATGACCTCTCCATCCATGTGGAATTGGCTATGTTAATCCACTAGGCATGAATTGCCTTGCCTACTGAGTAGCCCTGAACTTAAACTAGGCCTCTGTGGGTTTTTCCTAACTCTAAGTGCACACGTCCATATATCCTAGATACACGAACATTATTGCATCCTTGGGGGTTACTTTCCACGGCGGCCATTGTTGTAGCTCACAGGCTCTACAGCCAAGTAGGTGGATTTAATGCTTCCTTTCCATTGGCAACTTCCAAGTTTCTAGGCCAGTTCTGGCTCAATTACTCCAAGTTCTGTGTTCAAACTGTGTGGTATCCGTCTAGAGAGAGAAAATCAGTTTTCTCCAGGGATTAGTCAGTGATAAGTTGTCCAATACCAACTAATAAACTCTGAATACATGAACATATGAGGAAAACTAAAGAGACTGCAATATACGTGTGTGTACAAATGTGTATGTAACAATATAAAGGAAAGGGGGCCGTGAATTTGAGAGGAAAAAAAACTTAAGAGTTAGAGGGAAAGGGAAAAAGAGAAGTGATGAAAATAGAGTTCTCATGTGTGAAATCCTCAAAAATAACTATCAAAGCTAAACAACAAGAAGGGATCCTAGGGAGGATGCTAAATCTCATTCAGAGTGACAAACAGGACGGCCTCCAGCAGAGAGGGAACAGGACAAGAGCCCACCATAGGGGTCAACTCTCTAAAAGGTCCTCTAAAGGAACCGGAGGAGACAGAAGCTCCACAAGGAGACTAACAAAGCTAAAAATCTGGGACCAGGAGGCCCTGCAGAGACAGATGTTTCAACCAAGGACCATGCATAGAGAGAACCTAGACCCCCTGCTTATATATAGCCCATAGACAGCTCAGTCCCCATGTGGGTTCCCAAGAAAGAAGAGCAGGGGCTGCCTCTGTCATGAACTCACTTCCCCCTGGTGATGTGGCCTTATCAGGCCCAGAGGGAGGGATCCAGGCAGTCCTAGTGAGACTTGATAAGCGAGGGTCAGATAGCAAGGGAGGAGAACGTCCCCTTTCAGTGGACAAAGAGAAGGGGAAAGGAGTGAAGAGCAAGGAGGGTGGGACCAGGAGGAGATGAGGGAGGGGCTATAATCAGGATATAAAATGAATAAAGTGTAAAAAATAAAAAATAACTACCAATTTTAGATTAAAATGAATTAAGAAAAAAGATTCAAGAACAGACAAATTAAGGAACATGAATAAATAAGGGAGAAAGGAGATAAGTTTATGGAATAAGGGCTTTGAAGAATGAGGAATACTGTGCTTCTCAATTCTTGTCTGAGAACAACTAAGCAAAAGGTAAAGAAGAAAAAAAAATGGTGTAAGCAGTTTACCTCAAATAAATGATAAAAAGAATGAAAATTATTCTATAAATTAAAAAAAGCTCTGATCTTGAGAGTGGGATATTTTTGTCTAGTAAATTCACTGAAAATTGGGTTTTAACTGTGTAATAATTAGGTCATCTCTCACATACTTCCAAACAGTCTCTCAGATTTGTATAAACCCTTGTTTGATGATAATACGACCAGGCAGAGCACAGTGTTTTCTAATTTGGTAGAAGTTGATCAAAGAACTTTCAATATCCTTTCCTTCCTTTAGTGGTAATATAACCTTCTTTCTCCAAATCATTTTGCCCAGGAAATACCTTCCAAGTCCGAAGATAGTCTTTTCAAAGACTGATGGAGAGAGTGCATTCATGTTTAAGAAATATTCATAGTAACCCTTTGAGAATTTGGTCATATCCACACACTACCCCTCAGAAATCCCTGCCCACATTCCCACCCTATTCCAACATTGTATCATTTTAAACACTTTTTAATAACCCACTGATGCTAATTCATGCTGCTCATATATTCCTGGGTGTGAGGTCATCACTGGCATATGTTAGACCTACCAGGATCCATACTCTTCTAAAGAAATTATTTATTTATTTCCAAAGTGGTTGTACAGGTTTACATTCCCACCAACAATGGAGAAGGGTTTCCCTTTCTCCACATCCTCTCCAGCATGTGGTTTGTTGGTGTCTAATTTCCTGAGTTCTTCATGTATTCTGGATATTAGCACTCTGTCAGATATGGAGTTGGTGAAGAGCTTTTCCCAGGCTGTAAGCTATCATTTTGTTCTGCTGACAGTGTGCTTTGCTTTACAGAAGCTTTTCGGTTTCACGAGATCCCTTTGATTAATTGTAGATCTCAGAGCCTGAGCTGTTGGTGTTCTCAATCTGGTGCTTTCTCAGAAAACTGGGACTAGCACTACCTCAAGATCCAGCTATACCACTCCTGGGCATCATAAGATGCCCGACAATTTAATAAGGACATTTGCTCAACTGTGTCCATAGCAGTTTTATTTGTAATAGCCAGAATCTGGAAACAACCTAGATGTCCCTCAATGGAGGAATGGACACAGAAAGTGTGGTACATCTACACGATGGAATACTACTCCACTGTTAAAAACAAGGAAATCATGAAGTTGAATAGCCAACAAAATAGATACCAGAAACAGTAGAAAAGAGGAAACAGGATGGGAATCTACTATAGGGGTCCTCTGAAAGGATTCACCAACAGGGGATCAAAGCAGATGCTGAAACTCAGGGCCAAACTTTGGACAGAGCGCAGGGAGTCTTATGGAAGAAGAGAGGGGTGGAATTAGAGCGGCATGGAGGGGACAGGAGCCCCACTAGGAGACCAACAAAACTAAAAGGTCTGAGCCCAGGGAGTCCTGCAGAGACTGATGCACCAAAGGAGGACCATGCATGGAGAGGACCTAGACCCATTACTGAGATGTGGCTGATTAGCAGCTGAGTCTCCATGTGGATCTCTGACGGAAGGGAGCAGGGGCTGCCTCTACCATGAACTCAGTTTCCTGCTCTTTGATCACTTGCCCCTAATGATGTGGCCTTACCAGGCCATAGAGGAAAAGGATCCAGGCAGTCCTGATGTGACTTAACAAGCTATGGGTGATGACAAGAATGGAAAACTCCACCTTTCCGTGGACTAGGGGAAGTGGAAGAGGGGAAGAGGGAGGGGGGGTGAGACTGCGGGCATTGAGGGAGGGGCTTTCAATAGAAATATATAATGAATAAGTGTTGACATTTTTTTAAAATAATTTCCCTAGTTAAACCAAAAAATACATGCTTTGCTTAATTCCTCTGCTTAATAGTAGTCTGTTTTAACTATTGAACATTTAAAATACAAGCCTAATATTATAGTTTGATTCTATTAAAACTGAATATTATTAATATACATCATTATAAATATCATCATTTTCAAATTAATTGTTTTTATAAAAGCAGGTAAAGCCTCAGATTTAGTTATAACATGAGTCTATCTTATATTAAAGAACATTTTATAATCCAAGCCCTTGAAGAGGCTTCTTCAGTGTAAATCGTACAGAGATTTCAGAAACAGGAATGCTGTTTCACACTTATAGTAAAAGCTTGTTTGTGTTTGTGTAAATATTATGTCTGACAAAATAAATATAAGTAATTCTTATTTAAAGCTCAAGTACTTTGCTTAAAATAAAAGAATCAAGTGTTCCTATTTTACACAGATGGAGAAACATTTATACCCATTGAGTGGCTAGCATGAACTTTAACTACTTATATACAACTAAAAAATATATTCATAGTACACACTTACAAGCATCAACTACAAGAACCCAAATTTTATAGTGTCGATAGAAAGAAAACAAAGTTGTTATGACAATAATAGGCAATGTTGACCTCAATGCTCTTACTTTAAGAGAAAAATGTAGCCAGATTGGTATAAAAAAATAGAAAGTGTGTAAAATTCATTAGAAGTTTTCTCAAAGGAGGTGGTAAGATTTCTTTCAAAAATTAAACTTCTAACAAAGTATAAAAAAAATCTCTTTATTTTTAGTTCAAAATCTGTTATGAAGGAAGAGTTCCAGGGAAAAGAAATATAAATGGCAGCAGCAGACCTCGCAAGCGCTGCAGACTTCTGACACCTCCAGGGATGGCAGTTGTCTCTCCGCCTACAGATTTCAATCATTCCACCACCCTAGCCTCACACAATCTGAGGACAACCCATCAATATAACTGATAGCAAACACACTCCATGTTGTGGAAGGGAACATTAATAGTGAGCATATTCAAAATACCATTTATCACCAAAGACACCTGCCATCTTGGAGATGAGAAATATGGTGTTCCTTCACAGGACATGCATTGTGAAATATTGATGACGATTCTGGGGTTTAGCTTTCTGATTGCAATTTGCATGATGAATAGCAGGAACTATAGGTATGCATCTGGAAGTCATATAGGTGACTTCTGTTTTGTTCAGTACTTCATGTCATAAATGCAACCCTTTTGTCCTGGCATGATCTTTCAATGAATAATAATGCTGATGAATATTCATTTCATCAATTAATATTCAGTTAATATTATAATAATATTATATAATATCACAGTTAATATTATAATAATATCACAGATGCTGTGGATATAGAAGCTTAATATTAGTAATAATAGGTGCTTATTGTGATGGCAATAGTAATTCAAAGTTTTAAGAAAGTGGAAGTGAAAAAAATAGAAAATGTTTTTGAGAAAAGGATGAAACAGTCTCCTCTCATTGTACTTTAAGGTCTACACTTCACAAAGAAAAATCATTGTAGTGGGAACAAACAAATTATAGCATTCACTTTGTGTTTCCACTCACATCGGTATTGATGATGCAATGAGCCCGGCGTGGTGAGCCAAACGGGAAAGCTCAGAGAATGGATTGCAGAACCAGAATGGCTTCCCTTGTTAACTTTAACTGGAACGGGCTGTGTCTGCTGTAGTACTGCTTGTGAAAGTTACTGATGTCAGGTGTCCATTAGCGGGGAATTGTGTGAGAAGACAGTAAGTAGATACGAGCACTACAAGTGCACCAAGAACTTTGTCACGCCCAAGTGTCCCAAGTTAACTTTCATGTGAGTGCACACACAAACATGTTCTCTGTCAACCTGGGAAGGTACATGTATTGAGTGAAATTTTCATGGGAATAATTGGAAGCACTTACTGTAAAAAGAGAATTGCTTCTGGAAGCAGAAGGCTGGCCCTCAGCTCCAGTATTAACAATTTCTCCCTACTGTGCTGTAATGCTCTTCCTACGATACTTATATTACTGGTTTTTTTGTGACTTAATTCCAATGAACTATAAACAATATGTATAAGTTTCATACATTAAAAATTAATACCCTTGATTTATTCTAATTCTTATATCAAATTTTTATGCCTACTTGACATTCCTTTATTTTTTTATGTTTTTTAATTCAATTTTTTATTTATTACACTTTATTCACTTTGTATCCCAGCTGTAGTGTCCTCCCTCATCCCCTCCCAATCCCACCCTCCTTCTCTCTTCTCCTCCTACACCCCTCTCTAAGTCCACTGATAGGGGAGGGCCTCCTCCCCTACCATCTGACCCTAGCCTATCATGTCTCATCAGGACTGGCTGCATTATCTTCCTCTGCAGCCTGGGAAGGCTGCCCCCCAACTCAGGGGGAGGTAATCAGAGAGCCAGCCACTGAGTTCATGTCAGAGACAGCCCCTGTTCCCCTTACTAGCAATTCCACTTGGAGACTGAGCTGCCATGGGCTACATCTGTACAAGAGTTTTAGGTTAAATCTCTATTCAGTTACAGACAGACAGACACAGGCATAAAGTACCTTGGTGTAACTCAAACCAAGGACCATGCATGGAGAGGACCTAGATCCCCTGTTCAAAGGAAGCCCATTAGCTGCTCAGTTTCCAAGTGGATTCCTTAGTAAGTGGGACAGGAACTGTCTCTGACATGAACTCCTTGACAGGCTCTCTGATCACCTCACAAAGACCCAACAAAGAAAGAGAACTTCAGGCCAATCTGCCTTATGAACATTGATGCAAAAATATTCAACAAAATTCTCGTAACCAAATCCAAGAGCACATCAAAGATATTATCCACTAGACCAAGTAGTCTTCATTCCAGGCATGCAGGGGTGGTTCAATATATGGAAATCTATCAATATAATCCACCATATAAACAAACTGAAATAAAAAAAACACATGATATCTTTAGATGCTTAAAGGCATTTGATAAAATCCTGGAGAGATCAAGGATACAAGGCACTTACCTAAACACAGTGAAGACAATAAACAGCAAGCCCCGTAGCGAACATCAAAGTAAACAGAGAGAAACTAAAATCAATCCCACTGAAATCAAGGACAAGGCAAGGCTGCCCACTCTCTCCATATCTCTTCAACATAGATCTTAAAGTCCTAGCTAGAGCAATAAGGCAATTAAAAGAGATCAAGGGGCTTTAAATCGGAAAGGAAGAAGTCAACGCATCACTATTTGCAGATGATATGATAATAAACATGAGTGAGCCCAAAAATTCTACCAGGGAACTCCTACAGCAAAACACCTTCAGCAAAGTGGCTGGATACAAAATTAACTAAAAAAAAACAAACTAAGCAAAAGAGAGGACCCTAACTAAAATGTTCAATCCCCATCCTGAAAGGCAAAGAGGATGGACATCAGAAGAAAACGAAAATAGGAAACAACCTCGGAACCCGCTACAGAGGGCCTCTGAAAGCCAGAAGAAAACAGGAAACAACCTTGAAACCTGCCACAGAGGGCCTCTGAAAGCCTCTGCAGTATAGACTGTCAAAGCAGATGCTGAGCCTGATGGACAACTGATGGGCAGAGTGAATGGAATTTCATGTAAGAAGTGGGAAATAGTAAGAGCTGGAGAGGACAGGAACTCCACAAGGAGAGCAACAGAACAAGATAATTTGAACACAGGGAACTTCCCAGAGACTCAT
>NW_026596051.1:44282349-44302232 GCF_907164565.1 Psammomys obesus
AGGAGGGAGGGGCTTATGGGGGGATACAAAATGAATAAAGTGTAATTAATAAAAAATAAATAAAAGATTAAAAAAAAGAAAGAAAGAAAGAAAGAAAGAAAGAAAGAAAGAAGTAGCCCTCTTTATATCAAAATTTTAAAAGAATACTTTTTTTTAAAGTTAATGACTATTTTAGATACTCTATCAGTAAGGTAAAGCTTTAAGAATTTATTGGATTTGGACATGTGAGAGGGCTCAATGCATAAAGTTCTTGCTAAAGACCTGCGTTTTGATTCCCTGGAGTCACATAGAGCTGACGGTGGTAGCTTGTGTCTGTAATCGCAGCACTTGTGTGGGGAGATCAGATGCAGAGAATGGAGGGTCCCCAGAAGCCATCAGACCAACTAGTGTCCTCTCCCAGCACACAGCAGTGAAGAGCAGTTTCTCAGACAACGGAGAAAGTGAGGACCAACTCCAGACCTTGTCCTCTGACCTCCACACATTCATGCTCACACTGACATACATGAGAGCACAGAGACAAGACAATCACAGAGAGAGAGGTTGCAATTTACAGATAATTCATACAATGGTAAGAGGATCAGTTAGAAACAACAAGGTAATAAAGTGGGATCACTGGACTTGAAGCCCCTTAATCTTCATATAAAGTTCACTTGGATTTCTTAATTAAAACTTTATTATTGAGAACTCCCAAATAAAAGATATGCAGAGTCAAAGTCTATGCCACTTACATTTGGGGTTTCCAGAAGTCGACAAAGTTGTAGTCATTAAAGGTTCTGTATGGACTGAAATAGGGAGAAAATTATTCAGAGTCTATGTCTTATTTTGGACTTTGTTCTTCAAGGGGCCGTGTACTAAACTGGCCCACAGTCGGGCTAACTAGGAGCTATTTGAATATGGAGGTTTAGAAGAAGCTGCGTCACTGTGGGTATTTTAAAAATGGGTATCTTTGCCTCCTTCTGCCTTTCTCTTTGCTTTGCAGCCACCCTGAAGTTGCTAATCTCTTCCAGAACTGTGATGACACTGACCATGATCTAAATCTCAAAACCCGTGAGTCAAAAGTTATCAGTTATAACTTATAAGTTGTTTATTTCAGGTGTTTTATCATAGCGATGGGAAGATAGTCGGAACAACATAGTCTCTTCCACAGCTTAAGTCAAGGTTGGATTCATTAAACGAAAAAACAGTGACTAAGATTAAATGTAGATATTTCTTAATATCTAATTTATCACACACAAAAACATGTCCTCAATCTTTCCTCTCACATGCCCCACACCTCCTATATGCATATATTTTCAAGTATGAACTCATATATAAGCACAAAATCTATTGACAATAGAGTATTGCATTCTTTGAGGAATTTCCACATTCTTATTGAATATTTTTATATAGAAGAAAGGAGATGTGTGTTTCTTCCAGGGATCATTTTCCCTTAGTTTTCATATTCTTAATTATATTTAATGTGTTGAAGATATATGTAAATTATTAATTTATTGATGTTACATTAAAAATATTTTCTGCTAGCAGGGGCTTTCTCTGGCATGAACTCAGGTTCTCCGATTACCTCCCCTGGAGGGAGCAGCCTTTCCAAGCCACAGAGGAAGACAATGCAGCCAGTCCTAATGAGACCTGATAGGCTAGGATGAAGTAGAAAGGAAGGAGTGGATTAGGGGAGGGACATGGGAAGAAGAGGGATGGAGGGTGGGATTGAGAGGAGATGAGGGGGGAAGCCACAGCCAGGATACAAATAAAAAAATTATAATTGTAAAAAAAATAAAAAACTATTTCCTGCTGGGTAGAAGAGAAAGTAATGGGAATAAGAAGCCCAGGGCTGGAGAAGAGACAGTTCCATTTGTCCTCAACATTCGTTTGCCCTCGGGGTTCTGCATGCACCCATCCAACATGTTTTCCTGTGATCGAATACAAAATGTATTTCCATAGTATGTGCACATATACTCCCCTTTCAAATAATAGTAATGGCAACTTTAGCCCAGAAGGGAAGACATAGAATGTCAGGTTTCAGGCACATCCACTATGAAGGAACTGACACAGCAGTATTTCAAGGTGACTTAAACATTGACTATGAAGTCACTGGGAAAGTCAAAGGAAAATTTCTTCTTGTCCTTTGATGATTCACTAAAATTAACTGAAATAGATCTCAGGAGATAGAGGCATATCTATTCTTTTATATCCTGCTCAGAGTATTGGGGTATCCCAGGAGAATAATTACTCAATAACTCACTGAGATTCAGAAACTTATATACCCTACTTATAAGGAGGAAGAGAAATGGTCAAATACAGGGACATGATATTGGGAGTCAGTGATTATTTATGGATGAAATTAACAAGGTCTCAATGTAGACAGTAGCCTGAGAGTGTTTCTGTCAGCTCTGGGGAGAGAGCTGCAGGTGAAGGGAACGAGAAGGGAAGAACATCACTACACACAAAAGGTGTCTTATGATGCAAACATTCTCCCAGGCATATGGTCTCACTGGCATAAAGGAAAGCTCAGTCCTTGCATGGGGAACACATTCAAGCTCTTTTCAGCCTTGTGTTGAATATTCCTTGATTGTTTAATGAGATCTCTATGGGAGGGATTTTAAGACACATTTCTTTCACCTGGAGTTCCCTTAGCCAGATTAGGGTGTTTCAGAGTCAGCTCTTCCCTGTGCTCAGGGGGAATAACAGGGAAATTCAGAAAGACTTTGAGTCCCAAAGCAACTTCTAAAGCTTCCTAGCTTCCTTTCATCAAAGAGCTCAGCATGTCAAAGTGTCACACTTGGGACATTGTTTTCTGAGCCCAAAGCAGAAAAATAGAGCAAAGGAAAGAAAAAAAAGCAATTGATAATAAGTATTTATAAAATTCACAGATATTAAACTAAAGCATAACTAATTACCATAAATTAGAATGCCCTAGACACATGAATTTTAAAACAGATAACATCATGTGATTTTAAAAAAGAAAAATCAAGAAAGACCTGGGGGAGGCGATTCGGTCGGTAAGCACCTGCTGTACCAACATGAGGACATTAGTTCAAATTTGCAGAAACCACATATAAGTCAGGCGTGACACCCAACTCCTGGAACCTCGGAGGTAGGAAAGCCCAGACAGCTCCAGGTGAGTGGGCGAACAGGCGTAGCCAAATCGAGGAGTGTCACAGTCAGGATTACCCACTGCCTCAGTGAAATGGAGGCGGAAAGCAACAGAGACACCTTATGTTGACTTCCAGCGTCCACACACACGTGCACATGTGTGCACATGGATCTGTACGTGTACGTGCACACACATTTACAACTACACACAGCACACACACACACATGTAAGTGGGCTGGCTGGTACAGGGTATCACCTCAGCTACTCGGGAGGAAGAGGTAGCTAGGTTACAACAGCAACATCTGCTTAAGCTGTAGGAGTTCAGCCCCCTTGAACAGATTACAAACCCTTCTTTCCAAAATACAGAGTAAAAACAAAAGCAGGGATCAGTACACTGATGAACACTAAAGCCTCTCCCAAGCCTGCACAAGACCCTAGATCCAGTCTTTAATACTGCAGGGGGTGGGAAATCAACAAAAAATAAATGCATATGCTCTTCAGTAAATCCACATTGAATGTGAAGATTCAGATGAAAATAATAAAACAAGGTGACAGATATACAGTGTTAATCAAAAGAAAGCTAAAGTGCCTCAAGAAATTTCAGATAAAGAGATTAAAGAAAAGAAACTTCAAGGAAGAAGGACTCTGCTAACAGTAAAGATGTCAGTTTCCCCAAAGGGCCTTTAAATCCCATGCATCTAACAATAGAACATCAAAATGTGTGAAGTTAAAACTAAGAGCTGCAGGGAGAATAGACAGGGACACCATTAACAGACATGTCAACATCCCTCCTCTGACAACTGAGGTCAAGTGTGCAGACAGTGGAGACAGAGTGCCACTGCCCCACTGACCACTGCAAAGAAATTTTAATACAGAAATCTGGCTGTTCTGGCAAGGGAATCAAATCTAATGACCTAGGTCTGTGTGATCCAGCTGAAACACACACCTTTTGTTTCTCTGGTTGTACTAAGCACATTTAATCCCTTTGGCCGGAAGAGACAGGCCTTTAGTGTCTACCTTTAATCCCAAACAATGATCTCTAATTGAGGGGCAGACAAAGTGATGAATCAAAGAAATATTTGACAGACTGAGTCAGAGATGGGATACACCAAACTCTCACAAGAGACAGGCTACATGAAAGCAGGCAGAAAGAGACAGAGAGACAAACAGACGAAAGAGAAAGAGAGACAAACAGATGGTACAGAGAGTAGAGTTGAGTAAAGTAGAGATTACAGTAGAGTTGAGTCCAGTTAATGCAATCATTAGAGTGGAGTAGAGCACAGTACAGGGAATTTCATGAAGAAAGTGCAGTAGAGTTCTTGGAGACAGCACAGTAGAGTTCAGGAGTACAGTACAGTTTGGTGCAGTTCGGTATATTTCAGTTGAATTCAGTTGAGTTTATTCAGTTCCACTTAGTTTCCTTCAGTTGCTATGGTCAGTGAAGTCAGTCCTGTTCAGTTCATGGAGTTCACCAGGTTTTCCAAGCAGAGCAATTCAGTGAGAATTAAGAGAAGGTAGTTTGAACAGTTATCTTGGAGAGGAGTTTGAGCCAGAACAACTGAGTTGAACCAGCCAACCAGAGTTCTGAAAGAATTAGAAAGGGTGAACTTATTCAGTAGTCTCAGAGGTTGAAAACATTCTAGGAATACCTTAGCAGAAGAAGGCTAAATGCTAAAGCCTTCAAGGTTTGGGCTTGCAGAAGATTAGACTATATGGAGGTTAGAAGCTACTACGCCTAGGCCTAAAGATAGTTAGATAGAAATGCTCTGGGCTCAGCCCAAGCCATGTATTCACAAAGCTTGTGTACAGACCTCATCATCACCCTCGTCTGAGGAAATAAAATCAACAGTACAACATTTACAGAGCACCTTGACCCTGAAAACATTTATAGAACACTGTCTATGGCAGTCCATGCTAGTCTCATAAAAACACAAAACATTCATCAATGAAGGCCACCTTCTGGCCAATGGGGCAACATCTTTATCAAACTTAAAGGAGCAAAAGTATATAAAGTTTGTTGTTAGACTATACTAACCTCAACTACAGAAAAGCAGCTGGAAGAAATCCTGACATGCTCCAAACAAACATGGATCACGAAGAATTCAAAACTATTTTGGAGTAAATATTTTTAAAAGAAATACATCTTAGCAAAGTTTGCAGGATTCATTAAAAGCATGCATTTTAGAAGGAATGAGTTCTAGATCTGTTATATAAGCTTGTATTTCAAGAAACTGGATAAAGAAAAGCAATTTAAGATAAAAGTAAGGAAAGCAAACTAAATGACATAGAAGTGACTCAGGAGTTAGCAAAACTCACCTAAGAGAAAGAGAGAGAATGACTACACACTAAAGGACTAAATCACTGACTCATTTTAAAGTGCTATGTCTATACAAATAGGCCATTAGAATACCTAGTTCATTGTAGTGTTTCCTGCTTGTACTGTGCATTTCAAGAGTTTTGACAGTTGTATAATGACACGTGTTAGAGCACCATACACAATAGTCTCTCCGCCCATAAAACCACGCATTTCACTCATTTCTTCCATTGCTTCTCAAGCCCTAGACAACACTGATCTTATTGCCTTTGAAGGATGGAAGTACACAATAACACTTTCTTCTTTTACCTCACAGAATAATAACCACTACTAGGTTCACAGTGAGCTATTGGAGATGCACGGTTTGGCCTTGCAAGGTTGGTTGACTTCGTTTAGCAGTATTCACTTAAAGTTTTCCCAAGTCTTTTCATGGCTTAACACTTCATTTCTTGTTAAGGATTAACAATAGTCCATTATCGTAATGTTTCAAATCTTATCCTTTCAAGTAACAAAAGGGACACTCTAGTTGTTTCTCAGTTTTGGCAATTATAATCTCAGGTTGTGTTTATCTATAATTTTAAAATCAGGTGGGTGCCAAGGAGCACACCTGCTAGATTATGTGGTAAAATAAGTATTTTCAACTTTGTATAAACCTGCCAAATTGTCTTCCAAAGTAGCTAAATTACTTTATGCTATGAATGTTGCAGTTTTTAAGTTTCATGCCAGCATTTGGTCTTGTTAAAATAGTTCCAGTGTATTTCCAAGTTTAATGACAGACAGCCAAGTGACAGAACTGTACCAACAGAGAGTCCACTACCTGTCCAGTCTCATCTCATCTCCCTTGTGCACACTAGTACAATTGGAACAGCATTGATCCTTTCATAGCCTTCACACAATGCCACATATACCAAAGCAAACTTAGCTAACCTTAATGCTAGTGTATGTTCTACTCTGCCCTAACCATCTTCCAAAAGACAGCATAACCATCCTAGTGAGCCAGCCACACAGCTGGCCAAGCTACAGCACCAACATATCCAAATTCAGATGTGTGACGGCCCACTATACTTAGACAATCACTATACTGTGACTCTCCATCCCAGACACCTGCAGCCCAGCCCAGGGATGCAGATTCAGATATTAATGACAAGGAAGTCATAGCTACCATACAAATGAGACAGCCTGGAGTCAAAGCTGGTATCTACCTATCCCAAACACGTCATCCAAAGAAAAATACTTCTGTGTATGGAAAATAACCTCACAAAAAAGGAAAAGGTTAATTTGAACCATATTTATAGGTACAAATATAGAAAAGAGAGGAATACAAAAACAACAAGGAGACAGATCTCTAAAAATACAGTGATTCTTCAGTAACATACCTGAAAGAAAAAAAATTATGAAATACCTAAAAAGTAGTTCAAAGAATGTTCTGAAGGAAGTTCAGCGAGATACAAAAGAGTGAAAGCTAGATGGTGAAAATCAAGAAGGTAATCCACTATTTGAATTAAAAATTGCCTAAGATAGCACTGAAAAAAGATTTCCTGTTGAATTCAATGAATGAAAATAAAATTGTATGTGAGAGCTACAGCATGAAACTATATAACATGGAAGAATTTCTGAACTTGTAGACAGACATTTTGAATTAGCCAAGTCAGAAGGGAAAAAAATGAAAAAAAAAAAAGTGCAGAAAGCTTTAGGGACATAAATGACACCATTAAGCTAACAAATACTCACATTATGAGAGTCCAGAGGGAAAGGAGATGGATAAAGCACAGAACTATATACGATGAACAGGCAGCTGAAAACTTTCCAAGTCCTGAAAGGAAGATGGATTCCCAGATCCAGGAAGCACAAAGCCCCAAAGAGGCCCTCACAAAGGCACATTATATTCAAACTGTCAAAATTTAAAGACAAAGAGACAATCCAAAGAAGATTATGAGAAAATGTCAATCACATATAAGAGATCTGGATCAACAATAAATTTCTCAACAGAAACCATGTAGGTCAGAAAAATACCATACACCGATAATATATTGACAGGGCTCAAAGGAAAGCAAAAATAACATATAAAAAATGTCTAATCAAGAGCATTGCTCACAATAAATTCATCTTTCAAAACTGTGTCCTCCAAGTCACTAAACTACCCACGAAAAAAAAAAAAAAAACAATTCTGAACTAAAATGTTGTCAAATAATTACTTTTTAAGGCATTCATCTTCCTAGGAGTGTGAAAATCGCATAAAAGGAAGAAACCCAGTGGGATGTGAAGCCTCATGTTCAAAATAGAATCATCTTTTATAATTAAGAATTGCACCTAATATATAAATAGATCACATGTTCTCTGTCTCTGTCTCTCTCTGTGTCTGCTTTTGTCTCTCTCTGTATCTCTCTTTTACACACACACACACAAACATGCACATACACACACCAGTGTACCTAGAAGACCCTTTTCATCTTTTGACCCAGTGGATAATTCACTGGCCAGCACTCAGCCCAGGGGTCACATACTCCAGGATTTCCTGACATGGGTTTTAAGTGACTCTGCAGTATCTTGTGTCCTTGAACAATAAATTATATCTGTGTTTATCTCTCCCTCTAGGCTGAGCCTGTCATTCATTTTGCACCTCTATAATTAAAAGGAGGTCTGATACATAATAGACTGTCAAAAGATGGTTAATGAACTTACTTGAACTGAACTAGCCAGTAATTCTTTTCTGGAAGTAGCAGGTTTAGACTGAGCTACTCTCTCCCACCCGCACAAGCACAGTCCAATATCTAACGAATCCATTTGAAACCTGAAAGTCAAATCCAAAGTGTCGCCAGGAGCCCTGGCAGAGTCACGTTGTTATTAACATCTCTCCATTCACAGCTAAGTGCCTGCACTATTGCTTCAAGAAGGCAAAAGAGAAAGCAAAATGACGAATAATTTTAAAGTGATTCACAGAAACAATTCTGATGTCCTCCCCTGTGAATCCATACATCCTTAAAACACAAAATATAATTAGAAGAAAGAGAGAACGCTGGAAAAGGTGGTAGTGCTGGAGACCCTGGTGAATGAGATGGCATTGGTGGTGAAATGAGGTTGCTGTGGTCGGCGACTGGAAGGCTCACTCTTTTTGATTCACATGGAAGAAGTTCAGCTGCAGCCAGAGCGAATAGGTATGAAAAAACTGTGGCTGCTGTTTCTAAGATACTCTGCCTTATTTGTTTAGGTTTGTGTGTATTTATATTATGGGTACTAATTTGCCAGTGGCACCAACTATTGCAGAAAGCTCTGCCCTATTTGTGCTGTGGACATCTCTCTCCTGTACTGTTCTGCTACCAGGAAGAAAAACCTGTGCCTTATATAACTTCTGAATAAAGGTTTAAAGCTGTGATAACTCCAGGCTTATGTAATGTTAATGTGTTTCTATTTTATTTTCCAATATTCTTTGGATTAAATATTAATTTTAGCAAAAAGTTACCAATGTAGCATAAAATATAGCTTTTTACAAATAAAAGCATCAACTATAACTGAAGGAAACTGAATATTGTACCAAAAAGAGATTTTTAATAACAGTGTCACGGTCACAAAAGCCTACTGTTTAAAAATTAATTTTTAGTTTGAAAATGCACCAGGAGTGAACAAAACATATTCTCTCATTACCAGAGCTGCTTCTAGGAACATAAATACCAAATACTCCAAAGAAGGACAAAGAGCACTTTGAACCCCAGAAGAAATGTGAAAGTGTGCACAGCTGTCTCCAGCTAAAATTTTTCTAAGTAAAATTGTTATGAAAACAAAAAATAAATTGAAACATTGTTATGTGAATAAGCATACTATATCACTGTATCCCTTCACAGTCCTTGTATTTAATAAGTAATGTTTTCTAAGAAAGCAGTGATATTTTAAGTTAGCAAAGTGACCTTAAACAATTTCCTCTTGGGACATTTACTTCTTCATTTAGCATTATTTAGTTGCTTCATGTTAACTTGGGACCAGACTAGGTGGTGCTACAAAGCAGAGTTAGCGGCCTTCAAGAGTCCTTCCTTGGATAGGTTCAATTACATAAAAAAATAACGAGGCTCAATTACAAAATAATAATAATAATAATGCATACTGTGGAGCTAGTAGATGAGTTTCTGTGCATATGACAGTGATTTAACTCAAGATTTTGAAAAATGGTAAGTTTCTAGGATATGACAGATCCAGTATCCCAAGCAAAGGTATAAGGTGATATCTAGACAGATCTGAGCTGCTCATCCTTAACTGAGGTTTGCAAATTACGTTGCTATGGAATGGATCCTCTCTTATTCACGTGGCTTATCTTTAGCTTTGTCTCAGACTAGGTACTTTCATAATCTACACACATAAAAATTAACTTGCAGCACATTACACTGATGTAACTTTTATCCATGTAAATGCAAATTATATCTGACTGAGTGACAAACTGATGATGGTTCTGTAGATACACAAGGTTTTCACAGTTTGCATCCATTTGTAAGTTTATTGTCGCATTGCTTATCTGAATAAAAATATGTGGCTGTTCAAGTTATCTTACAAACCAGTTCTCATATCTCACTGGTTCCTTTATTCATTAATGAGTCAAATAAATCCTTGACATCTGCTCATTTTGTATGTGTATGAGAGTCATGAATTTATTTCCCCTCCCTTTTTTTTTAAATTGCCCTTTCACAGCTGAACAAAGAAACCCTAAATCAGACCAAAACGTCTGTATTCTGGTATTGCTTATATTTCAAGAGAGTGATTCAGAATCACCACAGGGTTCACAGACTTTTATCGATGGTAGGTTTTGGCTTTTATTCTTTTTGAAACTGAGAATGATGATCTGAAATCATGGGTTTCAGAAAAAAAAAAAAAAACTATGCCTTAGTTAGTAGAAAGATGTGGGGTGCAAAAAAAATCACATAGCAAATATTTAGAAAGCCAGTTTAGGATGAAGAGAAACATTTACTTTGACCAAAGTGATGAAGGCTCCCAGATGCCCTCCAGGATGAAATGTGTCCTTTTAGAACCTTTGTGCATCACTGAAACATGTGGTGATCATAAGGTAGGGAGGCATTTAAGGTGTCTCCGTTTGTTGTCACAGCAATAACACTTTCTCAAATAAAGTCGAAGTCTTACTATTTAGATTAAATCACTCTGAGTCTTTAAAAATACAAGCAATCCTAAAATGGAAGGAAATACTGGCGTTACATTTTCTTTGAGTTGAAGGCAATGTTCTCATTTACCAGCTTGTCAGCAATATGGTACCAAATAGTTATAGATGTATATACATCTATATATGTAGCAGAGACTTAAAATGGAAGATCTAACAATTTCCAAAGTCGTATAGAAGTTAGAAAGCACTTGGCCAAGAATGGATTAAACGGTTGTAAATCTCAGGCTGCAGAAGAAGTATAAAAAATAAACTAGTTAGAAAAGCCTATTTCAAATACAGTCAGAATAAAGAAATGATGACAGTTTAAGGTGATTCCTCCACTCCTCTGCCTCTTGCATTGCTTCTGGCTCCTCTTCTGTAGTACACCCTGGGCCTTGAAGGGGTGACAGACGTTTCCTACAGGGCTGAGTACTCAGCAGTCACTTATTCTCAGCACTTTTGCCAATCATGAGTCTCTGCAGTATCCAATACCCAATGCAAAAGTAATATTTTCTGACCAAGACTGAGGACAACGCTATTTCACAGGTATAAACAGAAGTAATCAGGAGGAAGTGTGACCATATTCCATTTAGCAAAACACCAAGAATATGTTCCTCTCCAGGCCCTGTGGTCTCCACAGCATTAGGCGTTTGACCATGTTTACAGTATCAGACATATAATCTCTCCTGCAGAATGAACTTCATTCAATCACAAAGGATTTTGTTACTGCTAAAACTGCCTACAACAGACTGCTTTCCTGAGGAACATTTTTCTTATCAAGTGTTATACTGGCTTATTTGGAGGAACTCTTAAATGAGGTGACAATGGTCTGTCTTTGCTTTTCATCAGAAAGCCTCTTTCTAGATAGTAATCTTATTACCTTATTATGTCTCCACCAAGGTTCAGTCTTATTCTTTTGGTCACAAATATGTAAGAGAGAAAATTAAAAAGAGTTAAAGAATAAAACAGAAATCTATAAAAATAGAACCATTTTGCCAGAAGGAGGTACTTCTCCCTTTATGGGTGTCAACAAGAGCCTTGCTGTGGCTGCTTTCTTTCTTATATCTAATCTGTGGCTATTTTTCCCTGCAGTATTTAAATTTTACGATGCTATACTTGTGACGAACTCTCCTTTTCCCTCACTGAGTTTCAAACTGCAAGGGAGAATTGTGGTATTCCCTCTTGTTTTTTAACTTACCGGTATTTTTTTTTATTGCAAATTTATTATGTCATCAGGGAATAGAATGTGAAGTCTCATCATGAGGAAGACGTTCAGTCTGGATAATGCTCAAGCATGCTGATTTCTACACTAGCTAGCAATACCACTTGAAATGAAATCAGAGTTCACACATGCAATTCCAAATGAACAGAATAGTGTTAACACATTAAGTAACATGAGGAAGAAGAGAAGGGCAAGATAAACACAGGAAAAGAGAGATATAAAGCAAATACACCCAAATGCGTGCTTGGCTCAGCAGGTCCATAGGGAGCAAGTTTGGTGATGAAACTTCATGACCAGAGCTGTAAACCTGCCCGATTTCCTGCATTCAATGTTGTTAGTGTGCTGACCCAGTTGCTGCTATTGTTTATTTTGTGTGTGTAAAACCAAATCATATATGATGCCTAGAATACCTAGAGATGTCTGATATGTTGATATCTCTCCAGAATTTCCCAGTCATGCTCTACATAGCATGAGTTGTGGAAACATAACAGACCATTCAACTGGAACCTGGGGCTAAGGGAAATACAAGTAACACAAATAAGAGAGATCTTTAACTATTATCAATGTAATAACAAGAAAAGAATTTTGGCAATGGCAGTACATATTGATGAAATTTACAAAGAAACCCAACAGGTCCCAATACAGTGTTTAAACTAGCAGACATGAAATCAACATTAGCTCACAAAGCAATAATGCAAAAAAACATTTCCTTCTCCTAGAAATGTCTTATTTCTATTTCCACTTCACCCTGCAGAAGAAGTTCGCTATTTAGAATCTTTTGTTTATGAGATAGGAGAGGGAAGGACTTCCGAAGATGTTCTGTGCCCTTCCTTACACTGTCTATACAAAACAAGATTGTATAAGAATGTAAAAAATATAGACTGTCCAACCATGGACATTTTTATGATTTAGTATGATAATGTTTCCAGAGGGGGGTCTCATACTGTCCTATGATGCATTGTCCAGACTCTTTTATTTTTTTCATGTTGGGAAATAGCTTTTAATAGATACTCTTGGTCTTGACCATGCATTTAGTTTGTTGTTTATTGTTGTTGTCTTTATTGTTCTATTTTATTTCAGTTTATTTACTTAACAACCCAAGGGTGCACCCTCTCTCCTCTCTTCCCAGTCCCCCTTCACCTCTCCCTTTCTCCACAGAAAAGAGGAGTCCCCCTAGATCAATCCTCCCCATCCCATTAAGTCACATCAGGACTGAGCAGATCCTCATCCCCTGAGGCCAGGCAAGGCAGCCCTGCCACGGAGAAGTGATCCAAAGGCAGGCAATAGAGTCCATGTTAGAAACAGCCACCCCACCTCCACTCTCCAGTCTTCACACTCTTGGTCCCACATGAACACCAAGCCACCCGTCACCCACATATGTGCAAGGGGCCTCGGTCCAGACCATGAATGTCCCTGAGTTAATGTCTCAGTCTCTGTAAGCCCCCATGGGTCTGGGTTAGTTGTCTCTGTTGGTCGTTTTGTGAGGTTCCTGTCCCTTTCAGGTCTTTCCATCTTTCCCCCAACACTTCCACAGGACACCTGAAACTCTGCCCCCATGCTTAGCTGCAAGTCCCAACATCTTCCTATCTGCTGCTGGCTGGAGACTCCCCGATGACCATCAGGTTAGGCTCCTGTCTGCAAGCATCACAGATCATCATTAATAGTGTCAGGGGCTGGCTCTCTGCTGTGGAGTAGGTCTCAGGTAATTGGACTTTCCCTCAATCTTTGCTCCCTCTTTATCCCTTTATTCTTGCAGGCAGGGTAATTTTGGGATCACAGGTTTTGTAGGTGGGTTGTTGCTCCCCTCCTTCCACTCGTCCTGCCAGGCCAGAAGGTGGTCATTTCAGACTTCAGGTCTCCTCCTGTCAGGAACTTGAGCAACACATGCTGGTGAGGATGTGGAGAATAGGGAACCCTCCTCCCTTGCTGGTGGGAGTGAAAACTTGTACAACCTCTCTGGAAATCAATCTGGCACTTTTTCAGAAAATTGGGAATAGTCCTACCTCAATACTCAGCTATACCACTCCTGGACATATACCCAAAAGATGAGCTACCATTTAACAAGGACATTTGCTCAACTATGTTCATAGCAGCTTTATTCGTAATATCCAGAATCTGGAAACCACCTAGTGGTCCCTCAAATGAAGAATGGCTAAAGAAACTGGTACATTTACACAGTGGAATATTTTGTTCATCTATTAAAAAGAAGGACATCGTGAAATTTGCAGGCAAATGGATGAAACTAGGACAGATCATCCTTTGTGTGCTAGCCTAGACCTGGAAAGACGCACATCATACGTACACATTTATAAACTGATATCAGACCTATAGTTCAGTATGACCACACGACAATGCACAGACACGAAGAAGCTAAGAACAAGGAGGCCCAATGGAGGATGCCTGAATGTCCCTCAGAAGGTGAAATAAAATAGAAAGCAGAAGTGGGTAAGGAGAGGGAACTGGGAAGAAGATGGAATTAAGAGGGAAACAAAAATGGGAGAATGGGGGTTGGAGGTGAGAGGGCTGGGAGAAGACGGAAAACTGGGGAGCATCTGTTTGTCAAGCTGGAGGCTGATGACAAAGTAGGCTCCTGGAAGGTCATGTGTATGACTCTAGTTGTCCACATTCTTTGTGTCTTCTAAAAAGAATTTTAATAAAAATGTGATTAGTACTTATAGTAGAATATCTGGGTATCTTTGAGAACAACTGAGCCTTTTTTTTAGCCTTAAATTCCTTAAATCTGGCATCTAGGGTCTCAGAAACTCTATGGCTACCAAAACTACACAGACGAAGTCTGTTGGGTTCTTGTAGCTTATCTGGCTACAAAGGAGGAGTTTCAGGACCAAGTTGTGTTTATTATAGTCCAGTAGAAAGAATAAAGGGAGAGCTCCTACTCAAAGAAAAGGGTACTCAGAAGTGATACACTCCATTCTGCTGAGTATATAAAAATAACTTTACGGTTGAGGTCATCACAAAGGAGGAAGTGTATTAAATGGTAGCAATAGTAGAAAGGTTGAGAACCATTGCTCTAGGAAAACATGATCATTTAGGAGACAACAAAGAGCCAGGAGCTAGAACTAGAGCATGTATCACAAAAGGTTCCTCTGAGCTCTCTGCTCTACCTGATGATCGCTACTCTCCACTTCTCTTTAGCAATAAAATGTGAATTATTAAAAGAGAGACTAAAAAAAAGAATATACTCAGCAGAATGAAAGTCACCTTGAGAGACCATGTGACTCAGGTCTCCTTTGTCCTTCTTTGGGGTTCATTTCATGAGTTGAGGCAGAGAAAGGAGTCAATTCAGAGTGGCCAGAATATAATGGATCCTTACATTGACTGACAGATGGGCTCTCGTGTGACTTAGACTGAGATGCTCATGCATGAGCTGGAAACCCTGCACTTTGAAGAATACATATTTCCCAAGATGCATACACAGGAGATGCTAAATTTGTTTTTTATCTTACAATTTCTCTTCAAGAACAGACTATTCCTCACAACCTTTTGACTTAAGCTGGCCTTGCGCATCTAAGCTGTAACCAGGAAGTGCCAAGCTACTAGTTATTCACATATAGGTTGTTGCCCTAAAGGAAAGGGATGGCCAATGTGATGTTGCTTGCCAACCTGGATAACGTTTAACAATAAAGGTACTTATACTGCAGCCCATCAGATCTGAGGTGCCTCCCAAAGATTATTGTTGATGTCTCTGAAGCTCTTACATTTTCCTGGCAGCATTCAGACATGTGTGGCCTTAGAAAGTTATAGCGGTTCACTCCATATTTATTATGTAGGATGCTGGGTTTCTCCTTAATATGAACAGACAAATATACATTGACAAAATGCATCATTGTGTTTTTAGTTACAGAAAATGGATAAATCTAATAATGCAAACATAGGAATGTGTAGATTTCCATGACATATACCTAAGTCCATCATACTTAGATGTTTCCTTTGAAGAAAATGGAAACCTAACTATTTCACTCTTAATGACTTCACCGACTCATGTGAAATTGGTAGTTGTACATAGGTTAGGCATTTATTGAGCCAGAGAGTAAGAGATATCATCAAAATTATTGCCAGATTTACATTATTTACCTAATTCCTTTATTTAGTTTAAGTATCTCTTTCTGTAAACAAGGTGGCCATATAGCTACTTATTCTAGTTGATGATGGTCCTTTTCTGCAGAAGGTCCAAGAAGTCTCAGATAATTCCTTATCCATCTTTGTTAGGTTGACATTCCCCATACACCTACTGATAGAACTATTCTGACTGGACATGGTTTGGCCACATGCCTCACTTACAGAATTAATTAATACCTGCTTGGGATTGTTATTTCCTAAAGACAGTACCTATTACTAAAAAAGAGACAGAAAAAAAATAAAAAGTGGTAGACATCTAAAAACTTAAGGCATTTCAACCACTACAGTGCAACATCAAAATATAATCTCTCCTGTGATACTTTATGAGATTACCAAAGCAAGGATATGCTTAATGCATACATAAGATATTATCTTGTATCATATAGTCATATATGTATGCCTATAAATAACTCATTAGTCCCTATTACTAAAATGGACAAAAGTAGATGAGTAAGTAGATAAATGAGAGATTAACTGTGTTCTTATATTTTAAAAAGCTATAGAAACACACAAAAATAATTATTCAAAGTATTAACAGTTGTAGTATTTGATATAAGTAATGAATATTCTATTTCTTTCTTTTTTTCTGTGGCAGGAAATTAAGTGCTGGAGAAAGCACCATTAAGATTCATCCTGAGTCGAGTAAACTAGACCCAGAAAGATATGCACATTATATACTCACTTAGAAGCAGATATTAGCCATATAATAACTATACTAATATATATATTATATATATATTAGCCATATTATATTAGCCATATAATAACTATACTAATATATATATATTAGCCATATAATAACTATACTAATATATATATATAAACTGTACTAAAATCCACAAACCTAAAGAAGCTAAATAAAAAGGAGCACCCTAGAAAAGATGCTTAATTCTCATTCAGAAGAGCAAATAAAGTTTCCTTCTTAATCCCTTTCCTCAACTGTATTGATTATATGTAAGTAGTGACTCGTTTCTAAGTAATAACTTTTCACTAAATAATGCACTAATCAAAATTTTGGAAGTGTTGTTTTGGGAATAGATGTTCACAACCTACAGAGTATTTTCACACTCCTCCTACTGCCTTCAGTCCTACAATGTTTATCCTTTCTTGGCTTAGATTCCCATTTGACTTTTCAGTATTTATAGAATCTCTCCCACTCTTTCTGAAATTGTAATATTTTAAAATGTGCAGTGTTTATCTATACTTGGTCGTTTCATTGTTTTCTGCTTATTTGATTTTCTTGTAGTTAATGATACATTTAATTCTTCTTACCATATCTAAAGTGAAGAAAACAAGCCATGCCCATTATGACACCTAGCATATATATCAAGTTTATCTGCATTTTAATCAATGCAAGCTAATACATAACTGCCTTTCAGCATCGTAATTGAGTGTTGGATATGAAAAATTAAAACTGCGAAACATCATCAAGAATAAGGAAGAGGAGAAAGAAGATAGTAAGAACAATGGAAAGAAGCAAGGAGAAAAGACAGAAGGAAGGAGTGAAAGGAAGTACTTTGGCACCATTACAAAGCACAGAGGAAGTCAGAAGTGAGAGAAGGGGTGTGTTACAGGATATTGATCCCATTGTGAAAGCCAAGATTGTATTATTTATTGGGGGGAAAAAATCTGTTTTTAGTTGTGGTGTGACTCAGCCTTAGCACACACCTTTAATCCAAGAGGTTTCTGATTGAATATTGTAAACAGGATTGAGTAAAGTCAACCATAGGTCAAGAGGCAGAACAAGCAACTAGTTGACAGAAAGTGAACATAAGATTTTATAAGAAAAAACAGGGAAAGGAAGAGGAAGTTGGGAGGATGGATAGAGAGAATACAGGAAGTAGAGGGAGGGACATTTAGTTTGAAGGTTTTTTGAATGGTGTTGGAGAGGGGACATGGGCTAAGGAGGAAAGAAGGTCAGCTGGGTGCTTTCTCTGCTTCTCTGAGCTAGCAGGTTTTCACCCTAGCACTGGCTCCAGAGTCTTTACAGGTAAGTTTGAAAGATTGAAATTTTGTTAAAAACAGCAGGGGAGAATATGAAAAGACATAGAATGAGGTGGAGGAAGAATAAAAGCAAGCAAGAAATAAGAAAAGTCAGGTAATTATAGAACTGAAAAAATACGAATTTGTTCTGAACTCCAATAATGCATGCTTCCATTATGCTTCCTAGAAATCAGAGTTATGTAAACTAGCTCTTCCCAGCCCACGTCTGTGAGACTTCTGACAGGATTCCTATGTAAAGGAATCCTTTGCAATCAAGGCTGTAATCACCTGTATCACACAATTAGTGTACACATTTGCATTAGTTGTACAAAAGAATACAAATCAGCTTCCAAAATATTGTCTTCTACCTGAATTCTGATGCTAATGTAATTACATTTAATTATGAGTAGAGCAAACATCTTATTCTGAGAAAGCTCTGGGTCAGCTTGTGCCTAGCATCCTTATCTCTGAACGCAATGCTTCCTAATATTTGCTCTTTTGTATTCTGTGTCACGTGGAAGACTATGATTTGTATAAAATACATTTTAAAAAACAAAGTGAAATATCAGAAATAAATTAATAATAACTATACTATGATTTGCATATATTTGTCTGCTTGGTTAATTTTAAAACATTAAAAAAAAGACATCTTTTTCAGATTCCCCATAAGCATATTCTGAGTATGCATGTTTGTCTGTTTGCTTACTTACTTGTTAGTTTTTAAAAGAGGAAGGAGAGGATATGAGAGATGACTTCAGATCACCTGAAGAACTGAGGCAGAAAAAGGAAGGAAACCGAAATAGATTGTGTAAATGAGATTATTGCAATTCTGTACAGCTAGGGATCTCCAAGAAACACTAGCACATTTAACAGCCCCAGTAGAAAAGGATGATGTAGAAAACTTTGTTTTAGGAGAAGAAAGATATGCACAGGAAAAGTGAAAATCTAAGAAGATAAAGGTGATTTGTTAAGTGGCTAGGTATGCATTGCTGTAGGATATGGAGTGTCTATACATCTAACAACTTAGGGGTTGCCCAACTATCACAAAGCAAAGGTTTGAAAAGTGGCTTTTGATAGCAAGTTGAATTTGTGAATATCCACATACATTGCCATGAAGTAAAAAAGCACAATACCTAGTTTTTCAAGAATAGAATAAATAGACTGAAAAGAACTATGCAGTGTTTTCTGCTTATCTTTCCCATTTTATACTTGTCTCACTTCTTTGAATTGCCTCAACTTCTGCAACAACCACTTAACTCTTGGTAAAAACAATATAGCCAGTGTCTGCTTAGGCAGGGGAACAAAATGTGAGGTTCACATTTGGTAACAATTGATAACAGCACTCTGGAAAAGTAAAGCTCAAAGAAATTGGAACATGAAAATTTAATTTTAAGAGGTTCATAGACCATAAATGTATGTTCTCATACTATTTGTGATATTTCAGTAGGAAGAAATCTAGACAAGGATCTTAGTTTTTATTTGTCATTGTGATCATACCTGGGTTACATGCCGAGCTAGATAATCATATATATGAAAAATGTATGTATTTATATGTGATTAAAAATATTACTTTAATACGGTGCTTTTTCTCATTTTTTAAAAGTCCTAGGGTATCTTACTATAGAAATGCCTTTAAATTATGAACTGCATTCTCAAATGCAGTCCCACTCAGCCTAATGATGGCGGACTCAAAAGCAGAGCATGCATACCACAATGAGCATACTGGATCACAGTGGAGTTGAAAGATACCCACCTCAAAGTGGCACACATATGTATACACATATCGTTATATACATATATGTTAGCTGTTGTAACATAATATGCATTGAAATGCATTGCTCACTTGTAAAGTATAAACAAACAGACATGGCTGCTACATACAACTATGTATTTAAAACATAATACTCGATAGTGATAAAAATTATTATTGGGGCATTTGGCCTATTATATACTTTATTGCTAATATACTGGATACTTCTATTTATGAAATTTTGTTCAG
>NW_026596051.1:44302242-44352000 GCF_907164565.1 Psammomys obesus
ATATATATGAATTATTGGTTGAATATGAATATATAATATATATTAGAGAATTAGAAATGAAACATTACTAATAAGAGACATATAAAAGTCCTAACATACAAAGCATATAATATCAGGATTGCTTTCTCTTTGATATAATTTAGAGGTTATATTAATTTATCAAAATGAATTTATTGAGTTAGAAAAATGTGCAGAGCACTCAGTAAGAGAGATAAATGCTGCATTGACAATGTACATGCTAACACAGTAGGAAGCCTGCAACAAACCAATGTGGTCACAGCCATAGTTCTCATGACATTGAAAAGATCAGGCATCAAATGTAAACTTGCAAAGGTAAGGAGTTCTCAATAAGATTAGAACACAAGAGACAACTGGGGGATTCAGGCAATGATTAGCTAAGTAGCTGAGGCTTGGGGTCTAGGAGAGGTAGTAGTACTTAGTAGTCAGTCATACACTAAGACTTGAGAAGTTGAGGTTGAAGATTTGATAGCTCAATGAAGACAGGGTGGAATGGTAAAAACGACTGGAAATGCTAGAGAAAGGACAAAATGGCATGAATTAAAAATGGGAAGCTTTTGGATAGAACTGAGTTGTCAGGAGACCTTTCTGGACTTTTGCTGGAGTTTTTAGCTGGCTTGATTTTGTGCAAGTCCTATGCAGGTAACCACAGCCACTGTGAGTTCATGTGTGAAACAGACATGTCATATCTAGAGGATAGCACCTCAGAGCTGTTCTCCAGTTCTTAAATTATTTTCTCCGCCCTTTTCAGAGATGTGAGGGTGTGTTGTACCATGGCTGAGCACTCTTAGCACTTTTTCTCAGCGCTCTGAACATTTAAGAGTTTCTGTACTAAACACTACCTTCTTCTACTGGCAGTTGATTTGAGAGTCACTTTGAGTCTGGGGTGTAGCCATTAGTGGCTACCAGTGCCCCAGGTAATGACTGCACATCCACATACATATTGGCAATACTAATTGAAGCAGGTGTGTTTAAAAATAAATGAGGAAATGAAGTTGAAAAAGGGATGTTTTGAGGAGAGTTGCTGGATGTTGGCAGAAGAAGGTAGAGGTAGATATGGTCAAAATACTTCGTATACATGAATAAACATTTCAAAGAATAACAAAATATAGCTTGTTATCTGCCTAAAGGACAGAGTTAGAAGTGGGGCAAAAGTTGAGGGTGAAATATTTTAAGTATGAAGGGCTAAGATTTTCATAAGAGCAGTAGGAAAATGTGACAGTTAATATGAGAGGAAAAATAAATAAATTATAAAAAAAAACTGAAAACATGGGGCTGGAGAGATGGCTCAGAGTTTAAGAGCACTGGCTGCTTCTCTAGAAGTCTTGAGTTCAATTCCCAGCACCTGCATTGTGCCTCACAGCCATCAGTCATGAGACCTGATGCCCTCTTCTGGCGTGCAGGACTACATGCAGGCAGTATACATAATAAATAAATAAATATTTAAAAAAAGAAAAGGAGAATATAATAACAATACTTAAAAATATTGGTTGTCAAATTTACAAAAGCTAGAGTTAGCTCTTGTTTGGAACCATGTCTCTGGAATATCTGTGAAGAATTAGCTAGGTTAAATTAACTAAAAGGAGAAGTTACACCTTAAATATGAAAAGCTCCATTCCACATGGCCTGAACTATGTCAAAAGAAACAGGCAAGCCAAGCACAGCCATTCATATCTCTATGAGGAAGGACTGAAGGAGCCAGAGAGGTCAAGGACACCACAAGAAAACCTACAGAGTCAACTAACCTGGGCCTTTAGAGACCTGCAGAGACTGTACCACCAAAGAGAGAACATGCATGGGACACAGCTTGGCCCCCTTCACATATGCAACTCTTGTGCAGCTTGGTCTTCATGTGGAACTCCTAACAGTAGGAAAAGGGGCTGTCTCTGACTCTGTTGCCTGCATTTGGATCTCTTTCCCCTAACTGGGATGCCTTGTAAAGCCACAATAAGAGATGACCTGCTTAGTCCTATAGCAACTTGATATGCCAAGGTTGGTTGTTATCCATGGGAGGCTTTCCCTTTTCTGAGGAGAAAAGTAAGACTGTAGGATAGGGAGAAGGGAAGGAAGAGGAAGCAACTGGGAGCAGAAGAGGGAGGGAAAGCTGTGATCTGGATGTAAAGCTAATTAATTAATTAGAAGAGGTGTATTCATTGAATTTGCATTGATTATTTTCTCCTTACTAGTAGAGATTTAGTAAAGAATTTTTCAAAAGAGAGAAGAACAAACCAAGTAATTTCTAATAATTGGGCTTTAGTGTCATTATAAAATTAATAAATAATTTTAAATGGTGAAAATATTTTGCAGAAGAAATTCAGTGTGCAGGTAGGTCAGATAACGTGTTTAGACTCGTGGCTCAAGTGGTAAATTAATAAAATGAAGGTGCCTAAACCTCATTAGATTGCTGCAATGTGCTGGGACCTGGATTCCAGGAGAAAAAGAAAGAAAGGCTATACATCTTGTATAATATTCCCTCTCAGGTAAGATTAGTTGATAACACAGAGAATTTTCCCTGGCTTTACCTGACAGGAACTTGATCCATCTTTCAGCCCCAGCAATTTTTCTACCATGTTCAGTAATAGTGACTTCGGAGGGTCTTTCTTAGCTCATTTCCTATTCATCAATCTCGAGAAGATATGTTGGAAACAGCAAAATGCAAATCTCTTTCTAACGGAATTAATCTAGTTTTTCCACTGGTCTGTTATACTATGCAGCCTCCTTGTCGGCTGAACACAGGTAACAAATGTTTGTCATTTTGAATAGTTCAAAGGTCAAGATCTACAAGAGAGATAGTTTCTTTTGACAAAAATATGTCACCATGAGAAACCACCTCTTTCTCTCATTTACTTGTCATATTTTTTAATTAGTACTTTCCTTTAATGTAGAAAGAAAGGCTATGTATCTCTTTAAATGCATTTTATGTCAATAGGGTATATACCTTTGCATTTCTTAATTTAGCATTTTGTCAAAATGGGTAAGAAGATGACATATAATTGTATAGCCTCAAATTTTTCCATAAAAATCTCTCTATTAATATGCAAATTTTAACCTTACACCTGATATTAACCCAAAATCCTGTACCATAAAATGTAATTAAAGAAATGCACTTCATAAAGAAAAGTAATTTCTAAGAGATGGTGTTTGATTTATCTTATCTATTTTTATCTTTTGACATTTAGAATTTTGCCTAGGAAAACTGTAGAAAAAAAAAAAAAACATGTTCAGCTATATGGTTAAAGTATATGTAGCCTGGAAGAAAAAAAAATAATCAAAATAAAATCCCAATGTCATTAATATGTCTTCTTTTTCTCTCGACACTTCAAAACAATTTAATATGTTTCCTTCAACATTTTTATCACACAATGTACATTTAAACTGATAACCAAAAAGTGGTATGTTTATATTTTATAATATAACTTTTTTGTTTGTTTGTTTTGTTTGTTTGTTTGTTTGTTTTTATTAATTACACTTTATTCATTTTGTATTCCCCCATAAGCCCCTCCCTCCTCCCCTCCCTATCCCACCCTCCCTCCCCTTTCTATGTGCATGCCCCTCCCCAAGTCCACTGATAGGGGAGGTTCTCCTCTCCTTTCTGAGCTTAGTCTATCAGTTCTCATCAAAATAGGATGCATTGTCCTCTACTGTGGCCTGGTAAGGCTGCTCCCCCCTCAGGGGGAGGTGATCAAAGAGCAGGCCAATCAGATTATGTCAGAGGCAGTCCCTCTTCCCATTACTATGTAACCCACTTGGACACTGAACTGCCATGGGCTACACCTGTGCAGGGGTTCTAGGTTATCTCCAGGAATAGTCCTTGGTTGGAGTATGATTTTCTGGGAAGTTCCCTGTGTTCAAATTATCTTGTTCTGTTGCTCTGCTTGTGGAGTTCCCGTCCCCTCCAGCTCTTACTATTTCCCACTTCTTACATAGAATTCCATTCACTCTGCCCATCAGTTGGCCATCAGGCTCAGCATCTGCTTTGACAGTCTATACTGCAGAAGCTTTCAGAGGCCCTCTGTGGCAGGTTTCAAGGTTGTTTCCTGTTTTCTTCTGGCTTTCAGAGGCCCTCTGTAGCGGGTTCCGAGGTTGTTTCCTATTTTCTTTTTCTTCTGATGTCCATCCTCTTTGCCTTTCAGGATGGGGATTGAACATTTTAGTTAGGGTCCTCTCTTTTGCTTAGTTTGTTTAGATGTACAGATTTTAGTGGGTTTATTCTATGTTGTATGTTTATATGAGTGAGTATATACCATGCATGTCTTTTTGCTTCTGGGACAACTCACTCAGGATGATCCTTTCCAGGTCCCACTATTTACATGTAAATTTCATGATTTCCTTATTTTTCATTGCTGAGTAATACTCCATTGTATAGATGTACCACAGTTTCTGCATCCATTCTTCAGTTGAGGGGCATCTGGGTTGTTTCCAGCTTCTGGCTATTACAAATAAAGCTGCTACAAACATGGTTGAGCAAATGTCCTTTTTGTGTACTTGCGCCTCTTTTGGGTATATGCCCAGGAGTGGTATGGCTGGATCTTGAGGAAGCGCTATTCCTAGTTGTCTGAGAAAGCGCCAGATTGATTTCCAGAGTGGTTGTACAAGTTTACATTTCCACCAGCAGTGGAGAAGGGTTCCCCTTTCTCAACAACCTCTCCAGCATGTGTAGTCCCTTGAGTTTTTCTTTTTTCTTTCTTTTTTTTTTTTTTTTGATTTCCTTGTTTTTTATTACTGAGTAATATTCCATTGTGTAGATGTACTACAATTTCTGTATCCATTCCTCCATTGATGGACATCTGGGTTGTTTCCAGGTTCTGGCTATTACAAATAAAGCTTCTACAAACATGGTTGAGCAAATGTCCTTTTTGCATACTTGAGCATCTTTTGGATATATGCCTAGGAGTGGTATAGCTGGATCTTGAGGAAGCACTATTCTTAATTGTCTGAGAAAGCGCCTGCACAAAACTAAAGTCCAAGTGGATCAAAGATCTCAATATAAAACCAGACACACTAAACTTGTTAGAAGAAAAAGTGGGGAAGAGCTTTGAACTCATTGGCACAGGAGACAACTTCCTGAACAGAACACCAACAGCACAGGCACTAAGAACAACAATCAACAAATGGGACCTCATAAAACTGAAAAGCTTCTGTAAAGCAAAGGACACTGTTGTCAGAACAAAACGACTGCCTACAGACTGGGAAATGATCTTCACCAACCCTCTATCTGACAGAGGGTTAATGTCCAGTATATATAAAGAACTAAAGAAGTTTAAAAATGGGATACAGAGCTAAACAGAATTCTCAACATTGGAACATCGAATGGCCAAAACACACTTAAAGAAATGCTCACTGTCCTTAGTCATCAGGGAAAGGCAAATCAAAATGACCCTGAGATTTCGCCTTACACCCATCAGAATGGCTAAGATCAAAAGCTCAAGTGACAGCACATGCTGGGGAGGTTGTGGAGAAAGGGGAACCCTCCTCCACTGCCGGTGGGAATGTAAACTTGTACAATCATTCTAGAAGTCCCTTGAGTTTTTCATCTTGGCCATTCTGACGGGTGTAAGGTGAAATCTCAGGGTTGTTTTGATTTGCATTTCCCTAATGGCTAATGAGGTTGAGCATTTCTTTAAGTGCTTCTCTGCCATTCGATGTTCCTCTACAGAGAATTCTCTCTTTAGCTCTGTTCCCCATTTTTTAAGTGGATTACTTGGTTTGTTACTTTTCAGCTTCTTTAGTTCTTTATATATATTGGATATGAGTCCTCTGTCAGATAAAGGGTTGGTGATGATTTTTTCCCAATCTGTAGGCTTTGTTTTGATGACGGTGTCCTTTGCTTTACAGAAGCTTTTCAGTTTCATGAGGTCCCATTTATTGATTGTTGCTCTTAGAGCCTGTGCTGTTGGTGTTCTGTTCAGGAAGTTTTCTCCTGTACCAATGAGTTCTAGGGTATTCCCCACTTTTTTTTCTAGCCCATTTAATGTGTCTGGTTTTATGTTGAGGTCTTTGATCCACTTGGACTTCAGTTTTGTGCAGGGTGATAAGTATGGATCTATTTTCATTTTTCTACATGTAGACATCCAGTTGGACCAGCACCATTTGTTGAAGATGCTATCTTTTTTCCATTGTATGGTTTTTGGCATCTTTGTCAAAAATCAGGTGTCCGTAAGTGTGTGGGTTTATTTCTGGGTCTTCTGTTCGATTCCATTGATCCACCATTCTGTTTCTATGCCAGTACCATGCAGTTTTTATAACTGTTGCTCTATAGTACAGCTTGAGATCAGGGATGGAGATACCTCCAGAAGATCTTTTATTGTAGAGGATTGTTTTAGCAATTCTCGGTTTCTTGTTATTCCATACGAAGTTGAGAATTTTTCTTTCCAGGTCTGTAAAGAATTGTGTTGGCAATTTGATGGGAATTGCATTAAATCTGTAGATTGTTTTTGGTAAGATGGCCATTTTTACTATGTTAATCCTGCCAAGCCATGAGCATGGGAGATCTTTCCATCTTCTCATATCTTCCTCTAATTCTTTCTTCAGAGACTTGAAATTTTTTTCATACAAGTCTTTGACTTGCTTGGTTTGGGTTACACAAAGGTACTTTATGTCATTTGTGGATATTGTGAATGGTGTTGTTTCTCTAATTTCTTTCTCAGCCCTTTTGTCTTTTGTAAGCAGGAGTGCTACTGATTTTTTTTGAGTTAATTTTGTATCCGGCCACTTTGCTGAAGGTGTTTATCTGCTGTTGGAGTTCCCTGGTAGAGTTTTTGGGGTCACTCATGTATACTATCATATCATCTGCAAATAGTGATAATTTGACTTCTTCCTTTCCCATCTGTATCGCCTTGATCTCCTTCGACTGTCTTATTGCTCTAGCAAGGACTTCCAGCACTATGTTGAAGAGATATGGAGAGAGTGGGCAGCCTTGTCTTGTCCCTGATTTCAGTGGGATTGCTTTAAGTTTCTCTCCGTTCAGTTAGATGTTGGCTATAGGCTTGCTGTAAATCGCCTTTACTATGTTTAGATATGTGCCTTGTATCCCTGATCTCTCCAGTACTTTAAACATGAATGGATGTTGGATTTTTTCAAATGCTTTTTCAGCATCTAGGGAGATTATCATGTGTTTTTTTTTTCTTTCAGTTTGTTAATATGGTGGATCACATTGATGGATTTCCGTATACTGAACCACCCCTGCATACCTGGGATGAAGCCTACTTGGTCATAGTGGATAATATCTTTGATGTGTTCTTGGATTCGGTTTGCAAGTATTTTGTTAAGTATTTTTGCATCAATGTTCATAAGGGAGATTGGCCTGAAATTCTCTTCCTTTGTTGAGTCTTTGTGAGGTTTTACCTGGTGATTGTGTCTTCATAGAATGAGTTTGGTAATGTTCCTTCTGTTTCTATTTTGTGGAATAGTTTGAAGAGAATTGGAGTTAGCTCTTCTTTGAAGGTCTGGTAGAATTCTGTGCTGAAGCCATCTGCGCATGGCTTCTGGTCCTGGGCTTTTTTTGGATGGGAGACTTTTGATGACTGCTTCTCTTTCTTTGGGGGATATAGGACTATTTAATTGATTTACCTGGTCCTGATTCACCTTTGGTAAGTCAAATCGATCAAGAAAATTGTCCATTTCATTTAGATTTTCAAATTTTGTTGAATATAGACTTCTGAAGTAAGTCCTAATGATTGTTTGGATTTCCTCAGTGTCTGTAGTTATGTCCCCCTTTTCATTTCTGATTTTGTTGATTTGGGTGGTGTCTCTCTGCCTTTTAGTTAGCTTGCTAAGATCCTTTAGTCGATCTTGTTTATTTTCTCAAAGAACCAGCTCTTGGTTTCATTGATTCTTTGAATTGTTTTATTTGTTTCTAATTGATTGATTTCAGCCCTGAGTTTGATTATTTCCAGCCGTCTACTCCTTTTTGGTGTGTCTGCTTCTTCTTTTTCTAGGGTTTTTAAGTGGGCCATTAAGTTGCTTGAATGAGCTGTCTCGAATTTCTTCTTGAAGGCACTTAGTGCTATGAACTTTCCTCTTAGCGCTGCTTTCATTGTGTCCCACAAGTTTAGGTATGTTGTGTCTTCATTTTCATTGAGTTCTAGAAAGGCTTTAATTTCTTTCTTTATTTCTTCCCTGACACAGCTGTCATTTAGTAACAAGTTGTTTAGTTTCAATGTGTGTGTAGGCTTTTTGCTATTTCTGTTTTTGTTGAAGTCCAGCTTTATTCCATGGTGATCAGACAGGATACAAGGGATTATTTCAGTCTTCTTGTATCTGTTGAGGCTTGCTTTGTGACCAACTATATGGTCTATTTTGGAGAAGGTTCCATGAGGTGCTGAGAAGAAGGTAAATTCTTTTGTGTTTGGGTGTAAAGTTCTGTAAATGTCTGTGAGGTCCATTTGATTCATGACCTCTGTCAGAGATATTGTTTCTTTGTTTAATTTCTGTTTTGTTGACCTGTCCTTTGTTGAGAGTGGGGTGTTGAAGTCTTCCACTATTAATGTGTGGGGATCTATATGTGGTTTAAATTTTATCAATGTTTCTTTTACAAATGTGGGTGCTCTTGTATTTGGGGCATAGATGTTCAGGATTGTGATGTCTTCCTGGTGGAATTATCCCTTGATGAGTATGAAGTGTCCTTCCCCATCTCTTTTTATTAATTTTGGTTGAAAGTCTAATTTATCAGATATTAGAATTGCTACTCCTGCTTGTTTCTTGGGTCCATTTGCTTGGAAAGCCGTCTTCCAACCTTTTACCCTCAGGTAATGTCTATCTTTGTGCCTTAGGTGTGTTTCTTGTATGCAACAGATTGCTGGGTTTTGTTTACGTATCCATTCTGTTAATCTGTGTCTTTTCACTGGAGAGTTGAGTCCATTGATGTTTAGAGAGATTAATGACTAGTGACTGTTAGATCCTTTGATTTTGATGTTGGCTGTGTTCATAAGGTTGTGTGCTTGTTTGCTTTCTGTTTTACTGTAGTAGGGTTTATTATTTCCTGTGTTTTCTTGACAGAAGCTAATTTTCTTGGGTTGTATTTTCCCTTCCAGTGTCTTCTGTAATGCTGGATTTGTGTGTAGGTATTGTTGAAATTTATTTTTGTCATTGAATATCTTGTTTTCTCCGTCTATGAGGACTGAGAGTTTTGCAGGGTATAGTAGCCTGGGCTGACATCTGTGTTCTCTTAGGGTCTGCATGATATCTGTCCAGGCTCTTCTGGCTTTCATAGTTTCTGTTGAAAAGTCAGGTGTGATTCTAATGGGTTTGCCATTATATGTTACTTGGCCTTTTTCCCTTGCAGCTTTTAGTATTTTTTCTTTGTTCTGTATACTTACTGTTTTGATTATTATGTGGCGGGAGGATTTTCTTTTCTGGTCAAATTTGTTGGGTGTTCTGTAGGCCTCATGTGTCCTTATTAACTCCTCCTTTAACTTGGGGAAATTTTCTTCAATGATTTTGTTGAAAATATTTTCTGGGCCTTGGAGAAGGGAGTCTTCTTTTTCCTCTATTCCTATTATTCTTAGGTTTTGTCTTTTCATATTGTCTTGGATTTCTTGGACGGTCTGTGTCAGGAATTTTTGGGATTTAACATTTTCTTTGACAGATACATCGATTTCTTCCATTGTATCTTCTACACCTGAGATTCTTTCTTCCATTTCTTGTATTCTGTTGGTTATGCTTACCTCTGTAGTTCCTGTTTTCTTCCCTAAATTCTTCCTCTCAATTATTTCCTCCATTTGTGTTTTCTTTAATTTTTCTAGTTCTATCTTCAGGTCTTGAGTTGTTTTGTTTACTTCCTTCACCTGTCTGCTTGTATTTTCCTCTTTTTCTTTTAGTTCCTTCAACTCTGTCTCTTTTATTTCTTTCAGTGATTTAATTATTTCTTCTCTGAAGGCCACAAGCTGTTTGGCTGCATCTTCCTGTATTTCTTCAAGGATAGCCCTAATCTGCTTGTCTTTATCTTCCTCCATTTCTTTACGGATAGCCATGATCTGTTTGGTTTTATCTTCCTCTAATTCTTTACGTATTTTATTTGTTTCCTCTATTATCCTCTTCATCAGCATAGATGTAAGGTCATCTTATTGATTTTCTATTATGCTGCATTGTCCAGGACTGTTCGCCCCTGGATGGCTGGGTTCTGGAGATGCCATATTGCTCTGTCTTTTGTTGGTTGAGCTTTTATGCTGACCTCTACCCATTGGGCTGATTTAGGTGTTGGCTGTTAGTTTCTGTGCTTCCTGGAGTCCTGAGGTAGGGAGTATCCCCTTGGCCAGAAGATGCTTTTTCCTGAAGAAGTCCTTCACTGCTTTTTGGTTATGGTCACTGTATGGCCAGTGTTTCTCAGGAGTTGCCACTGCTCACCTCAGGTTTATAGCCCTGAGTAGTAGCTGTGGTCTATGTTAGGCAGGGGGGATCTCTTCTTACCCATAGAAGTTCTCAAGACAGCTGCCCCACTGCTGGGTTTCTTGTTATAAATTTAGTGTTCTGCTACTCACTAAATTTCCAGGTACAGTCCTCTTGAAGAACCTGCTGATTCCCTAGCTGTGGGGTTTTCTCCCAACAGGGAAACTCAGTCTGTTATCCTGGGGTGCACAGTTCTGTCCGGGAAAGTGAGAGGTGCACTCAGCAAGTCTCTGGGCCAGAGGCTGAGTGCTCCGCGCTGGGCCTGGAGAATGTGCACCTAGGTTGAGTTGGTGCCTGGGGGCACTGCTCTGGTCTGGAGGCTGGGTGCTTCACTCTGGACCAGAAGCTGTGTGTCCCTGTCTGGGATGGCGGCTGCAGTCACTGCTCTGGTCCAGATGCTGTGGGTGCAGCCCTCTTGAAGGACCAGGGATTCCCACAGTTTTGGCAGTCTAGCTAGGGATAACTGGTTGATCCCTGGCACAGTATCTGAGGGTCTGAGGATGCAGCTGTGTGTCCCAGTGCCCCAGGGGAACTCAATAATGGCGGCTGAGCACAGCACTCCTGCCTGCATTAGAGCTTAGAGTCTGCGCAAATCCAGGAAGTGTTTTAGTGCTGGGTGTCCTAAGTGTTAAAGCTGATGATCCCCTCCGTTGGGGGTTTCCTCCTGCCAGAGACACCCAGTCTTTGCTTTGGGGACCGCTGTTCTGTCTGGGGTGGCGAGTAGAACCCACAGGCACAGATGCCCGCTTGTGGCTCTGCCATTGTGGCTGTTCGGAGCCTTGGCTGCTGCCTAAACTGGGTAATTTTCCCTAGTCCATTTCAGGGTGGGGGTGTCGGATGGGTGCTCTGAGATCAGACCAGCCGTTTCCCTCCCTGTGGGTTTGCACCTGCTAGTGAAATGCAGTCTCTGGTGCCTGGTGCCCTGGTGCCCACAGTTCTATCTGAGGCGGCGAATCACGCGCACAGACTGGGCTCCGTGCAGGTGCCTTTGTCCCGGCTCTGGGTCCGGGCTGGCTCTTGGGGCGCCCGCGGAACCCGAGTCTTTTCCAGGGGATGTCTGGGTAACCTGGGGTCGGTCCCAATCGTTTCCTGCTCTGTGGGGTTATCTCTCGACTGGGAAATCCAGTCTATGGTGTTGTGGGCCCACAGTTCAGTCTGGAACCGTGACCAGATCGCGCTGGCGTGTAGCTCTGGGCTGGCGACCAAGCGCCTGGCGGAACCGGGATCTCTTCCGAGGTTTAGCTGGGTGAGTTAAAGCTGTTTGAATCCCCCACCGTGGGGTATCCTCTCACCTGTGAAACACAATCACTTGTGTTTTATGGCCTCGAGTTCTGATTGCTGGTCACTGTGCCAATCTTGCTGTGCTGCTCCTCAGAATGAGAGTCCTCCAGGCGCCGCCATCTTGCCCCGCCGATAATATAACTTTATAAGTTAGAATTGCACTGTTTCCCAATACAACTCTCCCCTGTCAGCTTAATACTTTTATTTGAATCATTAACTATTTTTCTATCTTATACAATGGTCTTTAATGAATATACAACACTTAAAAAACTGACTATATACTTGCCTATAAATAAGACATATTTATTAATTACTAAGTGACTTTTCTCTCTAAAAAATTTGAATTTTCAAAAAAGTACAGTAAAATAAAATAAATTTAATAAAATGAAAATATATAAGACAAGTATAAATACAAGAAAAGATACAAAAATTGACTAAAAACTAAAGCAAATCAAAGTATACACTATAGAGTTATACACACTTGCCACAGTTTAAACATAATATGGACTGCATAGAAATTGCAGGCAATCTATATTTGAAATCTCCATTAAAATAGGTACCAAGCTAACTACCCAGGAAAATCAAAATAACTTTAAATAACATCAACATAATAATGTTTCTTAAGAATCTCCAAGGGGAAAAGAAGCTTATATGTTATAATGGGGACACTCAGTCCTCCAGGATTCTTTTCTCCTGTTAAACAAGGGCATTTTAAAAACAAAAACAAACAAACAAACAAACAAAAACAGCAAAGGAACAAAACAGCCAGCATTGGCAGAGCAGACTTCCCAGGGACAGGTAACACTTTTACCTGCTTGCTGAGTCACTTTGATGATATTTGAGAAATCAGATATGGCAAGAAGTATAAATTCATACCCCAATAAAGTTTAGAAATATAACACTGGAGAGATGTTCAGCAGTTAAGGGCAGAGGCTGTTCTTCCAGAGGTCCTAAGTCCAATTCCGAGCAACCACAGGAAGGCTCACAACCATCTGTAATGGGATCTGATGCTCTTTTCTGTTGTGCAGGCATATATGCAAATAGAGCTTTCATTAGGACAAATGTTAACTTACAGAAGGATTAACCATCTGAAACACAGCATGGATGTGATCTAAAGGTATTACCCATGCTCATCAATCTGACAGGGAAGTCAGATGCTTATCTTACACAGGGATTCAGGTTCGTTGCAAAAGAACTCTGAATCTAAATAACAGAAAAACACATTGTTTAGAGTCTAAGCTTTTGAAAAGAAAGGAAGTGTGTACTGTCTTGCTTCTCAGGAAACTGATGGTCACTCTGAGGAAATCTTAGAGAGAACCTGCTAGCATGCCTGAACTCCCCTCTAGACATAAGGGGCCCTTACTCTTGTCTGGATAGTGTTATAAAATGTTACAGGTAAAATTTTAAGATATTGGCGAAGCATTGTGTTGCACACAGTTAGTCCTGGAAGTCAAGAGGCAGAGGCAGATGGATCTTTGTGTATTTGAGGCCAGTCAAGTCTACATAACAAGGCCTAGGCCAGCCAGGGCTATATAAAGAATTCTTGTCAAGAAAGAAAAAGAAAGATTCCCAAAGTCGTAAGGTTAGTAAATACTGAGGCTAACAATGGAAGTCACAACTCCTGGTTGCAAATTCTGAACAGAATTCAAAATGAAGCATCCTCTATATAAAATGGAGTACTATAGAGCATTTCTTAGCATGTGCATAGTTGCAAAAAAAAAAAAAAAAAGGAAAAAATATGATTTGGAATTGTTTTTTATATGCTTGAGAAAAGCTGACCTATACGGAGGAGAACAGACACTCATATGAACCATTATTTGCAAAAAGAAAACAGAACTCTTTAGCTAGTAGAAAAGAAAATGGCCTTGACTATTTTACAATAATAAAATATAGTAAGTGTACAGACAAACTACACTAACTGATTTTTACATGTATATCATAAAGCTTATTATTAAATTTTGGTCACAAAATTTTTAAATGACAGAAAAATATAAACATAAATTTGGTGTTATATCAACAAAAATTGAACAAACTAAATGTAAAGGAACAATTTTAACATACAATGTAGAAAGTTGGGATCAACGGCGGCTTTGATTTTGGCTCCAAGTGCATAGTCCACTTTGAATATAGTTATATGTGACTTGACTCCAGGAGAAAGATTTTGAGACTATAAATTTAGAATTACTTTCTTTGTGTAACTTGAGACAAGAGCATCCCAGATTATATAGATGGTCCTTTAATTGTTCTCCTAGGGAAAAAAAAAAAAAAAAAGTCAGGAGAGGCAAAACAAATCTCCCCACACAATGAGGGCAGAAATCAGCATTTTTGTCACCCCCACAAACCAATCCCTTGAGCCATTAGAAAATGAGAAGAGCAATAAAAAATGTCTCCTTGGTTCCTTGGAGAGAGCAAAGTCTTGCCAATCTTGATTTAGGGCCTCTGGCCTCCAGAAGCGTGATAGAATTTCTGTTGTTTAAAGCTATCAAGTCTAAGGTTAATTTCTTTGAGCAGCCCAAGGCTAGCACAGTACCTGTCTACATAGATATTTCAGTATTCTGATAAAAGGTCAATTTCGACTTGCAAGCGACTCTCAATAAAAGTGAAATTGTGTTAGTGGTCAGAAATATTCTGTTCTATTAGTGAACAAAAAAGTAAAGCAGTGCTGAAATGAGAAAAAATAACATTTGTATATAAGAACATATGGATACAATATTACTATTGCCTAACTGAAGACGTAATAATGACAGTCTAGAATTAATGGGAATGATCACCTTAAAGAGGCTGATCTTGTTGCAGATGGTTGAAATCATGACATAGAAATAAAGCACGGAGTTGTATAGGAAAATCATCACCTGCTTATCTTACACAGCGCTCTCACCTTGCTGCTACTTACAATTCTTCCCACAAGGGTCTTGCCCAATTTCATACAACTGTAAGGGAACCTCCAAGTATTTGGATGTCCATATTATATAGATTTTCCCAGGGCCTTATTTGCCTGTCCAGGCTTAATTCAATAACTAAAATGACACAGATTCGTACGGAAGCTTCATTGTGCTTGGAAGTGAGGCAGCAAGTTTCAAAGACATATTTCTCTCGCCCTGCTGCTATCTTGGCTCTCTCTCATTGTTCTTGGGAGTCTTCAGGCTTTTCCAACTTGGATGATGTAATGATTGCATTTATATTTTAAGTAAACTCACTCATATATATAGACTAATAGCTTGCCTTTAAGCTTTTAAAAATAATCAATTCTGTTCTCGAAATTTTTACAGCTTGCTGCTTTCAAGGGTACACAGTATGGCTTTTTTTTTTTTTTTTTTTTAAGGCCAGAACCATTTCACAATTTCTGCCAAGGAGCTTGACTATAACAGACTCCAGATAGGAAGTGTATATGAGATACGACTCAGAAGTGTCTTGTGGTGGTACAGAGTGCTTTGAAAATCTCATGGTATACTTAACAATTTTGATAAATCAGTAACACACTGTAGTAATGTCTTACTTTACCAAAATTTATGTAATATCTCTTTTAAAAATCAAAAATAGAATAAAGCTATCCTATAGTTTTATGAGTAAAAAAGCCTTTTAAAGCAACGAAATGTTTTTACATATTAGACTTGAAGAGTGTCAGTACCTATATTTTGTATTATTTATTAGAAACATTTATAGTCTAATGGTACTTTCTCCATAGATGATATTATCAGTTGTTTTTTTTTTAATTTTTGAGATTATATTATCACATCATTTCTCTTTCCTCTTTCTTCCCTCAAAACATATTATTTTAATTACCTATCAGTAATAGATTCTAAGAGACAGAAAATTATTTTAACTGAAAATTATTTGTGCAGATTTTGAAACTGACACATATAATTGCATTAAATTTTAATGCTCAAAATTAAATTATAAGGTAGGTTATAATTTTGTGAGTAGGAAAAATAGTCCATCTCTTGAAAGAAGATGCTTCAAAGTTTACGCTCTTAATCACCACTCAAGATATGCGCAGATAGTTACAACCTATTTTATGACATAAGAAATTTGATTGATTTTAGAAGAGTATGGCAATATTTGTCATACATACACATATTTTTCGAGCAAGTGATTTCTTTTCTATGTGTCATTTTAGGGGAATTTCTTCATATATGCCAAAAAATGAGCAGGTAAGGATTCAAATGTCAGTATTTATTTACTGAATATAGAAAAATTAGAAACTAATCTGCAATAATTATAAGCATATATTATAAGTAATATATAAATAGGAAACTGTTCTGCACTTAAAAGTGAGGGTACCTTATGGATTCATATGTATTTATTTTCAAATTCTTAATCTCAAACGAAAATCCAAATTGCAATAGGACATGAGGAAACAGACTATCTACAGTTCTATGTGCAGCCTTTTGAAACATAGCATATATAGTGGTAATTACATTTTTTTGCTGTGCTCAACATCTAACCAGAAACACTGCAGGGAATTGAGGATTATCTTCGTTTACCCATTAAGAAGGAACTCCATCATGTTAGAGAAGGCAAGATGTGGCAAATACCTGTGGTGAATTGTAACATCCACAGGAAGGAAGGAGAGAAGGCAGGCAGTTGTGCCTAACCATGAAACCACAGGTCCCATGCTGTGACCCGCTTCCTTCAGTAGGGTTCTACTTCCTAAAGGTACAACAACTCAACAAAACAGTGCCACCATTTGGGGACCAAGTGTTCAAACACATGAGCCACAGAGGACATTTCATATTCAAATCAAATACATCTAAGAAATTTTGTTCAAGTACTAATCATATTCATTAAATATATACATTTCCTCCACAGTTCCATTCTAGTTCTTACTGACTTGGAATCCTTCACCATTACAAAAAGTTAAATGAACTATTAGCCAGATGATATCTCTGCAAATGTATAAAATCTAATTAGTATTAACTTGATATTTTTGAAAAAGGGAATCAGAATAAAGGAGACTATACAACAAAGAATCTTGACTGCACTCCTGCTATTTGATAGTGTTTTGAATTTTTATAACATGATCATTGTTGCCTTTATATATTATTTCTCCTTAATGATGGTGCCTTGCTTTAAAATGTGATATAAATCATATAACCTCTTGGTCATCATTCAGTTTGAATGACTTGGATAACCCTCATTATGTATTCTTTGAGAGACCTCTGCCTGTCACCCTCATTCAATAAAAAAACTTTCAGTTGGCTCTTCATTCCATTTATGGTACACTTTTTTTGACCTTCTCTGGGGCTGCTAGAGATTTCTATTCTCATAAGAGTCTGACAAGGGCACATTCATTCTGCCCTTTAGCTCTCATTGTCATTTAAAGGTCAGGCTGTGTCAATGCCATGCTCATTTGTTTTACCATGTGCTATTCAGAATCACATAAGTCTGAAATGCCTGAAGCCCAGGACAGAATGCGACACTTGGAAACTTAGAGGGGAAAAAATGTATAATTTTTATAAAATTTATTCTCGAATATCTATTTAATGCAGTGTTGAAGTTAAAATGACAACTTGATACCCAGTTCTTATGAAATCATTGGTGCATCTTAAATAGGATAAATTATTGATTTACATATTTAACAAATACCTCAGGAACCTCTTCTTTGCCAACCACTTTTCTTGGGTTTTGTGAGACATGAATGAGCAAAACAAAGATATTTTCTTAACTAAATGCATTTTGTGTACTATTAATGAGAGAAAATCACATGAGATGTGTCAGATTGTGATTAACCAATACAGAGAAAATGAAACCAGGATAGGGAAGAGAAAGGGAGTTAGCAAGTGTAGTTCCTTACAGAAAAGAGTTGTTGAAAAGTGTAACTTATGTGCTTACATTTAAACATATGTTTAAGAAACAAAAAAAGTGTATTCTACTTAGTGTTCCAGGTAGAACAATATGTGTAATGATCTCAGGAGAAATATGCCTGTTGCACCTAAGGAATAACAAATTGTATGATAAGTAGTAAGACACAGAGTCCTTTGGTTATATTCCCATTAGTGATACAGCTGAGCCATAAGCCAGCCTGTATATAGCTTTTTGGAAAACCTCCACATTGATGTACATTACTGATGTACAAGTTTACACCTTCACCAACAATGAGTAAGGATTCCTCTTTTTCCACAATCATGCAAGCATTTATTTTACAGTATTATTTTAATAACAAATCTGACTTGGTGAGATGGAGTTTCAAAGTAGTTTTACTTTGCATTTGGAGGAAGGCTAAGGATGTCAATCAGTTTTTGGTTGTTGTTGTTGTTTTTAACTGTCTATCCACAATTAATTTATCTTTTTTTACAATTTATTTATTTATTACAATTCATTCACTTTGTATCCCAGCTGTAGTCCCCTCCCTCATCTCCTCTCATGCCTCTCCCCCAGTCCACTGATGATGGGGGCGGTCCTCCTCCCCTTCCCTCTGACCCTAGACTATCAGGTCTCATCAGGATTGGATGCACTGTCTTCCTCTGTGGCCTGGTGAGGCTGCTCACCGCTCTGGGGGAGATGATCAAAGAGCCAGCCACTGAGTTCCTGTTCCCCTTACTAGGGTACCTACTTGGAGACTGAGCTGCCATAGGCTACATCTGTGCAGGGGTTCTAGGTTAAATCTCTATTCAGTTGCAGACAGACAGACAGAAACATATAACACACACACATATCACAGGCCCAGAGAGCCAAACACTGCACATTCTCTCACTAATGTGAAGCCTATTTTCAAAGCTTCAGTTTTATTTGTTTACCTTGGAGCATCTGTAGAATCTAGGAAACTAGAAAGGAGCCATTGCTGGGGGATGTTTTGGGGATGGGCATATAGTAGAACATAGCTAAATAAAAGTAGAAAAAGGGAATACTGGTGATGAAGAGTTTTAAGCAAAGATGAGAAGAGAAGGGATGAAAGTGAAGGGGAAAAGAAGAAGTAAGCCAAAATGAAGGATATATTAGAAAGCTATATGAAAACCCATTATTTCATAAACCCACTAAAATATATAAGTTTCAAAAATAGGAGGATGATATTCTGCATGGATGAATAATGGGACTTCTAGAATCTGTTGCTTTTCAAACAAAATTCACAGTGCCAGAGTACTTGTCAGTTTTTGGTAAGGGAAACCCCACAGGCCCTCCAAACAACAGAGCCTATTGCCATTTTCTTTTTGGTTATCAACAAGAATTAGATAAGGCTCTTATTTCTGCAGGCACCATACATCTTGCCTTCAAGTCACAGAGAATGGAACTTGAAGGAAGCTATCTCTCCACTACTAGCTTTATAATGGCAAAAGGTCCTAGACAGGCTGCTGAGGGAGATAAAACAAAAACCTCAACCAGGTGGAACCCTAGAAACTTCCGTGCTAATCACCCAGGCCAAGGGTGGCCTTGGGTACGACAGTGGCATGACTGTTATGGAGGAAACTACTCTATGTTGGGAATTGAGATGCCTGGGTCTGTGAACCTGGTAAAAACCCTGTGGCTGGAAGCTTACAGAACCTAGCAGGGCCGTCACTACTGTGGTTTAGCTACATTGATATGACATCAAACCGTCAACTGTTTATTTTTACACCCATAAACAAAAGCCACACTTATTCTTAACTAAATGAGTTTCTTTTTGCAGTGAAAAGTGGTAAATGCAAAGATTCATGGATGCTCAGAGACTAGTGAGTGCTAAGTCCTCAACAAAACAATTATAAAATCACCCCTAATGCTTGAGGAACACTGCAGAGAGCTATCCAAAAGGAGGGAACCAAAGCTCAGCAGAAAGAGGGTAAAATGTTCTGTCAAAGGCATGGCACACCCATTGAAAACATAATCCCAAATCAACAGCAATTGTTTCTTTTGAACCTGTGCAAGACAGGGCCTGTCAATGGCCAAACATGGATCAGACAGGATGATGGGAGTCAATTCTCCATGCTGAACTATTGGCAACTGACGGACTGATTTACTGGACCAAATCATGAACCTGCCAGACTCTAATGGATATTTCCAAACCCACAGTCCACAGATGGTTCTGGTTGTATTGAGAGGAGCCCAACATGAAACAAAAGACACAAGTGTATAAAATGGACCCGAAGGTGGACTCAAAATAATAAACATACTCACAAGAAAGTAAAGACAAAGTAATTTAAAAAATATAAGACTCACAAGGCCGCTAATTAAGCATCGCAAGATGTACTGCAGGAATATGTCATTTCTCAGGAAAGCCGCAGAAAGCATCGTCTTCAGAGGATGCAGACAGACCAGCATTCCTGTCAGAACTCTTTTCTACAATTGTTTCAAGCTGTATCTAGCACAGTGCTTTGGGTTCCTATACTCCCCGGTTCATCCGGGGTGGTTTCCATGGCCCTCCCCTTTATTGTTTGTATTTCATCTTTAACCAGCTCAAACACTGTGTCACTCACTGAGCTAGGCAATAACTTTAAATGTCCTAGTAAGCCCATCCATGGTCAGGCCAAAAAGATTTTCATCAGTCATAAAATTCTGACAAACAAGGCTAGGTCAAACAAAATGATGTTGGGGTACCCTTCAGTGTGATGAAATGAGTGAGCAGAACCATTTATTTGGATAGCAGTGGTAATTACAGATATATTTTTAATTACATTTTTATTTTTATTTTAATTACAGTTTATTAATTTTTGTATCCCAGCTGTAGCCTGCTCCCTCATTCCCTTTCCTCCCTCATATCCATATCTTACCTTCTCTTCCTCATATTCTCTCATGACCCTCTCCAAGTCCACTGATAGGGGAGGTCCTCCTCCCCTTCCAACCAGCCCTACCCTATCAGGTCTCATCAGGACCGGCTTCATTGTCTTCCTCTGTGGCCTTGCAAGGCTGCCCCCCTGTGGGGGGGATGGTCAAAGAGTCCACCACTGAGTTTTTTAACAATGCATAACAAGGAAGATTTGTATCATGTCCTATCAACTGCTGGGTCTTTCGAAGACAAAATACCATCAAGTGATTATCAACACCTTGTTGGTGTTACACAGGGGGGACTGATGTTCACATAGCTCCTCAGGTGTTGAAAATGTCTGTACAAAGGCAGCTGTCAATAAGGCAGACCACAGGCAAGCTCAGTACTATTTGTTTCCACCCACGTGAAAGAGAGATGCTGACTAAAGTTTGTGATGGATACATGTTATCTGATTTGCATATTACCACGTGTTAGTGTTTTTCTCAACTGATATTGCTTGTTCAGGATCATTTTCTATTTACTGGATAGTCACAGTAACTGTTACAATGTGCAAAACATAATGATATAGAGAGTTCCCCAGCGTAGACCTCAGTGTTCAGAAGTAAGCAACACAGCATGACAAGAGCATATGGAGAAATTAATTAGAAAGTGTTTATTTTATTATCCTAAAATAAATTTTCAGAACCAGTATTTAAATTAAGAAAGGAATGAGTTTAAGCAGTTAAAGTTTAACAGGTAAGGGCTGAGTTGGTCTAGTCACACCTGGGTTCAATCTTTAGAATCTATGTAAAAAGCCATGCTTGATGGCACATGCATGTTGTTTAAAAGAAGGAAAATCCCAACCATTCTATTTTACCAGTAATGACTCAGGAGCCACATGCTGGGGTGAAAACCTGTTAGCTAAAAGAGGCAGAGAAAGCACCCAACTAACTTTCCTTCTCAGCTGAGGTCTGGAGAAAAAATAAAACAAAAACAAAATGAACAAAAAAACCCAAAAGGCTCACTACCTTAGTTGACAGCCCAGAGCAAAAGGCAAAAGGAAAAAGAAAAAAAAAAAAAAAAAAAAAAAAAAAAAGCCACCACCCATGGCTTGCTAGCTCAAAGCCCAAATATCCAGGGAGCTGAGGAGATGAAGCCGAAACTAAATCCAAAACTTGAGCTAAAAGCTCTTTCCTCTTCCCCACTTTGCCTTAAACACCCCTCAACTCATAATCCCTCCTACTCTTAATCCCTGTCAGCTGTTTTCGTGCTCCACCTCTTGACCTAGGGTTAACTTTACTAAATCCTGTGTACAAAAAGCTCTTGGATTCAAGGTGTGTACTAGGGCTGGGTGAGCCACACCATAATCACCTGTTTACAATAAACAGAAAGTTCTTGGATTGAAGGTGTGTGATAAGGCTCAACCACATCAAACAAGAAACAGGGTTTTAAAGTTCACAATTTTGACCTTCATAGTGGAATCAAATATCTTGCAGCACATGCTGGAATCTCAGTGTAGGAAATGGAGACAGGCCGACATCCTCCGAAGTCTCACTGCTAAATCAGTAGGTGGGCTCAGCAGTCACGGACTCCAAAAGGCCAGGCCAAAGCACCCAGTGAGTAGGCCTTGAAGCTGACTCCTTCCACCCACACTAAAAACAGGTACATGCATGGCCAATAGCACACAGTCACACCTTCATACACATGAATATACATCAAACATATGGACACTTACATAAAAGATAAGTTTCTAATTTTTTAGGAGAGAAAGCATGCTGTCCTGAAGAAGTCATGCAATCCGTGGCAATAGAAAATAGAGAATAAAGCACCCGTTAATGATATGATGCTATAAGGACATAAGGTCTATCCAATACTTGATTTTTCAGAGACAAATTACATTACTGAGCATCTACTGAAACAGGTACAAAAAATGCTAAATGAGTTACCCACTGAAGGAGTGATACTTGTTGCTTTGTGGCATTCACAAAAGAATTCATGAGTTGTATTTTATTGTATGTATTGTATTTTATTGTTATTATCTAATAAAAGAAAGTGTTGACCAAAAACGAGTTAAAGAACGTAAAATTAGTAAATACATGAGCTTTTAGTTGTCATCCATTCTGTTAGCACAAAAACGCCTATACCTCTACCACTCCCAAATCAAAACATAAACGTAGAAGGCAGTTTTTTGAGAATAATCTTGAGTCTATTAAGCACTACCTTTTTCATGCGGGAGGTAAGAGCAATGTCTTATATGTCCATTTATCTATATGTCTATATGGATGCGTATATTCCTCTATCATTTGTTTACTTACTGTCCATCTGTAACCTATTTATTATCTATTTATATACTATCAATCTATCTATCATCTACTGTTTGTCTCTATCTATCTATCTATCTATCATCTATCTATCTATCTATCTATCTATCTATCTTATCTACCTATTTAGAATTTCATGGCCTATTTCAAGTATAGAATTGTTTAGCACAATAATATGATTCAAAAGTTTATAAAACTTTATCTTAAACTTAGTTGAATTATAATTATTGTGAAAGACCCCCCTGAGGGTATCTTTTGTCTGAGAGACCCCCTCTCAAAGATCAGCGAGTCTAGGTGTTTGGATGTAAACAGTAAGAGGCTTTATTGGATATACGGGTATCTGGGCCGAAAGCCACTCAGATGACTTTACGCGCCTTTCCGGGTAGAAAGCTGGGTTTTTTATAGGGTTAGAGCAGAAGCACTGATACAGAAGCGAGAAGCATAGTTACAGGGAGCTGATTGGCTCTTTCACATGAAACCATAACATGAATCAGGTTGGCAGGGACACCAGAATTCCAGGAACTGGGTGGTCATAACAATTATGACGACCTTGACTAGTGCCGCCATATGTTGCTTTTCCCAGGACTCCTATCTCAGCCGGACCACCTGTCAGATATCCCATGAGGGTGGTCAGGACAAAGTTGTTTTTGGCTCAGTTGGGGCAGCCTTGACCGCAGATATCTTGAGGGGGGTGACTTAGCTGGATTTTCTCAGAGTAATTTTTAGTTCCCATCCGGCCTTTACTATTTTTCCCAGAACTGTGGTACACCACAAAATGGCATGGCATTAGCTATCTTTAACTCTGTTCAACTCAGGGTGATATGGGGTCTTTCATTCCCCCATTTCTTTGTTAACTTAGAATGGAATCTTTTATTTTAGGGCCTAGGGGCAAGTATTTTCTGTTTTCCGCTGTCAGAGTTGATGATATTGTTGGGTCAGTACCAACGCTTGTATGACAGAGAGCCGATCTTTTATGAACTGGACCAGCCGATTTAGAATATAAGGCCCAAATAACAGAATCAAGAGAATTATGATCAGGGGGCCCATGAGGGAGGAAACGAGGGTGGTGAACCAAGGGGCTTTATTGAACCAACTTTTATATCAACTCTGTCTCTCTTTGAAGAGTTTTTTCCTCTGGCTAAGTCTTTCTCTGAGTTTGGCCATATTATCTCTTATTAAGCCGGTATGGTCGGCATAGAAGCAACATTTTTTTCTTAAGGCTGTACATAATCTTCCTTTTTGTAAGAAGAGGATATCTAGCCCCCTTCGATTCTGTAAGATCACTTCTGACAGAGAGGTTAAGGATTTTTTTAGGGCACTTATTGATTTTTTTAATGCCTGTAAGTCGGTATGTATAGCCTGCTGTAGCTGTTGGAATTGATTAGTTGCTGTCAAGGCGGTGGCCCCAGTCCCAATTTCGGCAGCAATGCCTCCTACTGTTAGCCCCCCTAGCATTATTGCCAAAGTTAAAGATACGGGTTTTCTATGATATCGAATTTTTTTTTTAAAAGTGTCTGTAGATATAGTCCGGTTGGTGATAGACTATCTTAGGCCATAATTTAATAAGGACACAAAAGTCAGAACCAGCATTTTAGTCTATAGCTGATATGTAGGGGGTTAGGCCGGTATTACATGCCCAATAGGTACCATTGGGACCATTTAGGTAGTAATTTCCGGTATCAATATTGGCAGTAGAATCACAAAGTTGTTGATAAGCCACAGGTATCTTTCCGACACAAAGCTCCTGTCCGGACACTTTAGACAGAGTCAATCTATGTTGGGCAGAGGGGTAGCAGCTCGCTGGAGGGCTTGTATGGTTAGAAAAGTTACTCATCACGGCCAATCCTTTATAATAGGGTGGAGTTGAAACCAGGCATAACCAACATTTTTGGGTCTGATCGGGATTGGAGTGGTTTAGCACCTGATAAGCTCCTGTTATTAGATCTAGAAGTCTATCTCCTGATCCAGGCCTCTGGGGAGGCTGTGTAGTAGGGTCTATGACAGTCGGGCTAGGGGAAGAAACAGAAGCATTTGGGACTGTGGGCCATAGGGGTGGATGTTTTGGCTGAGAGGGTCTTTTTTGATCTGACAAGACCGGGTTGGGGCCCACAGACCTAGTAATAGTTAAGGCCTTTTTAAGCCTAATCCGAAAGGTGAGGCCTATGTCCTTTTGATCTTTATAAACCCGGAGGCCCCATCTAAATCCTTGTGAGGTCTAAATCTGGTGTTTGGCTTGTGGAGTAAATTGAATCAACAGGGGATTGCACCATCCCTTAGTTTTGTCCTGGGGATTACATACCCCCAACGTGGTTTGTTGGAGAGGTGTATTAAGAGGGACGGATGTGGGATTTTTTTTTTTTTAACTGTAATATAGTCTCAGGAGGAGGACGGCTTCTAGTGAGTGTCTCTTGAGGTTTTATATCTCCATGAGGCACAGAAATATTGATCTGTCTACCTACATTTATGATGGAGAGCTCTATTCCGATGTGTACCGGGACAGACATAAATATCCCATATCCCGCTGTCGGGAGGGCCTCGCAGAAGGGCCCTCCCAACCGAATTGATGCAGCTTGGTTCAGTGGCCCATCCTGGGGTTATCCGTTTAGGCGCTCGGCCCCCAGGTGGAGGCCAAAAAATATCAGGAACTGTCCAGTCGGTATCTGCTCCAAGGGCAAAGGCACAGAGATCTACTTCTAAATCTGGCCAATGGGGCTGGGCCCCAATAGAGGAGCTTGTCATGACTATATCTCCAGCTTGGTTTTCGATGACCCAAGTATAATTGTAAACCTGATGAGGGGAAGCATAAGTTATTTCTAGACTTAAAATTAGACACAAGCTTATTAGGGCTCCCCACGAGTCAATCTTATCTTTAAGGGATTTTGGGTGTGGTGAAGTTTCTATCTGGCTTTCGACTCCAGGTGGTCGGGTTGGAGTTCGGAATCGGCGGCTTTGACGTGGGAGGCGTGGACCCAGGCTGCGATGTCGGGGTCGGTGTCCCCGGACTCTGGCCCCAGGACCCACCTTACTGTGTCCAGCATTTACTTGTGCACACACGGTGCACCTTTCTGCCACTTGTCGTAGAATCTTGTCTTTTTTCAGCAGATGGTAGGTGTTTTTTTCTTTTTTAAGAAGGGCTTTTATTTTTTTGTAACTCAGGTGGGTCAGTTTATGGAGATAATCAACCAAGTAATAGGTCAAACACTGGGGCCAAACTAGTTTTTCCTCCAATGTCTATTTCTGTGTTTTAGGGTGGTAGGTAGCCCCCATTTCTTTTAGTAGGTTTTGGTCTTCCTGGCTATATTGAAAAACAGGCCCTTGATCTCGTGTAGGGGAGTCTATGATTGTTTCTTCTATTGTCAGGACTTGAGAAACAGTAGGGCTTTTTTGTTGAGCCACCCTGTGGGCAGTTTTATCTGCCAGGCGGTTACCTCGAGCCTCAGGGCTGTTTTCTTTTTGGTGGCCCGGACAGTGAATGATGCTCAACTTTAAGGGTAGGAACAACGCCTCGAGCAAGGCTAGTATTTTAGCCTTGTTTTTGATTTTTTTTTTCCCTCTGAGGTCAACAGTCTCCTTCTTTGGTATATTTCCCCATGAATATGGGCCGTGGCAAATGTATAGCGGCTATCAGTATAGACGTTAAGCTTTTTACCTTTTGTCATCTGGAGGGCTTGAGTCAGGGCGATGAGTTTAGCCCGCTGTGTCGAGGTACCAGGTGGTAAGGCCCTAGCCCAAATTACCTTAGTCTCAGTGGTGACCGCAGCCCCTGCTCTTCGTTCTCCGTTGTCTAAAAAACTGCTCCCGTCTGTGTACCAGGTGAAGTCGGCATCAGGGAGGGGCTGATCGGTCAAATCAGGCCGGGTGTCATGTACCTCTGCAAGTATCTGGAGACAGTCATGAGTTTCTGGACTCTCCGGTAGGGGAAGTAGTGATGTTGGGTTGAGTGTTACCACAGAGCCAAAACGTATGCGGTCCGTGTCTAGTAGTACAGACTGATAGTGGGTCATGTGGGCATTTGAAAGCCATTGGCCCGGAGGTTGTTTGACCAGGGCTTCTACTGTATGAGGAGCCAAAATTGTTATCGGTTGTCCCATTGTTAGCTTACTTGAGTCTTTGGTTAGGAGGGCAATTGCCGCAACCATCCTCAAACAGGGAGGCCACCCTGAAGCCACCGGGTCAAGTTTCTTGGACAGGTAGGCAATCGGGCGCCTCCATGGCCCCAGTCTTTGAGTCAGGACTCTTTTAGCATAGCCTTGTTTCTCATCAACAAATAGCTCAAAGGGCTTATTTAAGTCAGGAAGTCCCAATGTGGGGGAGGTTATTAAGGCTTTTTTAATGGCTGTGAAGGCCGTTTGTTGCTCATTCCCCCAGGTGAAAAGGGTACCTGGTTTGGTGAGTGGGTAGAGCGGTGTAGCCATTTCGGCAAATCCTGGAATCCAGAGCCGACAAAACCCCGCCGTTCCCAAGAACTCCCTCAACTGCTTTGGGCTTTTAGGCACTGGAATATTCAGGATTGTTTGTTTTTGTGTTCTTGTCAGCCATCTTTGACCATCCCTGATCTGATAGCCTAGGTAGGTGACTTGCCTCCGACATATTTGGGCCTTTTTAGCTGAGGCCCTATACCCCAGAGTTTCCAAAGCCCTCAAGAGGGCCTTTGTTTTTTCCCTACATTGTTTTTTAGTTCTTGCAGCCAGGAGGAGATCATCCACGTATTGGAGCAAGATTAGGGCTGGGTGTAATACCCTAAAGTTAGCCAGGTCTCGATGTAATGCCTCATCAAACAGGGTAGGGCTATTCTTGAACCCTTGGGGGAGCCTAGTCCAAATGAGTTGTCCTGATAACCCCAACTCTGGGTCTTTCCATTTAAAGGCAAAAATGGACTGGCTCTGAGGATGGAGCCTTAGGCAAAAGAATGCATCCTTGAGGTCTAGGACTGTATATCAAATATAGGCCGGTGATAATCCGGTCAGCAAACTGTATGGATTAGGTAGGGACTGTTGGGTGTATATACTCTACCCTCTTATTGACCTCTCTTAGGTCCTGAATGGGGCGATAATCGCCTATGCCTGGTTTTTTTACCGGAAGGAGGGGAGTATTTCAGGGAGACTGGCAAGGGGTCAAGATTTCCTGTTCTAAAAGCCTCTTTATGTGGGGCCGGATTCCTTGGTAGGCCTCTCAAGACATAGGGTATTGTCTGATGGAGACCGGAGTTGCGGTTGCTTTGAGGGGTATAGCTAGAGGTGGCTGTTGGGTAGCCAGTCCCATTCCCCCTGTTTCTGCCCAGGCAGATGGGAAGTTGTCCAACCAGTCAGATATGTCCTCAGCCGGAGGCCCCTCAGGGGGCCTCTCAGGCTCATGTAACCGATATTTATCCTCCAGGTTAATGGTCAGGACATGTAATGGCTGTCCCTGCGGCCCCGTAATATGGGTTTTAGTCCCTTCAAAATGAATCTGCGCTTTAAGTTTTATTAATAGGTCTCTTTTAAGCAAAGGGTAAGGGCAATCAGGTACATGTAGAAAGGAATGGGTCACCTTATCAGTAGCAAGCAGTACCTTTCTTTCGGTGGTCTAGCGGCACTTTTTTCCTCTAGTAGCTCCCTGAACCCATGCTGACTTATCAGACAGGGGTCCTGGAGACGTGGTGAGCACTGAGTGTTGAGCTCCGGTGTCCACCAAGAAGGTGACGGGTTGGCCCCCCACGTTAAGGGTTATCCTGGGTTCAGGGGGGGGCTCCTGACCCCGACCCCCCTAATCCTCAAGATTGAGTAGGGCAGTTTGAGGCCGGAGTTTGCGTGGCCCCTTTGGCTTTTTCGGACAGTTTTGGACCCAATGACCTTTTTCTTTATAGTAAGCACATTGATCTTTATCCAGTGGGAAGTTTCTTCGACCTCCCAGGTCCTGTCTATTCTGCCTCTGACCTGTCACTACGGTGGCCACCAACTTACTGAATTCCCTGTTTCTCTTACGTTTTTTTACATTTTTTTTCTCCTCTGTTTCTTTTTTTAGTCTCTCATCTCTCTCTTTTTGTGTCTCTCTCTTGTTAAAAATCCGTTCTGCCTCCTTCAGCAAATCCTGCACTGAACACTCTCTCAAGTTTTTTAGTCTCTCTAACTTTTTTCTGATATCTGGGTCAGATTGCCAGATGAAAGACATGGCCACGTTAGTCGCCTGATCTGGGCTCTCTGGATCATAGGGAGTGTACATACGGTATGCCTCTTTAAGTCGCTCTAAGAAAGCTGAAGGGGACTCCTCAGACGTTTGAGTCACCAACTTAACCTGGGCCAAATTGTTAGGGCGCCTTGCAGCCCCTCGGAGACCCGCTATAAGCAACTGGCGGTAGAGACGTAGGTGTTCCCTACCGCGTTTGGTGGAGAAATCCCAGTTGGGACGTTCCAAGGGAACGGCAGCGTCAATCCGGTCGGGTAGTTGGGTAGGTTGTCCATCATCTCTTGGAACATTTTTGCGGGCCTCTAAGATGACTCGCTGTTTCTCCTCTGTGGTCAGCAGCGCCTGGAGCAGCTGCTGGCAATCATCCCAGGTAGGCTGGTGGGTCACTAGAATGGACTCGATAAGGGCTGTTAACCTAGAAGGGTCCTTTGAAAAAGGGGGATTGTTATTTTTTTAATTATATAGGTCAGACGCGGAGAAGGGCCAGTATTGGAGTTGGCAGTCTGGCCCCGTCCGCAACGGAAATGCCTGAGAGGAGGGATCAGGAGTTATTTCCCGACGCCCCCTCAGTCGCCCTGCTACCGGGGACGAGGGGGGTTCTTCTTGGGGTTCCCGTCTTGCAGCCGCCCCCTCTGGTTCCTCCACAGGTACAGGGTCTGGGTTTCCGTATGGAGGAGGTTGTTCAGTTAGGAGGTCCAGAAGGGGACCATCATCTGCCGGCAGCACTGGGGGTGTCTTCTTTTGCCCAGAGGTCTCTTTTGGATCCGACTTCATACGAACCGGAAAAAGTGTAGAGTTAGCCGGGGCTGAAACTAGTGGAGGAGAAAGAAAAGGGGCGGACGGGGTGGACCTCGGCTGAGGGGGAAGGAAAGGCTTTACCCATGGTGGGGGATTCCTGACCAGAGATTCCCATGTGATGATATAGGGAATCTGGTCAGGATGTCCATGGGGTCCTGGATCCATGACTTTGACTTTAACCTGTAAAATAACTTCTAAGTTAAAAGTGCCATCTCGTGGCCAGCCCACGTCAAAGGTGGGCCACTCCGATGAACAGGTGTCCCATTTCCCTTTTCGCACATCTACCGAGAGGTTGTGGGCGATATCACGGACTTCCTTGAAATGCTGTAAAGTTAAACTTTTGGGGGTGGTGACAGTTTGTCCCATGTTTTCAGCTAGGTAGAAAACACTTATTATACTTATAACAAAAATTAGACAGACAAAACACAACACAAGCCGCGCGGCACGAGATCGGCGCAAAACTGAAAGCAAAAATTCAGATGGAGACTGTGTTGGAGATCCGGTTTCTCCTTCTCCCAAATGGAGCACGTAGCCCTCGGTCAGGGGCGAAGCCCCAAAAAGCCCGAGTCGGCTCGTACTTCCAGTCAGACGGGGAGCCAAACTGGCCCCCACTCAGATGAGAGTCGGTGGGACCGAACCCACTCAAACTCTCTCAGACACCTCTGGGACGTCTCCCAAAGGTTGCGGAAGAGAAGTTTTGAGCCCGTCAGCTCCTTCTGATTTCCGCCTGATTCAGATGACCTGATCAAGTCTCAGATTGCACACTAAACAGACACAGAAACGCACGACAAAATGACAGCTACACACAACAGAAAAGACGGCTGGCCAGCTTACCTCCCGAGGGTGGATCGGTGGTCCCTGGGTGGGGGTCTCAATCCCGGACGAGCCCCCACATGAAAGACCCCCCTGAGGGTATCTTTCGTCTGAGAGACCCCCTCCCAAAGATCAGCGAGTCCAGGCGTTCGGATGCAAACAGCAAGAGGCTTTATTGGATACACGGGTACCCGGGCGGAAAGCCACTCAGATGACTTTACGCGCCTTTCCGGGTAAAAAGCTAGGTTTTTTTATAGGGTTAAAACAAAAACACTGATACAAAAGCGAAAAACATAGTTACAGGGAGCTGATTGGCTCTTTCACATAAAACCATAACATAAATCAGGTTGACAGAGACACCAAAATTCCAAAAACTGGGTGGTCATAACAATTATGACGACCTTGACTAGTGCCACCATATGTTGCTTTTCCCAGGACTCCTATCTCAGCCGGACCACCTGTCAGATATCCCATAAAGGTGGTCAAGACAAAGTTGTTTTTGGCTCAGTTAAGACAGCCTTGACCACAGATATCTTGAGGGGGGTGACTTAGCTAGATTTTCTCAAAATAATTTTTAGTTCCCATCCGGCCTTTACTATTTTTCCCAAAACTGTGATACACCACAAAATAACATGACATTAGCTATCTTTAACTCTGTTCAACTCAGGGTGATATGGGGTCTTTCAATTGAATAATGGCAAAATGGGTTTCCTGCAATTATAGACAAAACTTCTTGCTACTCTTTAAAAGGAGTAGCAAAGACTATTTTCTTTTCATCTGTAAGGTAACTGATATTTTCAGTAGTGTCAATGTATTTATGACAAATGAAGTCAGAGAATTCAGTAAGCCCTTCAATGATGAGGTCTGTTGGAAGACTTAGCAATCACATATTCAGTCTGGAGCGGGTATGGGAGATCATTTCGTAATCAAAAAGAATTATTAAATGGCAAGTAGATTCTTGTTTTTCCTTATTGCTTTCTGGGAATATTTTGAGATTTTTTTTTTACATTTGCAGTGTTATATTTTTAAATGTAAGTGGTATAGGAATATTTTAAAACTTATTAGGAAAACAGCTATTGACAAGTGAGGATAAGCTCTCACCATATGGATTCTAACATTTTAATTATTTTGTTCTTTTTCTTTTTAAAGCAACTCTTAGTGATAATAATATTTCAACTAATTAAAGACCAGCTGCTACTTAGCAAGCTAGACACCCAATTAGGAATATGAAACCTGTTAGGCAACCTTTCCTGCCAGCCAGCTCACTGAATCACCTCCTGTCACTGGCATGGATCTGATTATTTTTTGTTTTGTTAAGTGCATCTTGTTGTCACACAAACTGAATCTCCAAAATGTTTTTCTTTCTGAGGAGCCAGGAAATTGGACACTTTATTTAATCTTTTTTTTTTTTTTCTTGGTCGGGGTTGAGATTTCTAGCAGAGTTCTTCATATTCTTTATATATCTTTATAAACATACTTACAAAATGTCTATGGATAATTGTATTTTACAGAAAAAAATAAGTCAAATGCAGAAGGTAACCACCCACAACAGCTCAGTATTATTTAGAAACTGACACTGAGAAAATGATATGTGAAATGGTTTTCAGATACATAGGGAAAATTGTAATAAAGATAATTATATTTCTCCTTACGATGAAGATGGATTTAAATGTTTAGAACATTTATTTTTTTCTATAAACATATCTTAAATGATGAAAGCAGGGTTTTATTAATAAAATAAAACAAAATTTCAAGCTGTACTTTTATTTTATGTGTGTTGTTATAATTCTTTTTTCTGTAAGAATTCAAAATGGCATTTCTTGAGAAGACCAGCAAAATATTTCAAACTTCTGGGGAAAATAATATATTAAATAAGCATTGATTCCTAAATGAATACAATGCTTGAGAAGCTATTTCTTAAGTATTTTAGCATTAGCTTGACACTGACTTCAATGAGTAAATAAATGTAATTGCAATCTAGAGATGATTGATCATTCATGAAAATTTGAGAGATTGCTTGATTTGTAAAGGTAATTTTAAAAGCTTCTGTTAGAATTGTTCAATGCCTGAGGAACCCTTGTCTCTCAGACAGTCTGGAAACTGTCACATTTCTTGTGGTATTGAGTAATCTTTAGTAGCCTGGGAAAGCTGCCTCTGTTGACAGGAGTCCCAGGCACTACACAAGAGGAGGGTACACCTCTCCTACCACTTTGTTTGCCCGTGACAGTTTTCTATAGCCTTAGTCATGCCCCGAGCACAGTAGGGGCCCAATAAACATTGGTGATTGGTTGTCATTACATCTGCTGTGAATGATGATGAGTCTGACAAGCCTGCATCCAGGGAAGCCCTGGCAGCTCTCAGAAAGGATAAGGGCATCATCATAAGTATCCTGAGCCCTCAGTGTTAAAGCCTTCTGCGGGAGACGAGCTATGGCTTCCCAAGACTGGAGTTTGTTTGGAAAGGATATGATGAAAGGTGTCAGTCTAGAGTATAGGCCCAATCGTAGTACTGACCTCAGCCCTGTCTATGATGTAAATTATTCCTGGGCCTTCACCAGAGTACAGTTCTGGAGAGATGTCATGGTCAGAAGAGCCTTCTTGAGCTAAAACTTATCTGCTCTGCACTGACTATTGCTCACAGCAAAAACTGAAGTTGTCAGGTGTGCCACAGGAAAGGAGACAGCGACTGGGAGTCAACTCTTGTTTCACAAATTTTCATGTTTCTCTAATGCTGTCATAACAGTTTTCTAGAAGGCAGGCCAGATTATGCCACAATTTTGCTTGAACATTGTCATGCTCTCCAAGTGACTAAAACATCATGTTCAGGAATTTCACCATAGCAGTATGAGCCTTCAGAGAATTGACACTGCCCACTTTTTCTAAATCTCCATCTGACAGTGGTCTACGGAAAATAATGCATCACTTAGTTGTCATTTACATTTTGTTAGATAGTTTTCCATATCCTTTATGCAGATGAACTTATTTTGCAACTAAAGAAACGATGCACAAAGCAGGCACAGTTGGTGCTTTCCTAATGGTAAACTCCGACAGCCTCAAAAACTTCAAACATTCAAACCCTATGAGCACTGATGACGCCATGTACAGAAAAGTCTCTCGTGACCTCATGCGGTGGGTGGCATTGAACACGCAGGTGCACAATGACTATAAAATTGTTTTTTTGTTACACGTTTAATGTCTCTATGAAACAAAACTGAGCTTCAGGTCCAGACTTAGATCCCATCCCCAAGATAGTGCATCATGTATACGCAAATATTCAAAATCTTAAAAAAAATAAGATCTGAAACGTCAATAAAAATATACAAACTCTTTAAAGTGTTAGTAAATGTGGTTGTGTTTGTTGCTTGGTTTTGTTTTTATACATGGTCTCTATCCCAGTCTGACTCAAACTTATCATGTTTCCATGGATGACATAAAATTCTTGTCTTCATGTTTCTGACTTCTGAGTGCTGAGGTTAGCATGCCTGGTTATTCATTCTTAAGGATTAGACAGAGTTTTGCATACGATAGCCAAGCATACTACCAACCAAGTTATACGTCAGGTCACTTCTAATTTTTAAAGATGAAAGACAGGAGGAGGGGGAGGAGAAGAAAGAAGAAGAGGAAGAAGAAGAGAAAGAAGTATAACACTTGGAGTCATGAAACAGTGAGTCTCTAACCCAAGCCCATCATGCTTCTAACCACCATGTTTGCTCCTGAAGATCCAAAGCCAATTCCAGGTCTCGATGCATGCCTCTTCACCTGTCATTTCCTCCATCCTAAACACAATCTAAACATACTTCTTTGTGGTTAATTGGACTCAGAATTCAGGACTTCACTAAAAATGTTATTACCTCACAAAGCAACCTCTAACAGTTGAAATCAGACTTTCCCCACATTCTCCCTTCCACAAATACCATAGCAAATAAACACTCTACAATTTACCATTACCATGGCAATAATCATGAACACATTATTCAATTATTTATCAGGTCACATAAAATGTGTTTGGCCTTGTCACATAGTAACTCCAGCCTCTGGAGTATGCTTCATGAGTCATGGCACAGTACTTTGAGAGGTTTCCGTTGTATACATATTGAGTTCAACTCACCTTTCTTTCTTTTTTTTTTTTTTTTTCTACCATAAATTTTAAATTTCCAGGGCTTTTCCTTTAATGTATGATAATAGTGTTCTAAATCTTTCCTGTTGTTTGGCCACTCACTAATATTTACAGAGATTCAGTGAAATTATTGGGATGGGTGGACAGATTGACACAAACCATCAGCATCCTTTGCTAATGACAACATAATATTGACTTTATAAGAAATCGGGTGGCAAACGCTTATAAGTCTGTTTTTGAAATTTACACTCCACTGGCTTCTTAAACTTTTCAGGTTGTAACAAAGATTATCTTAGTCATACTGTCTTTATAAGTCCTTTATCCTTAGGGTTATCCTTAAAACTGAATCACTAAATTTTGCTTTCTGAGTTTTCAAATATTCAAGAATGAACTTGACCCCCCTCAACACACACTTAGATATTTGTTCATAAGTAACTTTCAGATAAGAAGAGTCAATCTGTAGTTCAGGTAACTTAGTAATTTTAAGAAAGACTTGTATGTTAACTATTTTGACTCTTTTTTTTCCCACCCTAAGGAAACTTTTAATAGCCTGACTTAACCCACACAAGTATGCTATTATGGATTTAAAATTATTAATTATTTTTATTAATTAACAGTTTATTCACTTTGTATCCCCCCTGTACCTCCCTCCCTTCCCCCTTCCTTATCCTTTTCCCCACCCATGTCTCTCTCCCAGTCCACTGATAAGGGATGTCCTAATCCTCTTCCCTCTGATCCTAGTCTATCAGATCTCATCAGGAGTGGTTGCATTGTCTTCTTCTGTGGCCTGCTAAGGCTGCTCCCCTCTCAGGGGGAGGTGATCAAAGAGCAGGCCAATCAGTTCATGTCAGAGTCATTCCCTGTTCCCATTAATATGGAGGCCACTTGGACACAACTGCCACCTCCATCCAGGCCATCTCCATGAGTGGTCCTTGGCTGGAGTATCAGTTTCAGAAAAGACCCCTGTTCCCAGACTTTTTGGATCTATTGTTGTTCTTGTGGAGCTCCTGTGCTCTCCAGATATTACTATCTCCCACTTCTTTCATAAGATTCCCTGCTCCTAGTCAATAAGTGATTAGGATCAGAAGGAAGGAAAAGAAGACATCCCCTATCAGTGGATTTGGAGAGGGGTGTACATGCAGAGGGTGGAGGAAGGGAGGGAATGGGATGGGAGGAGGGAGGGAACTACAGGGGGGATACAAAGTGAATAATTAATAAAGAATTAAAAAAAAAAGCATAAAAAAAGATTTCCTGCACTCTGCCCAAAGTTTGGCTATGAGTGTCAGCATCTGCCTTGATATCCTGCAGGGTAGAGAAAATCTGTACACTTAAGGAAGCTAATCAGGAAGAAGGACTCTGACTAAGATGCTCAATCCCCATTCAGAAAAGCAAATAGGATGGACATCTGAAGAGGGAGAAAACAGGGAACAGGACAGGAGTCTACCACAGAGGGCCTCTGAAAGGCTCTACCCTGCAGGGTATCGAGGCAGATGCTGAGACCCATAGCCAAACTTTGGGCAGAATGCAGGGAATATTATTTTGACTTTTTAAATCTACTTTTTAAATATATTCTTTTCTTATTTCACTCCTCACTAATTTTATTAGAGTTCAATATTTTCAGTATAGAATTGTTATATTTCCCACAGATGCATTCCCAGGTATCTAGTGGTTTTTATGTTATTTATGATGTATTTGCAGCCTATCCAAATACATCAATTCATATAAAATATGCATAAAACTAATTTCATGTATAATATATTAATAATCTAATTATTTAAAATTTAATATATCAGCTATATTTATAAGTGTAAAATTGAGCAATTGTGAGATTATGTGAAACACAATTTTAAAGTGAGAAGAAAATTCTTTATTTTAGGTATCCAAATATTCTTAAAAATACCTTTCAGTTCAGGAAGTTGTCTCCTGTGCCAATGAGTTCAAGGTTCTTCCCAACTTTTTCTTTTAACAGATTTATTGTGTCTGGTTTTATGTTGATATCTTTGATCCACTTATACTTTAGTTTTGTACAGGGTGATAAATATGAATGAATCTATTTGCATTTTTCTACATGTAGACTTCCAGTTAGACCAGCACAATTTGTTGAATTTGCCATCTTTTTCCCATAGTATTGTTTTGGAAAACAGGACCTCATGAAACTGAAAAGCTTCTGGAAAGCAAAGGACACTGTTGTCAGAACAAAACAACAGCCCCAGATTGGCAAAGGATCTTCACCAACCCTATATCTGATAGAGGGCTAATATCCAAAACATATAAAGAACTTAAGAAGTTAAACACCAACAAACCAAGCAATCTAATTAAAAACTGGGGTAAAAGCTAAACAGAGAATTCTCAATAGAGGAATCTCAAATGGCAGATGAAAGAAGGGGGAGTTATTAAGACCTGGAGAGGACAGGATCTCCACAAGGACCAAATATATCTGGGCACAGGGGTCTTTTCTGAGACTGTTTCTCCAACCAAGGACCATGCATAATATAACCTAGAACCTCTGTTCCGATGTAGCCCATGATGGCTCAGTATCCAAGTGGGTACCCTAGTAAGGGAAAGAGGGACTATTTCTGACATGAACTCAATGGCTGGCTCTTTGACCTCCCCCTACCCCCAAGGGAGGAGCAGCCTTGCTAGGCCACAGAGGAGGACATTGCAGCCAGTCCTGAAGAAACCTAATAAGCTAGGGTCAGATGGATGGGGAGGAGAACCTCCCCTATCAGTGGAAATGGAAAGAGGCAGGAAAGAGATGAGGGAGGGAGAGAGTGATTGGGAGGGAATGAGGAAGGGAGCTATGGCTGGGATACAAAGTAAATAACCTGTGATTAAATAAAAAATAAATATTAAAAAAGAGAAGTGTTCAATGTCCTTACTCATCAGGGCGATGCGAATCAAAATGACCCTGAGATTTCACCTTACGCCTCTCAGAATGGCTAAGATCAAAAACTCAAGTGACAATACATGCTAGAAAGGATGTGGAGAAATGGGAACCCTCCTCCATTGCTTGATATAAAAATAAACTTGTACAACCACTTTGGAAATCAATCTGGCACTTTCTCAAAAAATTAGTAATAGCACTTCCTCAAGATCCAGCTATATCACTCCTAGGCATATATCCAAAATATGCTCAAGTATACAGCAAGGGCATTTGCTCAACCATGTTCGTAGCAGCTTTATTCATAATAGCCAGAATCTGGAAACAACCTACATGTCCCTCAGCTGAGGAATGGATACAGAAATTGTGGTACATTTACACAATGAAATACTACTCAGCTAATAAAAGTAAGGAAATCACAAAATTTGCAGGCAAATGGTGGGAACTAGAAAAGATCTTGAGTGACGTAACTCAGAAACAAAAAGACACAAATCGTATATACTCACTCATAAGTGGTTATTAGACATATAATATAGGATAAATCTACTAAAATCTCTACTCCTTAAGAAGCTAAACAACAAAGAAGATCTTAGGGAAGATGCTCAATCCTCATTTAAAAGGACAAATGTGACAGAAAGATTCTACTGATTGAGGTATCAAAGCAGAGGCTCAGATTCATAGCCAAACTTGGGCAGAATGCATGGAATTTTATGAAAGAAGGGGGAGATAGAAAGACCTGGAGGGGACAGGAGCCCCAAAAGGAGACCAACAGAGCCAAAATAACTGATCCCTGGGGGCCCTGAAGATAATGATACCCCAACCAAGGACAATGCATGGAGAGGACCCAAAACCCCTGCTCAGATGTAGTCCATAGACTCAGTCTCCAAGTAGGTACCCCAGTAATGGGAGCAGGGGCTTTCTCTGGCATGCACTCAGTAGCATGCTCTCTGACCACATCCCCGTGGGGGTGGGGAGTGGAGCCTTCCCAGTTCACAGAGGAAGACAATGTAGCAAGTCCTGATGAGACCTGATAGAAGGGGGGAGGACCTCCCCTATCAGTGGACAAGGGGAGGGGCATAGGGGAAGAAGAGTGAGGGAAGGTGGGATTGGAAGGAGACAAAGGAGGGGGCCACAGCCATAATACAAATTGAATAAATTTTTATAAATGATAATAAAAAATATTTTCACTATCCTTAACAAGTTGAAACATAACTTGGCTGAAATGGTGAAAATCTGGAGAATCAATTTGTGCTTGTACAGACCACAAGGAAACAATATTTATTAAGGATTAATAATGATTCACAAATTCCTCTGTTTATAACTTTTACGCTTTGGCTTTTATTTTAAAAGCCATATCAAACTGATCTCTATCCCATTCTGTATTATAACTATTTGACTCATACAGTCAGATCTTATGTCTTTATTTGTTTCCACTTCTTGTCTCTGGGTTCACTCCTACGTTCCATTAAAGCTGGTTTGATCAGTCAGCATGCAGACCACTTTTCCTGAATACACACTAAGATTCTCACACACAGTTAACACTCATCTGAGTGCTACCTGTCATTTCAGTTACAGGTTGAATTTATTTTTCTATGCCCATTAATACAAAGGATGTGCTCTGTCAGTGATAACCATCTGTGTGCAGCTTTCAAACTTTTGTTGATTTTACTAATGTAAATCTTTAATTTTTCCAGTTTTGTGGCTTGGCTTTGGCAGCAATAGAGACCTGTATGTGAGGTGTGTAATCAGACTAACTAAGCTTGAAAGAGAAGATTAGCCCTACATGCTCTCCACCTGGTTTGATTTCCCTGAAGGAAAGCTTATTCTAGAAAATTAAAATTAACCTCATAAAATTGAATGGTTAGCGTAGAATTCAGAAAAGGAGAATTAGTTCAGCATTTCAATATTTAATTCCATATGGATTTTAATAAACAGGTTCATTGTCAGTGAGAATAGAGATATATATGCCATAAGAAATAAGCAGGTTGCATCTCTCTGCAAATGCATGCGCTTTTCCCCCAGAAATGTACGGAGGAAAGAAAGACTCCCATTGTTTGCCTAACAGACTTTGCTTGTTTTTCCCACTTTCTTTTCTATGATTCTCAATTTCTTAGTCTTACAAACCATTCTGTTTAGATTCACAAATAGTGTGCTCTAAAGAAGAGGTAGCTGCTACAGTTACACTTTTAGAGAATAATGGTATTAATCTGTTTTCCAGCCTATCAGAGGGAAGCCCTTGACCACTCCATGAATTTATGTGGCCAGTGACAATGTGTTCCCATTCATAGGCTCCTTGCTTGCAGGAACATTCTTCCTTCTTTCTCTTCATCATGTAAGGACAGCATGATAGATTTTAGACACTTGGAGCATAGGATTCAAGTGGATTACTTTAACCTTTTGACTGACCTGGTATTCCATAAGGAGCCACTGAGATCTCAGAGGGGACCCTCCCTGCCTAAAAGTCTTTAGAGCTAAGACAAATGGTCTCATCTCTCCAACCCCCTCTTTTCTTCCTATCTTTCCAAAGATATATTCCATTATAGTTATAAGCACTTATCTCTGAAGACTGTGAAGGATCAGGGCTAACGGAAGTCAAAGAAGTACTTTAAAAGTCTCATGTTTTCTACAAATATTCGAAGAAGGTTTCTCTGAACGTTCTCCGTTGGTGTAAAGTAACGCCTACGTTTCTAAAATTCCTTCGGGATCTTTAAAAATGGCGACATGGCTTGGTCTCCCACCACTCGCTCAGGCCTCGGCTGTGTGTACTGTAGCGTCTCCACAGATTTTCTCCACAGAACAATAGAAAGACATACAGAAGCAGAGACCTTTCTGAATGCAGCCATTTTCAAGAGATGAATACAAACTGGAGAGGAAGGTGAAGATGAGAAGCAACACTATAAGGAAAACGTGTATCACTTTAAAAGCTAATTGTGATGATAATTACATTCGGCTTTGGAAGTACAGGGATGTGTTGGCTCTTACAATGGATTTGTTCAAAGAAATAAAGTAGATTGGGCTATTCAACAGTGACTGAATTGTTCATTATGTTAAGAATGGAAAGTAATCTTGTAAAATGTCATCTTTTGCATCTATTTTAATTTTCTGGGAACATTTATGCCAACTAAATGTAAAAATTCCTTGATATCACTCCTTCCTCATTAAAGGGAAAAATTACTATGCCTAAATGCCTTTGACAAACAGTCATGTTATTTAAATAATTATCACTCTGTCTTTTATCAGTAGAGATACAGAAAAGGAAATATAAAATAAAGATGTAAAAGAGGGCTTCAAGACATTTATCAAGGACAGAGAAATAAGAAAGGAAAAAAATCTGAAGGATTCCCTCTCTGTTACAAAAAGCTCACCTACACATACAGTCCTGCCTCCCCTTGGAAGTGTCCTGTACCTGCCAGGTCTTCATCACACACTTACAAATAGACTGATAGTAACAACAAGAACAAGTAAATTAGGGCTATAAAGTTTCTGTCCTCTGGAGTTTGTAGAAATCCACATGTGTCCCAGTCACCTGGGTAACACATCTGCCTGCCTTGCAGGCATATTTATTTTTATTTAATTTTATTTTTTTCTTATCAGTTACATTTTATTAACTCTGTACCCCAGCCGTGTCCCACTCCCTCATTCCCTCCCAGTCCCTCCCTCCCTCCCTCATCTCCACCCTGCCCCTTGCCAAGTCCACTGATAGGGGGGACCTCCTCCCCATTCATCCAATTCTGTTTTATCAGGTATCTTCAGGACTGGCTGCGAAGCTCTCCTCTGTGTCCTAACAGGACTGCTCCTCCCTTGGGGGCTGGGGAGGTCAAAGAGCCAGTCATTGAGTTCCTGTTAGAAATAGTCCTTCTTTCCTTCACTATGGGAAACCAATTGGTTACTGAGTTACCACAGGCTACATCTGAGCAGAGGTTCTAGGTTATATCCATACATGGTCCGTGGCTGAATGACAGTCTCTGAGAAGACCCTGTGCCCAGATATGTTTTGTCCTTGTGGAGCTCCTATCCTTTCCCCATCATACTAATACCCCTTCTTTCATATGATTCCCTGTACTCTGCTGAAGGTTTGGTCATGAGTCTTTGTATCTGCTTTGAAAACACTGCTAGTTAGAGTCTTTCAGATGCGCTCAGTAGACTCCTGTCATAAGTTCAATGCACATCCCATCTGTCTTTCTAAACAAGGATTGATCATCTTACCCCATGTCCGCTCTCTTGATTTTCTTTTGTAGGTGTATAGATTTCATTATGTTTATCATATCTTATAGGTCTATATAAGTGAGTATATACCGTGTTTGTCTTTCTCCTTCTGGGATATTTCACTCAGGATGATCTTTTCTAGATCCCACCATTTGCCTGAAAATTTCATGATTTCCTCCTTTTTGATTGATGAGTAGTATTCCATTGTGTAAAAATAACACAATCTCTGTACCCATTCCTCCGTTGATGGACATCTGGGTTGTTTCCAGGTTCTGGCTATTACAAATAAAGCTGCTATGAACATGGTTGAGCAAGTATCCCTTTTGTGTACTTGAGCAAATTTTGGGTATATACCTAGCAGTGGTATAGCTGGGTCTTGAGGAAGCACTATTCCTAATTGTCTGAGAAAGCGCCAGATAGATTTCCAGTATGGTTGTACCAGTTTACATTTCCACCAGCAGTGGAGGAGGGTTCCCCTTTCTCCACAACCTCTCCAGCATGTGATGTCACTTGAGTTTTTCATCTTGGCCATTCTGATGGGTGTAAGGTGAAATCTCAGGGTTGTTTTGATTTGCATTTACCTGATAGCTAATGAGGTTGAGCATTTCTTTAAGTGTTTTTCTGCCTTTCAAAAATCCTCTGTCGAGAATTCTCTGTTTAGCTCTGTTCTCCATTTTTTAATTGGATTACTTGGTTTGCTGCTTTTCAGCTTCTTTTTTTTTTATCATTTCTTTTTTTTTAATTTTATTTTTTTTCTTATCAGTTACATTTTATTAACTCTGTATCCCAGCTCTGTCCCGATCCCTCATTCCCTCCCAGTCCCTCCCTCCCTCCCTCCCTCATCTCCACCATGCCCCTTGCCAAGTCCACTGATAGGGGGAACCTCCTCCCCATTCATCCGATCCTGTTTTATCAGGTATCTTCAGGACTGGCTGCAAAGCTCTCCTCTGTGGCCTAACAGGACTGCTCCTCCCTTGGGGGGTGGGGAGGCCAAAGAGCCAGTCATTGAGTTCCTGTTAGAAATAGTCCTTGTTCCCCTCACTATGGGAAACCAATTGGTTACTGAGTTACCACAGGCTACATCTGAGCAGAGGTTCTTTAGTTCTTGGTATATACCGGATATTAGTCCTCTGTCAGATAAAGGGTTAGCGAAGATTCTTTCCCAATCTGTAGGCAGTCGTTTTGTTTTGATGACGGTGTCCTTTGCTTTACAGAAGTTTTTCAGTTTCATGAGGTCCCATTTATTGATTGTTGCTCTTAGAGCCTGTGCTGTTGGTGTTCTGTTCAGGAAGTTGTCCCTGTGCCAATGAGTTCTAGGCTGTTCCCCACTTTTTCTTCTAACAGATTTAGAGTATCTGGTTTTATGTTGAGGTCTTTGATCCACTTGGACTTTAGTTTTTCACAGGGTGATAAATATGGATCTATTTTCATTTTTCTGCATGTAGACATCCAGTTGGACCAGCACCATTTGTTGAAGATGCTGTCTTTTTTCCATTGAATTGTTTTGGCTTCTTTGTCAAAAATCGAGTATTCATAGGTGTGTGGGTTTATTTCTGGGTCTTCTATGTAGTTCCATTAATCCTCCTTTCTGTTTTTATGCCAATACCATGCAGTTTTTATTACTATTGCTCTGTAGTACAACTTGAGATGGGGGATGGAGATACCTCCAGATGATCTGGTGTTGTCCAGAATTGTTTTGGAGATTCTGGGATTTTTGTTTCTCCATATGAAGCCGAGAATCTTTTTTTCAAGGTCTGTAAAGAATTGAGTTGGTATTTTGATGGGAATTGCATTGAATCTGTAGATTGCTTTTGGCAGGCAGGATGGCCATTTTCACAAAGTTAATCCTACCAATCCATGAGCACGGGAGATCTTTCCATCTTCTGATATCTTCTTCACTTTCTTTCTTCAGAGACTTGGAGTTTTTCATAAACAGGTCTTTCACTTGCTTGGTTAGTGTCAACCCAAGGTACTTTATGTTATTAGTGGCTATTGTGAAGGGTGTTGTTTCCCTAATTTCTTTCTCGGCCCTTTTGTCTTTGGTATATAAGAGGACTTCTGATTTTTTTGAGTTGATGTTGAATCCTGCCACTTTGCTGAAGGTGTTTATCAGCTGGAGGAGTTCTCTGGTTGAATTTTTGGGGTCGCTCATAATACTATCATATCATCTGCAAATAGTGACACTTTGATCTCTTCCTTTCTGATTTGTATCCCCTTGATCTCCTTTAGTTGTCTTATTGCTCTGGCTAGAACTTCAAGTACTATGTTGAAGAGGTATGGAGAGAGAGGGCAGGCTTGTCTTGTCCCTGATTTCAGTGGGATTGCTTTAAGTTTCTCTCCATTCAGTTTGATGTTGGCTATAGGCTTGCTGTATATTGCCTTTACTATGTTTAGATATGTGCCTTGTATCCCTGATCTCTCCAAAACTTTAAACATGAATGGGTGTTGGACTTTGTCAAATGCTTTTTCAGCATCTAAGGAGATGATCATGTAGTTTTTCTCCTTCAGTTTGTTTATGTGGTGGATTACAATGATGAATTTCCGTATGTTAAACCACCCTTGCATGCCTGGGATGAAGCCTACTTGGTCATGGTGGATGATATCTTTGATGTGTTCTTGGATTCCGTTTGCAAGTATTTTACTGAATATTTTTGTGTCAATGTTCATAAGAGAGATAGGTCTGAAGTTTTCTTTTTTTGTTGGGTCTTTGTGTGGTTCAGGTATCAAGGTGACTGTCGCTTCATAGAATGAGTTTGGTAATGTACCTTCTGTTTCTATTTTGTGGAATATTTTGAGGAGAACTGGTGTTAGCACTTCTTTGAAGGTCTGGTAGAATTCCATACTGAAACCATCTGGCCCAGGGCTTATTTTGGAGGGGAGACTGTGAATGACTGCTTCAATTTCCTTGGGGGATATAGGGCTGTCCAGTCTTTCTACCTGATCTTGACTTAATGTTGGAAGATGGAATCTATCAAGAAAATTGTTTATTTCATTTAGGTTTTCAAATTTTGTGGCATATAGGCTTTTGTAGTATGACCTAATGATTGTTTGAATTTCCTCAGCGTTTGTAGTTATGTCACCCTTTTCATTTCTGATTTTGCTGATTTGGATAGATTCTCTCTGCTTTTTAGTTAGTTTGGCTAAGGGTTTGTTTATCTTGTTGATTTTCTCAAAGAACCAGCTTTTTGTTTCATTGATTCTTTGAATAGTTTAATTTGTTTCTAACTGATTGATTTCAGCCCTGAGTTTGATTATTTCCAGCCTTCTGCTCCTCTTGGGTGTATCTGCTTCTTTTTTTTTCTAGGGTTTTCAGCTGGGCCATTAAGTTGTTTGTATGTGATGTTATGAATTTCTTCTTGCAGGCACTTAGTGCTATAAATTTTCCTCTGAGCACTGCTTTCAATGTGTCCCATAAATTTAGGTATGTTGTGCCTTCATTTTCATTGAATTCTAGGAAGTCTTTAATTTCTTTCTTTATTTCTTCCTTAACCCAGCTGTCATTGAGTAACAAGTTGTTCAGTTTCCATGTGCGTGTCAGCTTTTTGTTATTTCTCTTGTTGTTGAGGTCCAGCTTAAGTCCATGGTGGTCAGATAGAATACAAGGGATTATTTCAATCTTTTTGTATCTGTTGAGGCTAGCTTTATGACCAACTATATGGTCTATTTTGGAGAAGGTTCCATGCGGTGCTGAAAAGAAGGTATACTCTTTTGAGTTTGGATGAAAAGATCTGTAGACGTCTATTAGTTCCATTTGATTTAGGGACTCTGTAAGTGTTTTTATTTCCCTATTTGTTTTCTGTCTTGTTGATCTGTCCCTTGGTGAAAGTGGAGTGTTGATGTCTCCCACTATTAAGGTATTAGGAGCAATGTGTGATTTAAGCTTTAATATTGTTTCATTTACGAATGTAGGAGCTCTTGTATTTGGGGCATAGATATTCAAAATTGTGATGTCCTCTTGGTGAATTTTTCCTTTGATGAGAATATAGTGGCCATCCTTATCTTTTTTGATTAACTTGGGTTAAAACTCTATTTTATTAGATATTAGGATGGCTACTCCCGCTTGTTTTCTGGAACCATTTGCTAGAAAAACATTTTTCCAGCCCTTTATTCTGAGGCAGTGTTTATCTTTGTTGCATAGGTGTGTTTCTTGGATGCAACAGAATGTTGGATCCTGTTTCTGCAACCATTCTGTTAGTCTGTGTCTTTTAATTGGGGAGTTGAGTCCGTTGATGTTGAAAGATACTAGTGACCAACAATTGTTACTTACTTTTGATGTGGGGTTGGTGGTGTCACTGAGTTTCATTGATTGTATTCTTTTGATTTTTTTTTGTTGTGTAGTTATCTATTTCCTCTGTTTCCTTCGATGTAGTTGTTTTCTTTGATTTGGAGTTTCCCTTCTAGTAACTTCTGTAGAGCTGGGTTACTATGTAGATATTGTTTAAATTTGGTTTTGTCATGTAATATTTTGAATTCTCCATCTATGTTGATTGAAAGTTTTTCTGGGTATAGTAGTCTGGGTTAGAATCTGTGGTCCTTAAGGACTATATGATTTCTGTCCAGGCCCTTCTGGCTTTCATAGTTTCTGTTGAGAAATCTGGTGTGATTCTGATAGGTCAACCTTCATATGGTACTTAGTCTTTTTCCCTTGCTGCTTTTAGAATTTTTTCTTTGTTCTGTAGGTTCAGTGTTTTGACTATGATGTGACGTGAAGAATTTCTTTTCTGGTCTAGTCTACTTGGTGTTCTGTAGGCCACTTGTATGTTTATGGCCACCTCCTTTAAGTTGGGAAAGTTCTCTTATATAATTTTCTTGAAAATATTTTCCGGACCTTTGATCCTGATGTCTTCTTTTTCTCCTACTTCTATTATTCTTAGATTTTTTCTTTTCATGTTGTCTTTGATTTCTTGAATGTTTTGTGTTTGAAACTTTTCTGATTTTATTTTTTCTTTGAGAGGCGTGTCAATTTCCACAAGTGTATCTTCGGCTCCTGAGATTCTTTCTTCCATCTCTTGTATTCTGTTGGTGATGCTTACCTTTGTAGTGCCTGATCTTTTCTCTATGTTCTCCAGCTCCTGGTTTTTCTCTCTTTGTGTTTTCTTTATTGATTCTAATTCTGTTTTCATGTCTTGCACCATTTCCTTCATCTGTTTGAATGTGGAGTCCTGCTTTTCAATGACAGCTTCTATTTTTTTGTCCGTTTCCTCTCTATGTATCACTAATTGTGCCTCTACTTCTTTGGCTATAATTGCCTGTATTTCTATGAGAGCTTTGTTTATTTCTTCTTTATTTGCCTTTATTTATGTGGACATTTCTTTGAGAGCTTTGTGCATTTCTTCTTTGTTTGCCTCAATTTTCGTGGTCATTTCTCTGAGAGCTCGATTTGTTTCCTCTTGGTTAGTCTCGATTTCTTTGGTTATTTCTCTGAGGGCTTTGTTCATTTCATCTTTATGGGCCTCTAATAGCTGGAGAAACATAGTTTTGAGGTTGTTTTCTTGTATATCTAGTAAACTGAAGTGTCCATTGTTTTGTGGGGTTGCTGGTGAGGTCATTATGTCCTGATTTTTGTTGGGAGTGTTCTTATGTCTGCCTCTAGCCATCTGGTTATTTATAACCCTCACTGTTTGTTCCTCAAGTTTGTAGTTCGGGCTATAATCATCTCTTTCTGTTTTCTGGACTGTTTTTTCAGGAAGATGAGAGAGGTTCACTGGTTTGGGAGTATGCGTTGTGGTTTCAGTTTTGCCTAAGAAAGAAATGTGATGCTGGTGCTATTCACATGCGTTTTTAGCGGGCGCTGTGTGCATGCGCGGATTCTCTGACTATTGCAGTGGCCTGCAGGCCACTATTACGCAGTTCTGACTGAGATCCAGGGATTGTTTGCCTGGATTACACTGGTGGACCCGCAAGGCAGAGGCTTCACTGTTGGGGTCGCTATCCCAAGAGTCCCTACGATGCCCACACTAGGGGTGTGAGTGGCAGGGATCTCGTCTGGTTGCTTCTGTGTAGAGGCCCTGAGTCTGGGGCAAACTCTCCTTAAAAGGTTCACTTACTCTTTTGCAGGACCAGTTGGAATGCACAGGGGCTCCCCTTGCTCTCTACGCTCTGATTTGGTCCTACTGTGGAAAATTCATGGGTAAGCTAACAGTCAGCTCTGAGACACTGTAGCCTCAGGACTCGGTGTCCACCTTTCCTGTGTGCTGCCTCTCTGTTCTTTCCCTCTGCCAGGAGGGGTTATGTTGACTGGTCCCGGGGTAGCGCGGGAAAGAGTTAGGTTGAGTGTTCTCAATCCCAGATCCCAGGCCCAGATCTCTCTGCCAGAAGCAGCCTGGCTGTAGAACCTATGTTTGCTGATCCCGAGAGAGTACCAGGTAGGGTTGAGTGTCCTCAGATCCAGAGCTTGGGTTTCTCTGCTAGGCGTTGCTGGGTGAGCTGGAGGGAGGGTGCTGTGTCCTGTGACAGGCTGCCTCTCTGACCTTCCCCTCTGACCTTCTCCTCTTCTAGGGCAAGCTTATGGAGGTGCTCTCAGGGGAGTGCCAGAAGGGGTTGGGACTTCTCAGTCTGATCCTGAGCAGGTGTTTCTCTGCCAGGGGTCAGAGGGGCCGGGCGCCGGTGATAGGACTTGGTGCTAGACCTTATTGCGCTGGACCCAGGAGAATCTCAGGATGTGTAGAATGACCACAGTCCCAGATCCCGAGCTGTAGTTTGTTTGCTAGGAGCAGCCGGCAGCACTGGAGTTCCGGCATTGTGAAGCCGCTGTGCACCTCTTTATCCTTCTGCTCTGCTGCGGCAGGGTGATGGCGGCATTTGGGGGAGTGCCCGAAAGGATTGGGTTTTCTCAGCCCTGATCTCTAGTTGGGGTACAGACAATGTGGTCTGTGGCAGATTCTGCTGGCCACCTCCTGCCTCCTCCCAAGAGGGAGTAGGGATTTTGAGCTGGGCGCGCAGCTGCTCTCTGTGCGGCGGGAGCTCAATTGTGATGGCGGCAGGTACCCGTGGTCAGCAAGACCTTCCAGGGAAAGACTGGGTGACCCGTGATCAGTCTAGCAACTTTCCTTCTCCGTGGGGTTTTTTTGCGACTGGGACTCTCAGTCTCTGGCTCCCTTGTGCCCACCGATCAGCCTGGGAATGTGATCAGGACATGCAGGCTTGCGACTCCAGCCTGGAGACCCAAAGCCTGCATTACCTGGGATCTCTTCCAGGTTCTGGCTGGATGGCCCGAGAGTGCACTCGACCGATTCCCATGCCGTGGGAGCCTCCCCTCACCTGGGAAACACGATCGCTGTAGTTTTAGGGCCCAGGGTTCAGTCTCCTGGTCACTGCATGGAGAGTGTTGTCCCGCTTCTCAGACACAGTGCTCTCCCGGCGCTGTCATCTTCCCCGTTCCCCCCCCCCCCCCCCCGCAGGCATATTTTTAACACCAGGTCATTGGTGCCCACAGAATTGGCAACCCCCTGCCTGGCATTTCATTTTCACTTGGGCTGCTGATGCAATAGTCATCTGCATAGTCCTTCTCTGCTGCTGCTTGTGTGCCTGCTTGGCTTGAACTTTTGGCAATCATCCCTGGCCTGAAAGCTGAGCCTGAAAAAATCTGTCTCATATTTCCAAGCTGGACACTTACTACACTCTACTTCTGTTCATTCCCATGCTTCATGATGACCATTTGTCCCCTGTCCTTAAGCCAATATATAACGAGGCTATGCCTGGGGCCTTTGGATTGAATAGCTTCTTTGCACACATGCTTGGCTTGGCTGCTTGTGGCATGAAGAAAACTAACAGAATCATGAGAGGAATCTTCTTCATGATGAGTAAGGAGTCCAAACACAGATGAGGACATACCTGACCAGAGGAGGAACATTGCATTCTAAAACTCGTTAATTTATTAGTTCAACAGGTGAAGTCTGTGTAGGAGGCATCCTGCTAGAAGATGAAAGCCAGGAGAGAAAACTAAAATATGAAGGAAGTAGTAGACTTCCTCAGTTTACATAAGGTGTTAGAGAAAGTCATTTCAAAAACCTTATAGATCATAGATAGAGAGGTTTTATTTGTGAAGGAAGAAAGAAAATATTTATTATACTATATTATATTATATTATATTATATTATATTATATTATATTATATTA
>NW_026596051.1:44352010-44389733 GCF_907164565.1 Psammomys obesus
TATATTATATTATATTATATTATATTATATTATATTATATTATATTATATTGCTATATTTTCATGATTACTCCAGCACAAAGAAAAAATAATGTTTTATAGTTAAATCTGTTGATTTAACATTTTCAAGTTAAAAACATTATTCTCATATATTAGGTTTTACTCTATTTACTTTGTTTATCTTTTCTTTTTTTGCTATATAATTTTTATTTTTTTAATAATTACAGATTATTCACTTTGTATTCCAGCTGTAGCCCTCTCCCTCCCTCCCTCCAATCCCACCCTTTCTTCCTCATCTCCTCCCATGGCCCTCTCCAAATCCACCTATCAGGTCTCAGCAGGAGTGGCTGCATTGTTTTCCTCTGTGGCTTGGTAAGGCTGCTACCCTCTCAGAGGGAGGTGATCTAAGAGCCAGCCACTGAGTTCATGTCAGAGACAATCCCTCTTCCCATTGCTAGAGTACCTATTTGGACATGAGCTGCCATGGGCTACATCTGTGCAGGGGTTCTAGGTTATCTCCATGCATAGTCGTTGGTTGGAGTAACAATGTCAGAAAACAACACTGTGCCCAGATTTCCTGGTTCTTTTGCTGTCCTTGTGGAGCTCCTGTTCCCTCCAGGTCTTTCTATCTCCCCCTTCTTTCATAAGATTCCCTGCACTCTGCCCAAAGTTTGCCTATGAGTCTCAGCATATGTTTTGATACCCTTCTGGGTAGAGTCTTTCAGAGGCCCTCTGTGGTGGGCTCCTGTCCTGTTGTCTGTTTTCTCCCTTTTCTGATGTCTGTCCTATTTGCCTATCTGAGTGAGGATTGATCATTTTACCCAGAGTCCTCTTTCTTGTTTAGCTTCTTCAGATGTATAGATTTTAGTATGTTTGTCCTATATTATATGTCTAATATCTACCTATAAGTGAATACATATCATGTGTGTCTTTCTGCTTCTGGGATACCTCATTCAGGATGATCTTTTCTAATTCCCACCATTTGTCTGGAAGTTTCATGATTTCCTTGTCTTTAATTGCTGAGTAGTATTCCATTGTGTAAAAGTACCACAATTTCTGTATCCATTCCTCAGTTATTTCCAGATTCTGGCTGTTAAGAATAAAGCTGCTACAAACATGGTTGAGCAAATGTCTTTGTTGTGTGCTTGAGCATATTTTGGATATATGCCTAGGAGTGGTATAACTGGATCTTGAGGAAGCACAATTCCTAATTGTCTGAGAAAGCGCCAGATTGATTTCCAAAGTGGTTGTACAAGTTTACATTCCCACCAGCAAGGGAACCTCTCCAGCATGTATTGCCACTTGAATGTTTGATCTTAGCCACTCTGATGGGTGGAAGGTAAAATCTCAGGGTCTTTTTGATTTGTATTTTCTTGATGACTAAGAATGTTGAGCTTTTCTTTAACTGTTTCTCTGCTATTTGATATTCCGCTATTGAGAATTCTCTTTTTAGCTCTGTACCCCTTTGTTTATCTTTTTAATGGTATAAATGATCAACAGGGTAGAGGTATTGATCAGGGTACAGAGGAGAAAATGATTGGAACGTGAAAACCTGTCAATGTAGATATAGAACATATATGTTGCCCATATCAATTAAAAAACATTCATAAGATTTTGGTTAATTCCAAGTAATTGTGCTCATATTTTCAACATGTAGCAGATAAAATGAAATACTTAAAAGGCCTGATTACATGCATATCAATTAAGTATAACTGGTTGCACTGAGAGTGGGTAATTAAGTGATGATTAGACTATGATATTTGGTGTTCTAGTAGCATTGATAATAAGGAAGTACATCTACTTCCAAAGGGAGAAAGATCATTAAAATTTTAATTTGTTTCTCAACAGTTCAATTAGAATATGTTTAATGTACTGGACATTAACCTTAAGGGATCTAACACAATTACGGGACTACTCCAATCTACTTCGTTCTCTTGCATTCATTTTCTTAAAAGATTGGGTTTTTGTAATTGCTTTAAGTTCACTTTGGCCTTTTAAATGCTTTGAAATGTCTTATTATCACTTCTTATAATCTTTCTGTTTTTAGATGCTTGGTAAGAATTCTTTAAATGAAATGGAACAGTTTTGCTTGCTAACATACATTCCCAGTATGACTAAGTACACACCTACTTATGTTGACTTATCTTGGCCTATAGTGCGCTGGTCATTCATGTATGAATTCCTGGACACCTGGCCTTCAGTGAATCCTTTGGATCACAATGTTCTGTGGGTTGCCATGTGCTGAAAATCCGTGTCCGATCTTGCAATCTAATTAGACGAATAAGTATGTAACCCCACTATGCTGACATGTCCCAAAGTTTGGATCTCCATGTATCAATGATATTGTTATAATTGTGACCCACGTCTTATTGTTAATATGAAAAAGGTAAAGAACACTAAGAAAATTTCATTTTCCTCCTATTTCATTTATTCATGTTATTCATAGTCATTCACTGAAACTGTCTTGCCTCTGCCTCAATACTCTCAGAAAGCCCATTAGGCCATCACACTTGGACTTTTGAGTTTACTGTCATAGAAACTATCTTAATCAAGTTAAAATGTTGGTAGATATGTTACAATGAATATATAAACATTATATTTGAAGATGAAGAAACATGTGAGATACATGTATGGACTAATTAGCAATAAAGCGTTATGTTTAAGGTTTTTTGTTTTGTTTTATTTTGTTTTGAGGCACGGTTTCTCTGTGCAACTCCAGCTGTCCTGGAACTTGCTTTGTGTACTAGCCTGGCCTCAATTTTAGAGATCCACCTGCCTCTGCCTCCTAAGCGCAGGGTTTAAAGGCATGTGCCACCATCACCTGGTTATTTAACGTTTTTATGCTGGATAGAATAACTCAAGAAATGCGTATGAATTCCTAGAAGAGCCATAAAATAAGCAGATGAGCATACAAATATATGGACAAGTATTCTGATTTCAAGTATTCCATGTTTATTTTGTTCTTGTTAAAATGAATTATCCCTTACTAGACAGCGACAGTGCTCCAGCAGGGTTCTGACACTGAGGACAGACACGTGGCATCAGTGAGAGAATGGAGACACTGACCACCTGTGTCATTTCAAGCAAGTGCCTCCCCACCTCACTCCAGTAGCTCAAGTCGTATTTATTTATACAGTCACAAGCCTTCTCACTTGAGTAGTGTTATTGTTGTGTATTTTTATTTGAAGACGTCGTAACATCAGCATTATAAAAGCCCTAGTAGTTTCCCTTTCTCCTTCCCCCTCCCACTGGGTCAATCTTCCCCCAAAGAAACTCAGCAAACCAAAACAAGCACATACCTGGCTGACAGCAAATGTGTTTATATAGTTGTGTTTATATAGATCTCTTATAGTTATTTATACTAAGAACACTTGATGTATTTTAAAGCTTCTTCATATAAAATTCCAACCACTACGATGCACTTACCCAACCATGGGCTTTGCACTCTAAAAGATTGCTGTTCTCGTACTGACCACAGTCACAATTCAGGTAAAGGCCCACACCCAGCATCTCAAGACCTTCATCTCCTGACTCTCAACTGGTGTTGTTGGTCTTTCAGTCTCACGAAAGGCATATAATCAACTAAGGAAGATATGCTTTAATTTCCCCTATGCCTTTAAAGTTTATCATTGACCATGAAGAATTTATTTTCAACACTACGAGACAAAAAATTTCTTTAGGGCTATGCTTATCATTAAGGCTAATGAATATAATTTCAAATAATTTTGATGAGTCTGGTTTTAGGTGAGCATTTTAACAGTACCATTTCAGAATATCGTTGTTTTGAAGAGATGACAAGGCTGAAGGTTTTAACCTTCTGTGATCAGGAGTAAACTCCATTGTGTAATTTGCTTGTTTTCTTGGGGCACACCCTTCAAATTAATTTTACTCTATGTCTTTTTTTTCTCTTCCTTCTCCTCTTCTTTAATTTTCTGTTATCTTTTATCTTGTCTTGCATAATCTTTCAAGCGTCTTTTAAATGAAGTATGTTTTTGAGAATAAATTAAAATCAATATGATATGGATTTAGAAGCATAAACCTAAACAAAGTAGCTTTATTTTCTAAGAGATAAAACCCTAAAACATCTTTAAATCATAATCAATAATATATTTATTTTAATATAATACAGTATAATATAAAATAAAATATAGCATAGTTGTTACTTCTGTACCATTGCAAAGCTACCACTATTTTTTTTTCAGGAAAGTCAATGGTCTGTGTAAAATATGATTAATAAAGACCATTAGATTATGGTTTTATAAATCTATGTTAAATATTTATAAAAATAAATATGTGTAGATAGTGTATATTTTATTCTAATATTTTTGTTGAATTTGAGCAGTTTCTGAACCTGTACTCTGATATTTTTTATAAAAATACTGAAAGCAAGTCATGTTACACATATGAAGTATAATAAAAAATTTTTGGAAGTTATATGTTATTCATCCAAATACAGTCATTAAACTGTTAAACAGAAATAACAAACAATAAATGTGACATTTATTAGGAAAAATATTCAAATCAGTACTGTAGTAATTTGAATATGAATATAGAAACAATATTGCCAGGAAACACAGACATTAATAGCTTTTAATTAGAACACATCAAAAAGAAAATAAAATGAAGGCAGCGAGTTATTGAACTTATTCATAAAGAGCAAACACTAATTTATTCAAAGTTATTACCGTTAATGCAATTTGCAACAGTGGACAAATCAATGTTAATTGAATTCTAAAAGAAACACATGTAATAAGCAACTTGCCCTGTTAGGAACAGTGAGTACATATGAAAGGGCATCTTTAAATTACATAATGTGATTTAGTGCTGAAAACAACTACTGAGATAAAATAGAATAAATTAATATGTCCTTAATGCTTCATTCTTTCCCCCATTTTTATTATACAAACAATTCAAGATACAGCCAAGCTGAATGAAACTTTTAGTCAAAATCCACTACGCATACTCTAGCAATGTCATTTTACTGTGCTAGCTCCACCACACTCTCTCCTGTCCTGTCTCTTTACCCATGAGTTCACCTTGTTTTTACCCAGCTCAGGTACAATGCAAATATCCTAACCATGCCCCAATACTCTAGAATGAAGTTCTTAAAATTTTAATTATTAGTTAATTAACATTATATCCTGACTGCAGTTTTTCTCCTTCCTCTCCTGCCAGGCCTTCCCCACACTTCCCTTCCGCCTCCAGAATGCAGTTCTATTAAAATGAAATTTTCATAGGATAGAATATACATATCTTGGTCATCTATACATTATGAATTATGAGATTCCTGTCTGTGCAGCATAAAATTTGATTAAGGTACCGAATGCCACTATCCACGCCAGCCAGAGAGCTACATCACTATCCTTTCAGGTACTTCCCTTGTTTTTATTAGGGTTTCTATTACTGAGCTAAACCCCTAGAACCATAAACAGCTGGGGAGGAAAAGGCTTATTTTGCTTATCTTTCCACATCACAGTCCATTGCTGTGAGGGGCCCAGCCAGGCCATTGGTGAAGATGCAGACTCAGTATCAACGAAAACACAAGGCTCAATGGGGTCATGGGTAGAGGCTGAGCCTTGTCACCATGTTTCGGGGTCAATGAAGGGAGCCCAAGAGAAAAACGATGGCTGAAGGTTCAGACAAGATGCAGCAGAAACCTGACCATGTTGGAGATTCCAGAATCAAGTGATGAGCGGCAGTGGCACCTGTGGAGCAGATCTGGCGTGACCCTGGAAGACAAGCTATGTTTGCTGTGGATGGCTGTCCAAGCTGTTTGGCAGAGTCTAGAAGACTTTTTTTTTTTTTTTAAACTGGGATAATTACGCAGTGTCTTTTTTTTTTTTTTTTTTTTTTTTAGTTACATTTTATTAACTCTGTATCCCAGCTATATTCCACTCCCTCATTCCCTCCCAAGCCCACCCTCCTTCCCTCATCTCCTCCCTGCCCCTTTCCAAGTCCACTGATAGAGGAGGACCTCCTCCCCTTCTATCTGACCCTGTTTTATCAGGTATCTTCAGGACTGGTTGTTTTGGGTGAATCCTAGATATTGGACACTGAGTTATTTAACACTGTTCGAATTTGCTTTTTCTTTGCTTTGATTGTAACTGTGTCCCAGTTTTCCCCTCTTGGAATAAAAATGTCATTAATTACTTTTCATTTTACAGAAGTCCACAATTAAAAGACTTTGGATATTTTAGAGAGGCCTTGAAAGAGTTAAAGATACTGCATTTTTGAGATGCTGGATTTTTTTTTAATTTTTCTGTTTTTTAGTACAATTTTTTATTTATTACAATTTATTCACTTTGTATCCCAGCTCTAGCCACACCCTCGCCCCCCCCCAAACCTACCCTCCCTACCTCTTCTCCTTCTATGCCCCTTCCCCTGTCCACTGATAGGGGAGGACCTCCTTCCCTTTTATCTTTCCCTACCCTATCAGGTCTCATCAGGACTGGCTGCAATGTCTTCCTCTGTGGCCTGGTCAGGCTGCCTCTGAGTTCATGTCAGAGACAGCCTCTGCTCCCCTTATTAGGGAGCCTATTTGGAAAATGGGACTTTTGAAGTTTGTAATATATTGTATATTGTACCACAATCTTTATTAGTCAGGTTTTTCTATAGAATCAGAACTGATAGGATGAATATACATACATTAAGATGGATTTATTAGACTGTCTTATAGACTGTGACCTGGGTGCTCCAAGAGTAGCTGTTTCCTGGCAGATGGGGCAAGAACCCAGTTCTTGTTCAGTCCAGGCAGATGGATGTCTCAGCTGGTCTTCTGTCTATGCTGGAATACCAAAGTAGTAGGATAATGGCTCCATGGCAACATAGGTGAACTTGTCAGTGAGAGTGAGGGCAAGCAGGCAGAAAGCAAAGGGCTCCTTCTGGTGCTTCGCGAACTCGACCTACATTGTTTGCACTGATCTCAGCATTATCTTCTAAGATCCCACAGAACAGATCGCTGATCTCTTGCCATTCTGTGGATTTTCCAGCCTGCAAAAGTCTCAAGTATTTCCACAATCCTCACAAAACATGGCATGTTCTGTCACAGCAATAACACGCTCCCAGTGCCAATTTCTGTCTTAGTTGGGGTTTCTAATGCTGTCATACATCCTAACCGTAAACAGCATAGGGAGGAAAGGTATTATTTTACTTACACTTCTGCATCACATTCTATCACAGAAGTTAGAGCAGTTGATCGAGTCAGGAACTTGGAGGGAGGAGCTGATAGAAACACCATGGAGGATGCTGTTAATGGCCTTGCTCCCCATGGCTGGTTAAGCCTGCTTTCTTTTTTCTTTTCCTTTTTTTGTAAACTTAAAAAAAATTATTATCATTTATTACAATTTACTCAATTTGTACCCCAGCTGTGGCCCCCTTCCTCATCTCTTCCCAATCCCAGCCTTCCTCCCTCTTCTTCTCCCATGCCCCTCTCCTCTAGTCCAATTTCCTTGGTGGCTTCCATCATCATTTAAAGGGAGGTCTATTTCCTTGGGCACTGGATTATGAAACTTCCAATTGTTTCTGCATGTTGATACCTTATTTATAATTTGAATGAATAATAACCAAGTTCATTACCTTGAATTGTTGATAATTTAGCCCCAATTATGAAATATCATAGTAGATCAATATCAACTATAGAGTGACTATAAGACCAACAAAAGATGCGTCACTCAGAATAAAGTATCAATGAAAGAACAATAGAGCAGAGATGGAAATTAACATGTCCTAAGTGCATAGGACCCAGTACTAGCAGAAAGCTGTATGTTACAGCTTGAATATCTTCATCTTCAAACATGTGAGAGTAAGGATTGGCTGAAGCACTTGAAATAGGCTGAGTCATTTTACATCCCCAAGTTGTATCTGCCGAATCCACAAAGGAATAGTTTTAGGAAACTCAAATCATCTTATTCTTACACACACACACACACACACACACACACACACACACACACACACACCACATGAGATAGAAAAAGAGAGAGAGAAGAAGGGAGGCAGATGGAGAGAGAGAGAGGGCTTTGGGCACATTGTGTGGCTGAGGAATATCTTAATCTGCCTCTGCTTCTTGAGTGTTGAGATATAGAAATGAGTCAGTTCACCTGGAATTTGTGGTTCCAGGGCATTGGATCCAGGCTCTCACACACATGTGAGGCAAGCACTGTATCAACTGAGACACATCTCTGGCATTGATATTTCTTTTTTATTGAATATAGACATTTTTTTCTTCATACAATATATTTTGATTAAGGTTTCCCTTTCTCCAGCTTGTCCCAGATCTTTCTTTCCCACCCAAATTCACATTCTTTCTTGCTCTTATAGAAAACAAACAGGTATAAAAAAATAAAGTAAAATAAAAGCAAGCCTGAATAAGACAAAAACAAACAAATGAACAGCAACAAAAAAGAACCAAAGAAAAAGCCCGAGAAACACATATAGATGTAGAGAAAGACACATTCAAACACCAAAATACCACAGAGACAAAACCTAGAAACCGTGATGTTTAAGCAAAAGACCTGTAAGTTAAAAACAAAGCATTATGAAACCCAAAAATGATGAGAACAAAATTAATAAACTTCAAAAGTACCATTAGATTTGTTTATTTTTGGCCATTTACTGCTGGACAAGCGCGGTTTATTTACCCAGTGAGATTTCTTTGGAGAAGTTAATTTCTCCTTGATCATTAATGAGTGGAGATAGCCTCCAGGTTAGGCATAGTAGCTTGGGTCTACTTTCTCAGTGCTGGGACTCATGTGTGCAGCCGCAGTCTCTGAGTCCATGTGCTCATTGACTCTGTTGTGTCTAGAGGACCTTGCTTCCATCATCCTTGTCTCTCTACCACATTTCCACCTTCTCTTCTGCACAGTTCCCTGAGCCCAGAGTGTGGGGGTGTTGCACACTGATGGAGACATCCCATTTAGGATTTAGTGTTCCAAGACTACTCACTTGTTAGCTTTTAAAATTCTATTGCAGTTTATCTCCTAACCCGGTTACAACCCAAATAGTTGAGTCTGGACTACTGCCTTTATTAGGCGACCTTTGGAACAAGAACTGAGTAGGATTTATCTATTTCAACCCTCTCAACTAACCTGGCTTCCTCCCAGCATAAGTCCCTGAGATACTTGCTTTTAGGGGGTTCTCTGTTCCAGCTGTTCTCTCCTAATATTTTCTGGACCTCTTCTCATGGCTGAATCCTCACTTGGTTTCTCTTTCTCTTCCTCTTGTTGCTGGCAGGAAGTCCAGACCTATTCTGCTCAGTTGTTGACTGTCAAGCCCCTTTATCGATGGGGGAGCAACTGGGGAATGATGTTTACACAACATGAGGCAGGAGTTTCTCAGAACAAGGATTGCAACCAGATTTGGGGGCAGAGGAATCAGCATTTGAATTTTTACAGAGTGCATGATAGCATTATGCCTATACCCTTTGGCCTCTGTCCAGTTGTGGCTGTCTGTGTTTGTTCCCATCTCCTGCAGGAATAAACTTCTCTAATGAGGGCTCAGCAAGACACTTATCTATGATTACAGCAAAGTGTTGATCTTGCTCTCTTTAACAGAGCAGTCGTGTTTGGTTTTCCCTGGGCATATGGTCTATCTAGTCTCGGGTTCTTAGCTATCTGGGCAGTGTCAAATTCTGTCTCATGGAATGGCCTCAATTTAATCACATAGTGGTTGGCTAGTCTCACAACTTTCGTGCCATTTATAGCACCAGCGTATCTTGCAGGCAGGTCACCACCATATATCAAAGATTTGTTGCTGAATTATTATTATCTTTCTCCTCTGGTAGCATGAAGAATACCCTCCAGTACCATGAACACAAGTCTAGGGGTTAAGGCTCTATGGAGGCACCAGCGCAATTTCTCTCTGTTCAGTGAGTTGATTAGGTATTGTCTTTAGATATATAAAACCTAACCAAAAGTTTGTGGAGAGCAACTAATAGCCTTGAGAAAGCCTGGGTTGTTGGAGGGTTTCCATGGGGCTCCTTTGGCTAACAACCCAATTAGATGTAACCTATGCCCAGCAGTGAAGTTTTCATTTGGTTCCAAGGGATGTTTAGTTGTAGCTACGTCTGCTCCTTTATTTGGATTCTATTTAGATTTCATATATGTATATATCTAAAGATGCTTCTGACTCCTCACATGACCCTTAGTTTTGGCTGTCCCTTCCTGTAATTCTCCCTTTCTCCCCTCATCCTTCTCACTCCTCATTTGATCAATCCACTCCAGTTCCTCACTCACTTCATCTATCTATAACTACTCTATTTTTCCTTTCTAGGGAAATCCTTCTCTCCTTACTAGTCCTTTACTTTATATCTAACCCCTGAGGCTATATGGATTGTAGTCTGCTTATGGAATACTGAGCAGCTAACATCCACATATAAGTAAATTCATACCACATTTGTCTTTTGGGGTCTGGGTTACCTCAGTCAGGATGAAATTTTCTAGCTTTATTCACCTCCCTGCAAATTTTGTAATGTTTCTCAATAACTAGAGTACTTACACTTAAGTGTATAAACAGCCAGTTATTGTCTCACATCATCAGGGAGGTATATGCAGGGGTGTCTTGGGGGAACTGTGAAAGTTTCTCCTAAAGTTACTCAGTTCCTTACCTGTGGCTTTACTAACTGGTGGTCTCTATCATTAGAGATTCTCTAAAGACTAGCCCTGCTTAGAAACATTTCTTTCCCTGTACTCTGCCGAAGGTTTGGTTAAGGGGAGTTAGTATGATGGGGAAAGGATAGGAGCTCCACAAGGACCAAATATATCTGGGCACAGGGTCTTTTCTGAGACTGACATTCAACCAAGGACCATGTATGGATATAACCTAGAACCTCTGCTCAGATGTGGCCCGTGGTAGCTCAGTAACCAATTGGTTTCCCATAGTAAGGGGAACAAGGACTATTTCTAACAGGAGCTCAGTGGCTGGCTCTTTGACCTCCCCACTCCCCAAGGGAGGAGCAGTCCTGTTAGGCCACAGAGGAGGGCTTCGCAGCCAGTCCTGAAGATACCTGATAAAACAGGATCAGATGAATGGGAAGGAGGTCCCCCCCATCAGTGGACTTGGAAAGGGGAAGGGTGAAGAAGAGGGAGGGAGGGTGGGTTTGGGAGGGAACGAGGGAGCATGATACAGCTGGGATACAGAGTTAATAAAATGTAACTAATAAGAAAAAATAAAAATTAAAAAAAAAGATTTCTTCCCTTGTTATGTTACAGTTTCTCACTTAATAGCTAAGTCAGTTTCATATATAAAACTTAGAGGAGATGGTGAAAATAATCAGAATGTGATATGTTCTTGTATGAAAGTGGGAAAAATTAATTTCTAAAAATATCAAACTATACTAACTTTATTGATGTTAAATGGAGAAACATGAAAAAAACAAACAATAAAAAGTAAAATTGGAACTAAGTAAATAACAATGTACTTTATGACTCCACAACATTGCTGTTTGTTGGTCAGTTAGTGCCCAATAAGTTCTCAACTATAAATATTCCAACTTTATTCATAATTTTTCCTATGAGCATATTGGTATATAGAAAGGCAACCAGTACTCTTACATGAAATGTAGGTATTTCTAGTGTTGCTTATTAAAGGCATTTAAATTTTAATCAATTTTGTGAAGGACACATATAATTTATAAGACTACACACCTCCAAAAATCAAGCTGAAGAGTAAATACCAATCTTAATTGAAGGATACCAGATCTGGAATCCAGAAAAAAACAATAGCTATATTGAAAAAATAAGAGAGATTTTGCCAGCCTTCCACTTAAATATTAATAATAGGAAAAGGCAGACAAAGAAAAAGTTACATGAAGAACACAAGAATACATATAACATTAAACAGTAGTATCACTCTACAGTCACAGACCACCTTACAAGCAGGCATTTATGAAACTATGGAAGCAGTAACCCACTAAGTGTAAAATTGGTGGCTGCTCATATCTATGCTGCTACAGAAATAATATTTATAATGCATGTTATCCTAAAGCAAAGCAAAAACCCAATCTCAATGTCTGTAGGTCACCTATAACACATTTAAAGTGACTGGTTACAGGAATTGCATTGCAGAAGTAATTTGAAATATGCATTGATAGAAATTTGTTACTGTTTAATGAAGTGATTGTAGGTATCTTTAACTTATGTAATAACTCCTAGTTTTAATAGTCATTTGAACAATCTACAGTACTAAAACATATTGAAGCATTTCTAGTGTTTGAATTATATTGGTCGAACGATTTAGAAATGTTTTTAATGCTACAGAAGCCTTTTGAAGACATGGACACAGAATCTACCACTGATTGAAACTTAATTATTCCAGTAAAGATCTAGTATAGACGATATGTGATGATTTAAAAACATGGGATAATTTATTTGCCTGGCAGATGTGCACACTTTGTTTATGAATATGCATAATTTTGTGGTTAGATATGAAATATAGCAACACATTTTTCAAAATCATACTTACAGAAACATCACATCTCTACTAATAAAATTATCACATTCAACTTGTAACTTCTCATGTGTTCTAAAATATTATTTAAATGTCTAATATTCTTTATTTCTCCATGTTGGGAAATGAGTGATTAATCAATTGTCTTTTAGATACTTCTATCTGTAATGTCATAACTTTACTTTAGAGAAAGAGGAAAATTTCAAAATTAGCATAACATTCCTTGGGAGCAGAGCCTAAGTTTGTTTATTAGAGAAGAGGTATTGCTCTCAAGGCTGCTCAATATTTTTAATACAGAAATAGAGTGAGCAGTTTGGAAATGAATCATTAAGAAAGAAAATTGATTCAAACTTATTCAAGAACACTGATTTTTTCTGTTAGGTCCAGTAACAGTATATTTATGTATATAAAAGTTGTTTCATCTGTGTAATCATTTGTAGAATGCGTGTGAAGGTGTGTAACTTGTTGGGGCACATTTGTAAATTTGAGTTATGCTTTTCAGTACCTCCACCTGCCCAGGGTAACAGCTTCCCCTACAATTGTGAACGCCGGTTTGCATTACAAAGTTCATAGTTAATTGTACTGGAAGTAGAATAGCTTATTATATATACCTTCCTGGAGGAATGATCTCTCTCTCTCATTTGTTTATTTGATACAAAGATTCCTGCCATAAAGAGGATTGCCTTATGGGAGTTTGGAGACTCCAACTTTGTTGAAAATTAGTGTCTCTACAGCATGTGTATATTCAAGTTCTTACATTAAACACCACTTTTAAACTAAAAACACACATCTAGAGAGCAGAAAGTAGGTGTTGAGGTATTTATGTTGTACTCGAAGGAATTAGTGATATATTGGACCTTTTACCTACACCTTATTGTTTTTCTCACTTTTATCTGTATTTACTGTTTATTTTCTTCAAATATATGTATGCATATACATATATAAATATAACATATATTTTGCTTTTAAGCATTTTTATTTCTTTAAGTAGGTGCCCTGGAGATAAAATATTATTTCCTCCTTTATGACAGCTTCCTACAAATCTTGCAGTTTTTTCCTCTGCTAATGCTTGAACCTTCCAAAACTTTAATGCTACTCTTGTGTCACCCTGAAATAATACAGTCAGTCTGTCACTCATGATCTTTTTCTTCTAAGTCTCTGATATGAAAAACAATAAGGGGGGGATGGAAAGACAGGAAATGAAGAATTTGAGGTATATTGGAGTTGCCGATGGAGCAGGTAAAGGAGGGAGACACAATGGCGCTCTGGTGGGCCCGAACTTGACTCTTTGCTGTCAGAGCAGAGCAAAGCAGAGCAGAGCTCACTCTCAGGGGCTCCTGTTTAAACACCTCCTGAAAGGAGCTACATCAAAGTAAGTCACTTTTTGAGATTTTGAGGGTTAAAGTTAAATGTGAGCTGTTGGAACACCTCAACTGTGGATGCAACTTAGATAAAGTAGGAACTAGAACAACATCAATCACTAACACTGACTGATCCTCATTCTATTATTACTGTTTACTTATTAGCCTCATATATTTGACCCACAATGTATGTCTGCGTAAGCCTAATTTTACAAGTATACCATAGCAATCACAAAGTGCCTACACGCAAGGGTAGCTATTATTGTGGCTTAAAAAAAGATTTTTAATAACATAATTTTAAAATCTTAACTTGGGGAAGGTACAAATTATTAAAGTTTGACTTTCTATATATGCAGCTGTGGTAGAGAAGGTGAGGACACTGTAGTTTTGAACACTTTAAAATGTTCTAAACCAAAATAACCGCATGCTTTAAAAAGATGCACGTGAGTAATCTGCAGGACTCATTAGTGTGTGGTTTCCAATTAGAGATAAATATAGCTACACGTGATGGCAAAATGTTAACAGTTTCCACCTAAGTCTCACTCCTGTTGAGTGATGTGTCTTGGCGGACGTTTTGATAAGCTTGATAAGCTGGTGAGAGCCTTCCTCATCTCTGAACATGTAAATGAGATGTTAAATAGCAACCCTTAGTTTTTAAAGCACCCCCTTCTGCAATATGCAATTTTTTAGTACTTTAGAATTAAGATTTGTCTCATGTGCAGTGTAAATCAGCAGCCCATCTGTACGCAATTCAGAACTTTGCCATTGCTGTCTTTGCTTGCATATCTCAGTGCCATTTTGATGAACCATCAGGTAATGTCTAGACATCAAGTAGTTACAGAACATGGCTGATAACTGACATTAGGGAAACAAAAATGAGAATGAGTGCTCTCAGTCCTTTAAGGCAATAGCTCCACATATTCAGACTTTACAATAAAATAACATTTATTTTGATCTGTCTTTAAAATGAGAGAACAGTTAGAAGTATGTATCATATCAATTTTTTAAAAGTGAATGGGAGAAGATCTTCACCAACGCTACATAACACAGAGGGCTAATACCCAAAATATATAAAGAACTCAAGAAATCAAATACCAACAAATGAAATAACCCAATTAAAAATGGGGTTCAGAGCTAAGCAGATAATTCTCAACTGATGAATCACTAATGACTGAAAAGCGCTTAAAGAAATCTTCAATGTCTTTAGTCAGCAGGGAAACGCAAATCAAAATGACTGAGATTCCATCTTACACCCATCAGAATGACAGAGATTAAACACTCAAGTGACATCATGTGCTGGCAAGGATATGGAGCAAGGGGAACACACCTCTATTGCTGGTGGGAGTGTAATCTTTTTATAACCTTGTAGAAGAACTTTGGAAATCAATCTGGTGGTTTCTCTGCAATCTTGGAATAGTTCTACCTCAGGACCCAGCTCTACCACTCTTGGGCATAAATCCGAAAGATGCTCCGCAGGCACACTTGCTCTACCATGTTCACAGCAGCTTTATTAGCAATAGCCGGAAACTGGGAACAACTTGATGTCCCTCAACCGAAGAAGGAACAAACAAACAAACAAAAATAAGGTACACTTACATGATGGAACACTACACAGCTATTAAAAACAAAGACATCTTGCATTCTGCAGGGGAATGGATGGCACTAAAAAATATCTCCGAGTGAGGTACTCAGGACCACAAAGACACACATGGTATGGACTCACTCATAAGTGGATTTTAGCCATAAATTACAGGATAACCAGGCTACAGTCCAGAGACCTAAAGATGCCAAGTAACAAAGAGGGTCCAAGGGAGGATGCTAGAATCTCACTCAAAAGGGGCAGTGAAATAGACATCTGAAGTGGTTGGAGGCAGGAAGCCAGGAGGGAGAGGGGTGTGGAAGGGAACAGGAGTGGGGATCAGGTGCAGGGAGGGGGTTTGGGAAAGAGAATGGAAATCGGTAGGGGGCCATTTCTGGGATGTGGTAGGCTTCTGGAAGTCTGTGAGGGTGACACAAGCTGAGACTCACAGCAGTATGGGATATGGAGCCTGAAAAAGCCACCTCCTATAGCCAGGTGGGACTTCCAGCGGAGAGAGGGAGACAGCAACCTACTCATAAAACCTTTGGTTCAAAATTTTTCCGGCCTACAAGTGTAGGGGGAGCAGGGATTGAGGCATCCCATGGGAGAGAGCCAACCCCTGACACTGCTAATGATATTGTTATGCTTGCAGACAACTAGCTTAACTTTCTTCTGAGTGGCTTAATCCAGCATCTGATGGAAACAGATGCCGAGATCCACAGCTAAACAGGAGAAGCTCAGGAAGTATTGTGGAAGACTGGGAGGAAAGACTGAGGAAGCCTGATGAGTCAAAGACACCAACAAAAAGACTTACAGAGTCAACGAACCTGGCCCTCTGGGGGCTCACAGAGACTGAACCACCAACCAAAGAGCTCACGTGGCTGGACCTAGGGCCCTACACATAGGCAGCAGATGTGCAGCACAAGTCATTATATGGGGCCCCAACAACTGACTCTGCTGCCTGTCTTTGGGTCCCTTTCCCCTCTCTGGGCTGCCCTGTCTGACCTCAGTGGGAGAGGAATTTGCTTAGTGCAACTGTGACTTGATGTGCCAGGGTGGGTTAGTAGCCATGGTGGGCCTCTTCTTTGAGTTTGGGACGGGGAAGGGAGTGGGGAGGGGTTGTGATCTGCCTATGAAGTGATTAAATAAACTATGGGAATAAAAAGAAAAAATAAATAAGGCACTTGATTCATTTACTGCACCAAAATAAACTTAAACTTCTGAGAGTAATGAATAAAGACAAGAGTAATATTCTAGTGGACTTGTAAAACTATTTTAATTTTTACTCAAAATAGGTGAGATGTAACCATTAGCCCTTATGTTACATATGAAAAATGGAGACAATTGTTCATGAATAAAAGAGAAACAGAGTGATTGGTTTTTAAACTCAACTTTCAGAAGAAATTCCAGTAAGATAGATCAAAGTGCCAGATACCTTCCCAACAAGGCCAAACCATCATTTCCCTGTCTCTTTATTTCATAAAAATATAAATATCATTACTTATTAGAAATGCATTTTCTAAAATTAATCTTTTATAATTCCAAACAACAGATATCTTGCTTTGAAGGAAAGTTCCTCAGTAGTGCCAACAACTCATAAAACTGCCCTGCAGTTTTACTTATGATTTCAGTTACAATTTATTTGGATTTAAAGAATAAATACTCCTTACTCCTGGTAAATTCTGCTGTCTTCAACAAATACAAGTAGTTAGCATATCTGTGTGAAGACAGACCTATTAGTTCATAGCATATTGTTTTGCTGTGAGGGAAGGAGTGAAACAGACTCTAAGAGCATAGACCAGACATGTCTTAAGCAGAAAAAAATCCCAATGCGGAGAGGATGAAGAAAGATCAGCCATATAACTTCCAGTTGTAAGAGTCACCAACCAAATTTGATTTGGAAGAAAGTTATCAAAAACGCCATCCTTGAAATGAACTATTATAAGCTAAGGTAGTCTGACTTATAAAAGTTGTCAAATCTGTACCCAATCATTTTGTGGCAACAAAAATACAGGGTTTTCTCATTTCCACAGGTAGGAAAAAAAAAAAAAAAAAGAAAAGAAAAGAAAAAGGAATGTGAACTGCCTGCCTGAAAATGTGCTGTGTAAGTAGCCATCCCTGCACTCAAGTGGCCACAAAGCACACATTTCCAGTTGACACTGACAGTGCAAAAGTAAACACTATCTGACACACACACACACACACACACACAAAAGAAACAAAACCAAAACAGCAGAGGACCTTGCAGTGATGAATTTTGTTCGTAGCAACACACAGTCTGGACCCTAGAGAACTGCCTGCAACAACAGTGCAATTGACCTCCGGGCCCACGCACATTCCTCAGTGGAGTGTGAGCTCCTCGGCGCAGACACTGACAGACAGCTCTGCTGCAGTGAACATATCCTGGGGCTCTTCCACCGGCACCATCATGACGGCGGCCAGCGCCACTGCCGACACGGCTGGCTGGACGTTATTGTTGAAGCACCCAAGACAATGTTTTTTTTTTTTTTTTTTTCTTAACAAGCAGTGTCTTCTTAACAAGTTTTGTTTCTTGTGGAGTTGGAATAAATGTTAGGCTAACTCTGTGGGCAGCAGAGTGTTTTTAAATTATTGCCTTTCTGCCCGATGTTTGTTAGGCAGCCACTGTGGTATCTTTCCCCTTTTGAACTTACTTCCCTTTCTTTTCCAGAAAATGGACCCTATGTAAACCTAAAAAGACAAGGCAACTTCTATACAAGCCTTCTCAAAGTGCAAAATATACAAGTTCAATAGGCTCCATGTACATGCAGCATTTTACACAGTACAGTACAAGTTTCTGTTCATAAATTATCTCACTTACACATCTATTTTCAAAGACCTGGCCACTTACAGTAACCCAAAGGCTTATTAAGGTTAATACAATTGAACTTTACCAGTTTTCAGACCAAAATAAACTTGATCTCTTATACTTAACCACATATATACATATTTTAAAATGTTCTTTAAATGCTTAGGTACAGATAAACAAATTGCTTAAATACAGACAAATTTATCTAGATATAGAAACTCAAGAAGTACAGTTTGATATATGTTTTGCACATGTACACAATGTTAAAAAAACAAGTGTGCAATGATTTATTTGATCTCTTTCTGTAATGTCTGCCCATCTGGTAGCTCTTTAGAAAGGGCTCTTGACCTCTGAAGAAGCACACTAAGTTCCTCAATGACTTTCGACGGCAGCTTATGGTCCGGGTCTAAAGTCACCTTGCTGTTCCTGTCCTCTGTCTTCTTTAGTGTCTTTGGACCTTTAGAGCCCTTTGGCAGGCCGTGTGGGACCTCCGCCTCTGTGTCCTCCAAGCAGTTCAAACTGCGATGCTTTCTGGCACGATTTCGAAGTCTGTCATCTCTGTGCTCCAAGCAGTGGGCTATGATGGATGCTCTGTCTTTCAGGCTGGAGTCCGTGAAGTCTCGATCATGCTTCTCCCCCAGCCGCAGCCTTTCGAGCTCTGCTCTGGCAGCCTTAAAGTAGAGGAAAATAGAATATTCCGCATTAAACAATATATGAGACAATTGATACCTAGAAAATACATTAAGCAAACAGTTGATGCTTCCCCTTCTATAGTTCATTGTATATCTATGACGCAGGCTCTAATTTTACTTTGCTATAAGCAGCCTGCATAATTGATTTTTTTCCTAACACTCTTTTAAAACTTTCATAATGTAAAACAATTTTTCAATTTAAATATATTTTAATAATACTCTTCCCCTCCCTTAAGTTCACCCAGATCTTCTCCTCTTCCTTACATATCCAATTTTAAAATCTTTTTCAAAAAGCAAACCAAAACCACAATATAACAACATGCCCAAAACCTAGAAAATGCAATACATCACCCCCCAAAAAACAATAAAGCACCAAACTGTATTAAAATAAAAGCCTACACACAAACACCAAAACCAAAACAATCCCCTCCAAACCAACCAACAAAACCCCCCAAAACTGTGGAGTCCATTATTTTGTTGGTCAACTGCTCCTAACCATGAGATCTGGAGAAGATGGTTTACCCAGGGTAATGTCACTGGAGAAAATGACTTTTCCTCTCCCAGCAGATGTAAATGGCAGTTTCCTTGTTAACCTTTGCCTATCTGGATTTGTGTGTTGCCTCAGAGTGTTGTCCCCTGATTTCAGGGTCACAGTCCATAAAGGAGCTGAGAAGTGGTATTCTTGTAGAGAAATCTGTTAAACTTGTTTTCTTGCTGTACGGTTCTCCCTCGTTTAACCACGTTTCCCCATATAGCACTTGCTCTGACTTCCTAGTCAACTTATTTTATTTTAGTATAGTCACGCTGAAAATCTACCTTTAAATTGTGGTTTGGGGTTAGAGAGTAAGTTAAAGATTTATTTATATATTGCTAATATTGGTTAGTGTTTTATCTTAAAGTTTCATCCCTTCTTTGTTCCTCTGTTGGTCCCAGGGCAGCGTCAGGAGAGGAGGCTGCACTCACAGAAGGCAAATACCCACTGCATAGTGGCTCCACTGGCCAACCTGTGCGTCCCTGGCCCAAGGACGTAAATGAAACCGTTAGAAATATAAGATCCCTGATTGGTTAAACCCTGCAGAGTGGATTACAGTCAAAGGCTGCAGGTAGAGCATGGACAGAGCTGCAATCATGGTTCCTTAGAGGCTTATTTTTCCCTCTTATTACATCAATTAGGCAAGGTCAAGTAGGCCAAGGTTCAAGTACACCGTGGCATAAGAAAAACATGTACAAGATGAGCCCGCTACCGCGCATTAAGGTTGTCAAAGTTATTTACCTTTAGAAAGAATGATTCTAAGAGTTTGCCCAAATTAAATCATCAAATTCCAAAGAATATAGTCTATATCTCTTTTTACAGAGGTTGTTTGCTGTTTTGTCTTATTTTTTGAGAAATCCAGCTAAGGTACGATGCCAAGGTTCATTCCAAAGTGAGTTCTGAGAGGAAGCAGCATATTTCTTCCCAAGACACCCTACTTCATGTCAAGAAATATACTATGTTCTTCCATGCCACAAGGCGGTACAGAAAACAAAACTGATTTTCTGAGGAATGTCGAATCATTTGTACTGATATTCGGAGGTTATCTGCGGTTCCTTTAGAACACCCCAGGTTTACAATCTGGGCTGTGACTGTGGCACTAGGTTTGGGTTTCTGTGTCATGATCTGGGCGTCTTGTGCTCCACAGACAGTCAAGGAAAGTGAAACTACTTCTGTGAAACTGACATGAGACTGGCTTTCCAGCGGGTGTCTAGATAAACACGTATGATTGCTTACTTTAGAGACATCAGTGGGGTCATGGATCTGTCATGAGTGGCCACTGGTACAAGAACAAGTGGAAGGGGGTTACTGACATGGTTCTCTTCGTGTGTTATGGATATTATTGAGTTTCGCAAAGTGACTGCTGCTCAGCTTCTGAAGCCAATGAGGTAATCTATATACTTTCAGCCATGTTAAATCATAATAAAATAAATAGCGGAGGTTATAATAAAGACAACAGAATCATAACCAACCTCAATATTCTTCTGGGCCTGGGTTGCACTTCTCTCATGTTGGATGGGAATCAGAGGTAAACCTCCAATCTTGGGATTTTTGGTTATTGAACGTTTTCGCTCCTTTCCAGCTGGCGGCCATATATCATTCTCATGCTGTGGAAACAGAGTTTCGTGCCATTGGTATGTGATTTCATTACGTGCTACAGCACATTAGTCCCCGGCCCCTCCATATCCACAGCCAATCATCTACTTTCTGAGAGAATGCTGTTTGTCATTACTTCCACATTGACTCTGGCAGACACGTGGCTCCAGGAGGTGAAACACTTGAGTGAACCGAGCTTTGAGGTCTCAGTTCAATTTCTAAGTTTCGAACACAGGCTTTCTGTGCTACTTATCAAACCAAATGGTAGAAAATACTGGAGGAAAATGGTAAGTCTCTTTGTAAAACAAAAACAATGCACTTGTCTATATTTTCTAGCCTCTGTAATAAAAGTAACTAAACATTTATTTCCTGCCTATATCAAAGGTGATTTTTAGTGTGAAAATAACTTGATTTTATATACCACAAATTGACCTAAGGCATGGCTATCTAAAAAATTAGCCTTATTTTATGACCCTTTGAAAAATGTTACTTATTCTTCTAATTGAATTTAAAAGAAATGTTACCCTTTTACACAAACATTTATAGTAAAAATGACTCTATAACAGAGAGAGTGGTACATTTATCCTCAAATTATTGACTGAATTCTAGCCCACCATTCCATCATAGTCATTTAAGAGAAAACTTCATTTCATGGTGAATTAATTAATTCTCTTCCTTATAATTATCCTCAAGAAATACACATTTCCTTCTGTTACATTTGCTTCTACAAAGCCCTGCACCTCCCTATAATGTCCTCTTTTCTGTGCTGCCCATGAATTGATGGATTAAAGATACATAGGATTGTTGTGTATTAGATTCATTTCACTTTAAAGTTTTCCTTAAACTTATAGTGATTAGCAAACATTGCCACAGGACAACTGGTCTCCTCACTATTTGCATATTATTTTTCACTTTCTCCTCCACCCTGACACTTTAAGCAACTTTTACTGCCTCACAAGTGCTAAACTCACTGACTTAATCATAAAATGATCATTAATCTCTTGGATATAGAACTTTTCATTGTAAGATATACTAATTCCCCTACATCCACAGCCATGTAACCAAGTTTTTCTTTTCTTTGTAGTCAACAATTGTTCTGGTTGTAAGTATCTTTAACTGCCCAGCAGGCAAAGATAAAACTGCTCTATAACCTATCATCTGAGGAAAAAACGTACAACCCTCTGTGATGTATATGACTTTGAACAACTATGAACAACAGTACTTCCATGACTGGCCTTGGCCAGCATGACTCTCTGTTACCACACGAGAAAAAAATGTATACTATCTAATCTTAAAGTCAAACTGATTGAAACCATCAAATCTCTGTGGGCCTGACATCCCTAACTAACGACACTGTTCACAACCTTGTTATCTCTACCTGTTTTCTCTGTCATTCCTCCTCAAATCTTCTATCTGTTTCCTTCAAGTCTGCTTGACCTCCCAAATGTGGAACAACCTAGGGTTTAATAAACAGTTTTCTGTTTCTCTGTTCCTGTTTGTTGGCTTTAGCTTCCGCTTCCACAGCGTGTCCAAATGTCCACTTGCCCCACATACACACTACAGCCTCACACTTTCACCTGGATTTTTAATCTGCTTTGCAGCTCACCATGTTCCCTTTAAAACTCACGGCTGTCTCAACTTCCATTTGGTCTAAATGAAACTTGGCTTCCTTCTACATCTCAGATAACATTCTATTTAATCAGCAATTTTCTATGTTCTAAAACTTGGGGTTCTTAATTTTAAATTAAAGAAAGAAGAAAACTGAAAACCAGGTTATCAGCAAGAGGCACATCTATTCCTGGGTTACACTCTCAAGTTTTTTTTTTTTTAATAATTTTTATTTTTTTAATACTAATCACAGGTTATTTACTTTGTATCCCAGCCATAGCCCCCTCCCTTATTCCCTCCCAATCACACACTCCCTCTCTCATCTCCTCCCTGCCCCTTTCTAAGTCCACTAATAGGGGAGGTCCTTCTCCCCTTCCATCTGACCCTAGCTTATCAGGTATCTTCAGGACTGGCTGCCATGTTCTCCTCTGTGGCCTAGCAAAGTTGCTCCTCCCTTGGAGTGGGGGAGGTCAAAGAGCCAGCCATTAAGTTCATGTCAGAAATAGTCCTTGTTTCCAAGGGTACCCACTTGGATGTACCATGGGCTACATCCGAGCAGGGGTTCGAGGACCAAATATATCAGGGCACAGGGGTCTTCTATGAGAGTGTTTCTCCACCCTCAAGTTTTATATGAAGTGTTAAAATTGCACTTACTTAAAAATATGAACCTATTATAAAATCATTACTCCAAATGTGGCAAAAGTTCTGTAATTATTGAAAATGGAAACAATGAAATACTCAGACTGCAAAGGATAATAAAATTACAGCTTACTCATTTTGTACTTAAAGACTGAGCTGTTCTGATCACTGTGATGCACTCAGTGAGAACAGTGTAGTGAGAGCTTACTGTATACACAGAGCAGGAACATGGCAATGCAGGAGCATGGCATCTTCTAAACAGTGTTTATTTTTCAATACAAAGCATGACACCTCAGAAAACAAAAAAAAAATGCTTTACATATATGCTTCAGAAAGAAATCCAACTGAAAATGAAAAAAAAAAATGAAGCCTACTTCAACAGGAAGAAATAAAAGCCTTGTTCCAAACAAACATAAAATTAGGGTTCTTCAGCCATGTCAGGCCACAGAGGAGGACATGGCAGCCAGGCCTGAGAGACCTGATAGGCTGGGGTCAGAGGGAGGGGAGGAGAACTAGGGGAGGGGCATGGGAGGAGATGAGGAAGGGGGCTACAGCTGGGATACAACGCGAATAAACTGTAATTAATAAAAATAAATTATTCTTAGGAAAGAAGTGGGAAACAGTAAGACCTGGAGAGGACAGGAACTCCACAAGGAGAGCAACAGAACCAAAAAATCTGAGCACAGGGGTCTTTCCTGAGACTGATATTCCAACCAAAGACTATGCATGAAGATAACCTAAGACCCCTGCACAGATGTAGCCCATGGCAGTTCAGTATCCATGTGGGTTCCATTGTGATAGGAACAGGGACTGTCTCTGACATGAACTGATTGGCCTGCTCTTTAATTACCTCCCCCTGAGGGGGAAGCAGCATTACCAGGCCACAGAAGAAGACAATGCAGCCACTCCTGATGAGACCTAATTGACTAGGATCAGAAGGAAGGAAAAGAAGACCTCCCCTATCAGTGGACTTGGGGAGGGGCATGCATGCAGAGGGTGGAGGAAGGGAGAGATTGGGATGGGAGGAGGGAGGGAACCACAGGGGGAGATACAAAGTGTAAGTAATAAAGAATTAAAAAATATCAAAAAAATCTAAAATAAATTTGCATTGTTAACTGTAAAATTTGTTAATAAATGTATAGGTATATAACAAAAATAAATAAATTAGGGTTCTTCTTAGATTTCCACTACTTCTTTCAAATTAAATCTTCATGAATTAATTTTATGTAAGAAGTGGGAAATAGTAAGAGCTGGAGGGGACGGGAACTCCACAAGCAGAGCAACAGAACAAGATAATTTGAACACAGGGAACTTCCCAGAGACTCATACTCCAACCAAGGACTATTCGTGGAGATAACCTGCACAGATGTAGCCCATGGCAGTTCAGTGTCCAAGTGGGTTACATAGTAATGGGAAGAGGGACTGCCTCTGACATAATCTGATTGGCCTGCTCGTTGATCACCTCCCCCTGATGGGGGAGCAGCCTTACTAGGCCACGGTAGAGGACAATGCAGCCAATTTTGATGAGAACTGATAGACTAAGATCAGAAAGGAGAGGAGAACCTCCCCTATCAGTGGACTTGGGGAGTGGCATGCATGCAGAAAGGGGAGGGAGGGTGGGATTGGGAGGGGAGGAGGGAGGGGCTTATGGGGGGATACAAAATGAATAAAGTATAATTAATAAAAAATTTAAAAAAAAAACACACACACTTTTATTTTATATCAAAACATTCCTCAATCCTGATGTTCTGCACAGTCTCCACACCAGCCTTGCAGACACCTCCTCCCACACAGCTGCTCTTCCACTTCCAGCTTTGACTCTCTCTACAGCTGTCTCAAAATTGTTTTTCCAACTAAAAATAATGTAGTTATATCCTTGTTTTAAACTCTCATATCTTCCCTCTGTGAGAGCTTTAGGACACTTGTGAAATGAAGGGCCTGTGGTGACACCTCCAGTCTTGGACCTGTCAGTCCCAAGTATGGGATGACACTTCCAATGCCCAGAACACCCAACTCTTCATTTTACAGAGATCTCAGTTCATCTCTTACTTTTTCAGAAATCCACTCCCTGATAGCTACTTTCAACCTGTGCCCTCCTGTATTGCATTTATAGGACCTCCTCTCCAAATTCATTACATTGGCTTCATTTCACCACACTTTCCATTTCAGATCTCATCCAAGTGCTTATTTTAGTTACTGTTTTCATATTCTGGAAAAACTATGTACATATTTTGGAGAGCACAATAGGCTTTATGAGGCAGATACACACATGAGCCAAAAAAGAAAGTCATTCCTACTGAATTTACATTTTAGCAGAAAAGGCACAAAGAAAACAACTAATTACACGTATGTTTTTAATTAGTGCTACAATGGAGAAGGACTATTCATTCCTTGACTGTCAACACCAAGGTCTACTGACTCCAATTATGAAAACAAAAACATCAGTTTAATTGTGCTGTAAACAGATAATGTAACAGCTTTTGACTGTATGCTTCCAACTTTAAACAAAATAACTTCACATTTCGAGTTTTGGTTTTTAAGTATAGTATGAATAGCTGACTTTTCAAAATTAAGAAAAGATGCAAAAATTAACAATACATCCCACAAGGTCCAAATATATCTGAGCACAGGGGTCTTCTATGAGACTGTTTATCCAACCAAGGACCATGCATGGATATAACCTACAACCCTGCTCAGAGAGAGCCCATGGCAGCTCAGTATCCATGTGAGTTCCCTAGTAAAGAGGACAGAAATTGTTTCTGACATGAACTCGTGAGCTTCCCCTCCCCACTGAGGGAGGAGCAGCCTTGCTAGGCCACAGATGAGGACATTGCAACGATCCTGAAGATACCTGATAAGCTAGGGCCAGATGGAAGGAGAGGAGGACACCCCCTCTCAGTGGACTGAGGAGGGGGCAGGGAGGAGATGAGGGAGGGAGGGGAGGAATGGGAGGGAAAGAGGGAGAGGGCCACAGCTGGGATACAAGTGAATATATAAAATTATTTAAAAATAAATTATATTAATATATATAAAAAGAATACATCTTTTTTTCCCCCTAAAAATGCATTACAAAGCAGTAAATAGGTGACAAGGTGGAATCTTTATTAATCCCTGGAAAATGTAATAAATTAAATCATAGAGAAATGCTTTTCAAAAGCAGTAAGAACTAGATTTGGAAGTGAGTTAACTTTTTCATTGTAAGAGACATGAAATGATCTGAACCGTAATAGTGACAAGTTATTCATTAGCCATGAATTCCAATGCTCTGTGAGAAGTGGTGCTTCTGAGCCATGTAGAAAGGGCAGAGAAAGGAGCCAGTTCAGTCGACTGGAACATGTGACCCTTGTCACAACACTCCTTCAAGCGGAAGACCAAGTGTGAAGCTGAGTGCGGGTCTTGCTGAGTGCTGAGAGCAGTGCACAATCTAACGAACAGTTTCGCGCAAACCCAGGTTCTGCTGTGCACCATAAGGGACACAAAACTTGACTCTTAGGAAGTATTTACCAGACAACAGGCATCAAAGAAATGTCGTTTCCCATCCTCGCTTCTGCAGTGACAGAGGAGGAAGGATGGGAGGAAAGGGCAAAGTGTGTGTTTCTGTATGAAGAGCTTCCTTCCACTGCAGAGCAGTGAGAGCTCAGTCGAGGCTACCACCTGAACCAGCACATCCGTCCTGTGTGGGGAGCAGGAACAAGAAGGCTGGACAGTTACAACAGCCTCAAAGGCCAATGGAAAATTTAGATGTTTGTATATGCAAAAACTCAGGCAAGTCAAAGTGTGTCAATTGCGTGCATTAAAAACAAAACTTCAGTGACAATAACAAGCATTAGCGTTTCCTTTAAACGAAACTTCGAGTAGGTCAGATGGCCATAAGAGCTATCGTACCTGGGCAATGAAGATGCAGGCCATCCACTCCATCTGGGATTGCAAGCTCTCACAACACAGGTGCCTAAAAAGCAAGGTTTATAGAATAAGCACTGGTAATAGACAACTGCTCTTCCATACTGTGGTTAGTAATTAAATAGTCAGAATTATCTCTGGGGGTGCAGTGGTGCACGCCTGTAATCCCAGCACTCAGGGAGGCTGAGGCAGGCAGATCTCTGTGAGTTCGAGGCCAGCCTGTTCTACAAGGGAGTCCAGGACAGTCAGGGCTGCACAGAGAAACCCTGTATTGAAAAGCAAACAAACAAACAAACAAACAAAAAAGAATTATATCTGACTCTTCCAAACTTCTGGTTTTAGTCTGAAATCAAACTCAGACTAAGTCAGTAGGAGCGGTTTCAGTCTTCCGGGAAGCAAACATCAAATTGCCTTGCTGCACAAGATCAGCAACATTCCGGAAAAGCAAAGTCAGTGTCATTTGGTGTCTTCAGGCACATGGCCATAAAACAGCTTTTCTCCAGACACTCTGAGTGGAACATATGTGTACATTCATGAAGCAGCAGTTTTTTATTTTATTTTTTTAAGGCTTAGACATGGTCTCGTCAGACAAATATCACTACGCGTCTCTTGGCACTCACTCAATAATATTTTACTAAAACCCTAAATAAAGCAGCTTGTGCTCTCAAGCCTTGCGCAGTACGTCAGTGAAGCTGGCTATGCAAACAAATGCAGTAAGAGAGATCAAGAGCATCTGATGAAAAAAACCAGCAGATGTAGGTACTACAAGACCAGAGGGCTTGAGAAGAAGCTGCTTTCTGAAGAGGCAGATTTTGTACCTGTTGTTTGGATGAAATAATGGACATGCCGATAAAATTATACTCAGAACTATATTATATTATATTCCTGAACTTATAAATAATAAGTAAAAACACAATTTACATGGAAAAAACAGGAAAATGGCATGTCTATAACTTGTTTTGTTTTTCATTAGTCTTGCTAAGACACTGTCATTTTTCATCTCCAGGCAAATGTGAAACTATCTTATGTATGCAAAAATAAATGTAAAGTAATTAATAATGATTGCAGGAGAGGGTGTCTACCAAGGTTATGGTTTGAAGGAATGACACCTGATTTTGCTGGTTCATCAGGAAGTGGATGGAGGCTGGGAGGAAGGGAGCAGCCCATATGATTAAAGGTGAATCATGTGTAACTCACAGGTACAAGAAGCAGCAAACCAAAGTCTGATGCCCTATTCTCCCCTCAAGTACAAAAGAAAAACTAGGAAGAAATGAGGCTGATGAAGGCAAAAATCCCACAAGATTTTCTGTACAGGATTCACAGAAGGGTTTTTAAGCAGGAGAGAAAGTGTTCACTGGAGAAAAGACCATGGTGCTTGGGTAGAGAACGCGGTAGAAAACAAAAGCAGAGTCAGGCGTGTAAGAGGCAGAGAGACTCTCCATAAACCAGGCAGATCAAGACGCACGGGCCCCAAGGGTTGGGGTGAAGAAGGGACGAGGAAATATCTAACCTAATATAACTTGGGGACTGGCTGGACAGGAGGTCAGTGAATACCTGGTTTTCAGAGCATTCTGGGAGACAGGCAGGAGAAGGGAGACAATGGAAAACATGTTTGAAAACAGGATATGAGTTATTTTTTCAAGTGTCAACTTAGGTATATTAAAAAATAAATAAACAAAAAAACCCTTAATTTTGCCGATTCATTTCCTAAAAGCTGGATGCCACTGGCATCTACTGTGGAAGAAATGATGAAATTTCTATGGAAGAAATCAGATATAGTTTCTTGAAAGAGACATTGGCAAGGATGTAAGATTATAATTAACCAAACTTAATTCAAGTTTATTTCCTTTTTCTTGCCTATAGTTCTGCCTATGACATGATGTCATTATTTCCTCAAAATTCTAAATATTATATAAAATCAAAAGGCTGCCGTTATTAACTTACCAGTGATGTTTTTCAGAATAAGCCGTCAATCCCCAACTGCATCCCACAGAGAAACAAAAACAACAAGTTAAACACAGTCCTACCCTGGTCCTACGTCATGACATGACACGGCTAGAAAAGGCCCCTAACGGAACCCACCCAATAAAGGCACCACATGTTAGAGCCTGTGAAAATTAATCACTAGTGTTTTTATCTGATGTGCTATCATAAATAGCTGGTCACAGGTATTTTTATAAAGCAACACATAGCGGATGAAGATACTAATGAATAATATCTATGAAATGGCTAAAATCAGGCGTGTATATGTGTGCATGTGTTACGTGTGTATATGTCTTCAGCTTAAAACTAAACACAGAAGCAAGAAGAAGAAAATTTTCATTAATGGAATCTGAGAGTCACAGGTCATTAAAGAGTTTTCTGGAATACTGTAATAAAATTACTAATCTAATCAGAGTGAGTGTGATAACCAATTATGATATAAATAAAATGCTGGGTTCACCAAGTATTAAAAAGACACATAATGTTTAAGAGGGTCCATGTTCTTAGAGATATTCATCCAAATTTGTCTCAGCAAATAAAAAGAGATTGGCAAAGCCAGGATCAAAACACACCAGGCATCAGAAAGTTGAAGAGCAGGTTTGATTTCTTGTGTTTATTTAGTGACCTTGGAACCCAGACACTGCTGTGCTCTGTCAAGGAATGGGAGGCCAAGGAACCACATCCTAGAATTTGTTGAAGTCTCTCAAGGATGTCTCAAGACATCCAGGGCAGAGAGCAGTTACTAAGGATCTTGACCTTTGCTCCATGGAAATATTATCCCTCTTATATACTCATAAAGCCACTCAGTCTGCCCCAGGACCACAGGCACAGATGACGGACTCAAGATTTACAGGTGTTACACAATGCCACTTAGTGCTAAGCCCTTCAACAGACAATTCTTCCCCCTCCTCCCCCCACTAGACAACCCTTTCCTTTGAGACTTACCTGGTTGGGGGCTTCATTTTCTTTTTCACACCAAGATAAAACTTCATCACACTGAGAGGAAACATTTTGTCATGTTTGCTGCTCTGTAAGGGAAGAAAATTTAACCTGTAATTAAGTAGATTTTGAATCTCCTTAACATTGTAGGATAGTAATAACTGCATTCAGAATTCTTTTTGTCCCATGTGTATGCGTATACTACAAGTTTTGGCAAATAAAGACTAATTTGATTATAACATGAGCAAATAAATAAATTGAAGTAGAAAATGTATAAAATAGAATAATGTATAACATAGAATATAGGGTCTAGCTGTCGGACTGGTTTGGGTCAGATTTTATCACTAAATGAAAGAGAATTTTACACATTATGGATTTTACAGCGGGGAAACAGTCCATGTACATGCAAGGACACAGATTAAACTACAAGTAGTTACACTGAGGGAAACTGTCAGGGAGAACTTGTTCAAAAACATTGCAAAAGCACATTAAAAACATGTGCTTATTCCGGATCATTCACATGTTCCCCAACCCCTTTGAACATCTATGTTATCTGTGCTTAAGTAAGTAGCCAATACATGTTAAAAGTTGCTTGCAGAAGAGGAGTGGGAATGATCATAAGAGCCAGAGGTAGGGATGACTGAAGGAAACAAAAGCTTCCATCTCCAGCAACGTCTATCCATGTCTTATGTTTTATATTAGCATTTAATATATTAACGTGGAAATCTGGTTTCTTTTGAATAGAATTTGAATTGAATTGAAGTTGAAATTGAATTGAATTTCAAGTTGAATTGAAGTTTGACTTAATTTTGTTCTGTTATGAAGTCAAAAACTATTTTTTGAGAAAGTGCTCATGTGGCCTCAAACTCTAAACTCACTATGTTGCAGAGCATGGCCTTGATCCCTCTGCCCCCATTTCTCAAGGGCTAGAATTACAGAAATGTACCACAATACCAGGCTCACACATTCTTAACTTTCATTTAATTCAAGATATTCCCATACAGTTGACAGAAACTTGTTTTCACGGTCTTGTGAATTTTGATGGCTGCTACTTTAAAATATTTAATTATTTTATTATCCTGAAATATTCTAAGTTTTAATATAAGTGAAAATTTAAATTAAGTATTTTTCTTGACAACTAGTCTGCTCCAATTTATTTAACAAATATCTATAGCTAATAATTCTTATGACATAGTTTTAAAAATTAAGTCTAGATTAACAATTCTTTTACTGGACTTCAGAGTATCATCCTTCCGTGTTCACCTGTATATTCAGTTGTATTATTTAAAGATTTTCTGATGTATTACATATTCTTTTCATTTATTACAATTTATTCACTTTGTATCCCAGCTGTACACCTCTCCCTTATCCCCTCCCAACCCCATCCTACTCCCTCTTCTCCTCCTATGCACCTCCCCCCAGTCCACTGAGAGGGGAGGTCCTCCTCCCCTTCATCAGACTCCCATCCTATAAGGTTTCATCAGGACTGTCTTCATTGTCCTCCTCTGTGGCCTGGTAAGGCTGCTCCCCCCTCAGGGGGAGGTGGTCAAAGAGCCAGCCACTGAGCTCATGTTAGAGAAGTCCCTGTTCCCTTACTAGAACACCCACTTGGATACTGAGCTGCCATGGGCTACATCTGTGCAGAGATTCTAGGCTGTATCCATGAATGGTCCTTGGTTGGAGTGTTAGTCTCAGAAAAGACCCCTGTGCCCAGATATTTTGGTTCTGTTCCTCTCCTTATAGTACTGCATATTCTTAATGGTTGGAAAAATATTTCATGACTATTTCATTTTATCTATTTGACTTTGAGGTAAACTATTATTTTCATAGAGTTCTAAAAAATAACTCTGAGAATTATAATAGAGTTAGAAATCAATATCAGTAAGGTTAAATCAATTTTTATCAGTGAAGGTCTATACTTCCTTCAGATTTGCTTCTATTTATTTTTAAGGGCATTTTCTCTTCTAAGAACAACTGAAAAATGATTTTGATATTGATCTTATGACTCGCTAACTTCTTGAATTTTAAGGAGCAAACATTTAAAAAAGAATGTCTTTTGTGTGATCAGGAGGTATAGCCATTAGGTACCTCTCTGTAGGCTCTACCCAGGAAGCACAGGGCTGGCCATTAAGCCTGCATGCTATAAGGTGACTGTAACTTATGTCAGAGGTTAAATGACACTACAACTGAGGATAACATCCTCCTCAGCAGTGCAGGAGGCTAATCCCTGCTACACAGCACCATACTTGGCTACAGAGTAGAATGAAAGGCAGCAAGGCCAACAATAGGTGAATGGGGCCATTTGCATGCCTTAGAACCTATTCAGGACATTGGTAGGTCCAATGTCCTGCTTGTATTTTGAAAGTCTTTCTTGTAGGAGCTAAAGAGTATAAAGAAATTCCTCACGGCTCTCCTGCCACTGAAGCTTATTACTTCACACCACACTAAAATCATAACTGGCTAGGCAACTCAGCAGCTAGGAAGATAAATCTCTCATATGTTTCCATGTTCAAACTGAGATCCATTACAGGGAACTGCAAAGATCCCAATGGAAAGTTCCAGAAAAGTAAATCTCAGTTGGCAAAATACCTCTCCCCCCTTCTCTGGTATGTCCTATTTCTAGCGAATGTCTTCAAAAGTTCAACAAACTATACTTTTATGAAATGTACAATGTGTTGCTTGAGTTACTAAATTTCAAAGTAAAGTTATTAACTAAGTCAATTAAATAAGTGAACTTCAAATTATTCCTGGGGCTAAAAGGAGTTTGCTTATTAGTTCATGCAACTGTTAAGAATACCTCTCCCACCCTCATACTCATTTGCTTTTTTCACACCATTAAGAGTGTAATGGTAATATTCTTTTAAACCTCTCACCTTTTATGTAAATCAGGTCTGAACATATTTTAATTAACATTTTCTGTGCAGGGAAAACCTGTGAAAACAAAATCTATCTTCCCTTGTGTATTACTCTAATTTGTTGTTAATGAACATTCATAAATTATTTCTAATTAACAGTTGCTTTAAATATATTTCTCAGTTTATACTTTCTACTTCCTCCTCAGGAAATAATTTTCTAGATGTATACAGGGCACATATGTTAGTAAAACTGTCCCAGAGCTGAATCTTCGTATTTAGTGACTGGACTGCAATTCTTCAACTGCGGTCCCAATGCTCTGAAATCTTGGGTGCTTATGAGGTATTGCAGACATGCCCACATGTCTGTCTGTCTCCCATGTGAGCGCCCAGCACCCGCCTACAACAGATGAGGGCGTACGAGGTCAATGCAGTCTTGGTGCTGGCAATCAAACCTTGGTCCTCTGTAGGAGGTCACTGCGAATAAGCCTTGTGTAGCCATATTTAAACATTCTTGGTACTATGTGGATGAAAAGGTCCTACCATCTTCAAATAAATTGTCAGCCAAAATATGCAGCTAAAGTGATATTAATGTATTGTCCTGAGGCAGTCCTTTCACACACCCTTTGAAACCTGACATCTGGAAATGGATTTTGTCTTTATTGCTTATTGGTTATCTATGGTCTCTGGCCGGTTATGTAAAGTCTTTGTGACTTTTCAGGACACATGAAAAATTGAATAGCAAAAGTCCCGATTCCAGGGAGCTTTTAGAAAGATGGCGTGAAGCTAGCCAATGCCACACATTCTGCTGTCATACAGCAGTCATACTATTGTTATTTGGGGATATGGTGGTCACACTGCCGTTCTTTCCACTCCTGAAGAGAGTTGTTTTTACGGACTTCCATTGCTGTGCAGTAAAAAGAGTAGGGGTCTTGACTGGACTAAAATATGCAACTTCATTTTTAAAGCTCCCAGTGTGACATACAACTGAAAACACAACCCTGCACCAACACATTACAAGTATAGAAGATTAATGAGCAAGTACCCAAGAACAAGAAAAGGTTAACCAGGCTATGCTGTACAGTGTTAAACAATCAAGTGTAAAGGCTAGCTTTGATTTTCACAGATATAAATCTAAGTTTCACGAACCTTAAAATCCACTCATATAACTCGAAACATGTAGGAAAGTGCCTTATTTTTTTAAAAAAATTAGTTTTCCTCTGCAGAGAGAACAGAACCACAACACTAAACAGCAATGGTGTGACACTTTTGAGTGTGTCAGGTGGAATTAGGAGACAGAGAATGCTTCTCCCCAGATACTGCTCTATCTGTGACCTGGGAACTCTATGTCTATTTTTCTCCCCGGGCCAAGCAAACCCTTGAAAAATACTTTCAGCATAGACTGAACAGAATGGGGACACATGGTTGGCTACTGACTGCTGTGCTTCTTCTGTTCACCCATGTCGTGACATGCACTAGAAATCTTATCAGTAGTCTTCTATCTATGCGGACATTATTCTCCTAGTTATGGATACTTCTGTGAATGAAGCTGCCAACCAACAGCTTCATTTATAACCTGTGCAAGTGCTCAGGGGTGATTACTGGCAGATGTATGAATAACGTTATTGTGAAATTGTTGAAAGAGTCCTACATAATATTAGGATATTTCCCTTCCTCTAACTGTTCATAAACGCTCCAGTTACTCTACATCCCTGTCCAAGCTGGAGTTGCCGCTCATGATTTTCATGAAAACAAACGGTCTGTAAAATTGTATACTAATAATTTAGCATTAATTTTATGATAACTAATGATGGTGGACATATTTGGTTTAGTGGCTCATGAGTCCTTTCTATAGATTCCTTCATGTAGCATCTGCTCAATCCTTTGCTCAAGTGTTTTCTGAGATGACTTTCTTGTTGATTTGGAATGGCTTGCAATATCCTAGATGAGTCATTTTGTTTTTTCAGATATAGTTATTTTGAATATATTTATTCATTCTGCAACTTACCTATCCAATTCTTAGGGGTGTCTGTATAAGTAGATTTTGATAATAATATAAATTCACAAATATTTCACATTTCAAAAAAACTTCTTACACATATTCTATTTAAATATGAATATATTCAGTTTATAAAACTCACACCAAAATCATCATATTCTTAAGAGGAGCAGAGATGTTTAGTTACTTATTCATAACACTCAGCAGAGGTGAGCATTTCTTATGCCAAATTCAGCATTTTATAGCTGCATCAGTTATCTAACTCCACTTTCTAAAGCTCTGGTTCTTATTGCTACTTCACATTTCTTTAATAAAACTCAACACTTAAGGGGAATAATCTATAGAAGCCAGTAAATATGATTTGTTCAAATGTATAAGGAAGATATTAACATTTGTTACAGATTTGGGGTTTTGTCTTTTTAACACCACTCTTCATTAAATCTCGGTAACCTCACAAAAAGCTTCTTTTTTTGCCTTTAAACATGACATGCTCTCTATTGGCTACGATGCTGATGTATATGATAGTTTATGTTAACATGCTGAAAGTCTCTTTGGTGATGAAGCAATTTTCTTTCAAACAACAACATCAAAACCTGAGGTTCATAGAGAGGCCACAGGAAATTCTAGACGAAGTTACTGAATGATTGGGGTTACACCCCAAATACTGCAGGTAGTCACTGGCTAAATGCAAGCATGATTCTGAAGAAGATGATGGTGACTAGTGTCAGAGGAAGGTAAGAATATTCGCACAAAATAGTAATTCTCATGCACCAATCCTGCCTATCCAGTTACCTTTGGATCCTTGTAAATAAAGAGATGTCCATCTCGTAAAACAACGTATCGGTCTTGAAACTTATTCCCAGATAGTATTTTAGATGGTTCCTCTTTGAGCTTCAAGGCACCTTCTTTGATGCTTTTCTCTGTAAAACAGAACACAACTTCTGGAAATTGGGTTCATTTTCACTGATTGGGAACACAGTATAAACCATCTGTATTTTGAAATCTTAAAGATTTATTTTTATTTACATGTGTGTGTGTGTGCATGCCTCTGTGAGCCTGCGTGAGCATGTGTCTGCTTGAATGTGTGCCATATTAGTGTGGGTGTCACTGGAGGCCAGCAGTGGGCATTAAAGTGGAGCTATGGTTACAGATGGCTACCAACTGCCCACTGTGGGTGCTAGGAAATGAATCAGAGAGTAGTAAGTGTTCTTAACCATTGAGCCATCTCTCCAGATCAAAATAGGTAAAATGTCATTATTCCTTTTTGAAATGTCAGATGTATTTATTGATTGTGAGGTCATGGATGTAGATGGAGGTCAGGGGAAACTTGTAGAGTCAGTTCTCTGCTTCCTGTGTGAGTTCTAGAGATCAAACTCAGACCATCAGCCTTGGTGGTAAGAGCCTTTACTTCCCAAGCCACTGCGGTAGCCTCAAGATCATATTTCTAAACGTTGGTTAGATATTGAAAGATTATATTTTGGACACATGATATTAAATAAAACATACTAATAAAACAGTAAATCCACGTGTTCATAGTCTTTTTAGTGTGGCTCTCTAGAGGTCTATAATCCCTATATTCCTTCCTAGCACAATGACGCTTTATGTCCCTCAATCACTTCAGAGCACTGCAGTCTGGAGCGGCATGAGTGGTCAGGGCAGCCCCACCCCCCAGCGGACACGCATTCAATTTTCATTGGGTTCTATTTACCTAATCAGAAGTAGGTTTTACATATAATGTGGTCCAGGATATATCTACATATGCAAAGCATGACGCTGTGTAAATTTCTAAGTATAAGAGAGCATGAAAAAGTGAGAAATGGTATCATGTGCAAATCTACTTTCAATTGGGAAAGAGCAGCTATTTCAGAGAATTACTCTAATGCAGGAAATTGCTAAGCGATCAGCTTGGGGAAATCATCTAACTCAGCTTTGTTAGGGGAACAGGTCTGAGGAGTGGAAGCACTCTCTAAAGCACTAAATCTCCCAGAGAGTGATGCAGAGCACACACAAGCAGGCACTACTTCATTTAATATCTGTTTTCCTCTAATCAAATTCCAACGCCCTAATAGCTTTACTGCCATTCATGCATGGCTACCTGCAGCTTAGTGAAACTTGTTTAGTGACCTCTTGAGATACAAACAAACAAACAAAACCAAATGCTTTTCTCTAATTCTATCAGTTAGGAAAACTATTAGGGAGCAGAGGTGAAAAAGCCAGAGCACAGCTTCTGCCCTGAAGGCAGAGTTCAATGCTCATCGTTGCAAAAACAAAACAAATTCATGCACATAAAAAAATAAAAATAAATAAAACAGTAGATGATATACTCAAGGCAAACAGACATAGCATAAAAATGGGTCTTCTTTCTTTCAAACACAGATTTACAAATCTTTTGATTTATGTTTTTATATAAAAATACTAACTCAGTGGACTTGGGGAGTGGCATGCATGCAGAAAGGGGAGGGAGGGTGGGATTGGGAGGGGAGGAGGGAGGGGCTTATGGGGGGATACAAAATGAATAAAGTGTAAGTAATAAAAAATTAAAAAAAATAAAAAAGATTTCTATATCTACGACACTCTAAAATTTCTAAGATTAATGATATATAATATTTAACATATGTCATATGTGTATGCCACAATAAATAGGAACAACCATAAATGCATAATATCACATACACATGTATGCTCTATTTTGATTATGATGGCACATCTCTGTAATTCTGTAACTGAGGGGGCTAAGGTGGGACATAATTATTTTTCTTTCTAACAAAAAAAA
>NW_026596051.1:44389743-44461923 GCF_907164565.1 Psammomys obesus
AGATGAACTCACAAATCCTTATATAGTTGGAATTATACACATATAAAATTAATCATAGTAAGTCGTACCCTTTCCACACTGGATGTCTGAATCACATGCAGGCTGTGGGTACTGATCCTGTGAGCTGTCTTTTCCAGAATAACCACTGTGTCAGATACTGCATCTGTCTGTCTATCGCTCATCACTCATATCCTTACACTGATGTTCATCATTACCCATTAAGCTTCCTACTTTACATGTAAAAAACTTTTCACAGATCTTCTACCTTTTACCTAGTATTATGAAAAGTTAATATAAGAACCAGAGACTTGGTTCCTAACCCTACTGGCCTTTAAGCCCTGATATTTTAAATTCAATTCTTAGGTTTATCATGATTAATTATGTAAGTATCCCTATGATGGTTTTTCATACATAATTTTTGGGAGGAAAAGGAGAAGAAAGATATATTATTTGTGTCCCAAACAAGCCAATGTGAGGGAAAAGAAAACAAACAAACAAAACAGTTTGTCTTCTTCCTTTCACTTTCTTATCCTTTGGGGGAAGATGGTAAAGAAATAGCAACAATAGTTTTAACATTACACGCAAAGGAAATGATGACTGAGCAGTGGGTGAGGCAAGGCAGGTGTGACACTGGTACTAGACCTGGAGAAGTGTCATGGTACAGAAAAGGAGATTCCAATTGTCAGAAGACGTGCACTGGAGAGGGTCACTATTACACTCAGTTACAGGCAGCGTTCGTGCTGATGGAGCTGAGCTCTGACCGTACTGAAATGTGTTACAGCAGATTCAGAGGCTTGTTAACGAAGAGATAATTAATTCTTGTCACAAAATTTAAGTGTATTTTTTTTTTTCTGATCAGGATCACGACATGAAATGATTAAGGAGGATGAAAACCTTGCAGACCCAATTTCCTAGATAAAGAATAGAGTTGAAAATTAAGAGATAAGTATTAACACAGTCTGTCAAATACTACAATTGTAAAATGTCATACATTTCAAATTGAAGGGGTGAGAAGCATGAAGAATGGGTTGAGTTATCAAACATCGTTAGATTATAAATTCTTATAAATGTTTGTTGATGCTGATACTTGAAGCCTGTGTCATGTCAAATTATGTATTATAGAACATGTATCATGTGGAAGCAGGGTAGTCTCTAGAGACAGCACTTAATACTGTCTACTTTGTGAATATTGATAAAAATTAACTATTTATAGAATAGGTTAAAAGAAAGTTCTACAGCTTCCTAAAACACTATGCCATAACTGTTTAAAACTGTGTGCAAAGGATGAGTCCCATCTACTCAGGTCCATAGGAAAGCTATGGAGTGTTCATCAAACTAACAGCTGCCAACCTTATATATCTGCCACTGGTGACACAGGTTTCCAAAAATGAGTATGGCATTTCCTCTCCTAATTCTTAGTGAAAAACCCAGGAGAGCAAAAGTCCTTCTTCATTCCATCTGGTATTTTATTAGCATTTTTACATCTAGATGAGAAGACTTTATTAATATAAAAATATCAATAAAAAGTATAGCTCATCCATAGCATAGTATATACAAGGGAAAAGGAAATATTTTGCTATCATATTGCTGCATAGGAATTGCATGTTTCATAAAACCAAAACCCCTAGTGAAGTCTCCTTAAATGAGGTTCCTCAAACAGACAAATTTTTTGAGAGGTAGAGGACACAGAGAGCAAGTAAGATCAGTTTGAGGGTTAAGTACTAAAACCACAGCATGAATTAGAACAGAGTAAATGCTGATGAAGAAAGAAAAGATAACACCTCTGTTGTGGATATAAAGATGGTTTTGTTTTGGTCCCAGGTGTGGAATATGGGACTGATTCAAATGGTCTGCAGCAGCAGACTATTAGCCTCATGCATCTCAGAGAGAGGCTCTTTGCCAGCTGCAGACAGTTTGAATCTGAGCACTGTGTAGAGAGGATAAATGCCACAGCCCAGAGAGTGGAGCGAGGAGAAAGAACAAGGCTGTTCCTGCTTTCTCCTTGCTGCTACTGGATGCTGTTATGAGACAAGAAGATGGAGATCTCCTGAAATGAGGAAGGGACTGGCTCCAAGGAACCCAATGACCCTGACCAGCAGGAAGCAGCTAAGAAAGAACTGTGCCCCCTCTCCCACTAACCCTTTCTCTCTCCTGCCTGATGTTGAGGTGTTGGAACAGACTTGGGTGGAATAGGGAGAAGATATAAGAAACATTAATAAGTGTTTTTTAAATAGTACGCCAACGCCCATCTTTGCTGCAGCTTGAATTCTGAGGCCATGTGTTGGAGAAGATTTGGTCAAGGCTCATGGTGCTCTTGGGATGTGATGGAACCCATGTCAAGCGTTCTGTAAGGGAAGGATGCTGGGTCACTTGCGCATGCCCCTGAAGGGCAGATTGGGACCCTGACTTTGTTTCGTTGCTTCCTCCCTATCAAATGATAAGAAGCCCTCCTTGCGCTTCTCAACCCACCCAAATGTTTTGCCCCAGGACCAAAGGTCAACCACACACACACACACACAGAATCATTTGAGTGGTAAGACAGAAGAACTCTCTTCTCAGATGGTTCATCACAGATATCTGTTACAATGACAGGAACTGAGGAAGAGAAAATCAACAGAGGGCATGGGTCACAGGCATATGGGTCAGAAGTCTGTGAGATGGATCTTTGGGAGGAGTTTGGAAATGTTTGAAGAAGCATAATAGCAATCTAGCTTGGAATAAGCAGAAATTAATAGACTTTCTGGTCTCTACCACAGAAGACTAGACTGCAGATACATGTAGATAATAAAGGTTAGGACTGTGAGCTCAGTACAGAAACGAGGACCCTGTTGACAACTACAATAGACAGTGTTTCATCTTGGCAGAGAACATGTCCATATTTTATCCATGTCTTGAAATTTTGCTCAAGGCCAAGATGATGGACTAATTAGGGATAGAGGAAGCAATGAAGAGACGATTTTAAAGATGGAACAAGATTTTGGCAATACTGTCAATAGATATCTTTTACCCGCAAATATGATGAGGATGAAAATCAAACCCATTTCTTCAAGAAAAAAAAAATCAAAAGAATCTAGAACCTATTAACATATATACTATGCTTTATTTAGTAAAAATTTAACTTTACAGCTATTGTTTATGTTGTATTGTTTTGGAAACTTGAGGCAAAACCAAACTAAACAGAAGATATATTTCCAACTTCTACCAACAACTTTTATTAAGCCACGTAGTATGAGCACCAGTCCAGGTCATGGCAGAGACATTCTGGGTCTAGAATTTAAAGGACCAGGGGCAGGTGGGGTCTGCAGTGGGCACATACAAAGGTATACAAGAAAAATATCATCCCCCAGTGCTAATCAAACACAAAGAATTTATGATATTCTAAATAATACATTAAAAACAGAGAAGATAACAAAAGGAAAATCATAAGGTCAGACACAATACTTAACAATGGACAGAAGAGAAAGTATACATTTGCTAGAAGGACTGTCTAATCAAGAACAGAGACGCAGTGCTGAGAATAGCCGGAGATCGCCACAGGAGAAAAGAAAGGTCACTAGCAATCGATGGCACAGAACACCAGGGAGAGTGAAGCTGAAAGCAGGTCTGCTGAGTTTCCCAGGTGGGGGGTCACAGAGTCACTTGTCAGAGCAGGTCTGTCCAGGGGCACTGCAAGGAGATACTGAGCACTGACACCCAAGCACTAGGGATTCAGTAGTTTGATAAGACATACTGACAATATCATATTGTGTCTCATTAATTTTTAAAGAATTAATGCATGTAGAAAAGCAAATGAGTAAAAATACCAAGATGGAGTGATGAAGGAGTGCATAATAATCCCTTCCATTCTAATGCCGACTTTAATATTCCAAATAATGCACCCTGGGGTAGTCTAACATTGAATTTTAATTTTAGCCTGAGCTTGTGGGTGGCAAGGTTTTCCTTTTGGCAGTTTGACAGCTATACTTGAAAGGGTCCCAAGACCTTAGTAGGTATCAGCTAGACAGATGGTCAAGGTACAGTGAAATTCTGCATCTTAGTTTTTTTTCCTGGAGGTCTTTAAAACCAAACGTTGTCATTAGAATGTTAAGTTTATTCAGCATTTGCCAAGCAGAGTAGTCAAGGTGTTTTAAAAGGTCTCTTTATTCTTCAGTTTCTTTGGGGGAAAAGATGACAAGGTGATTCGTTGATGATAGAAGAAAATCAAGCTGCCAAAAGCAAAATTTATGCTATACCTAAACTTATTGATTTGTGGGCCATAATCTTTTAATATGCATCCTCTGTTCTTACTAAATAAGAGCACACAAGAATAAGATGATGGGAAGGTGACATTTAGGATATTGGTATAAGTCAAACTGTTTGTCCTTATGAACAAAAACATTATTTGATGAGGCAGCAACAGAGACACCTAACACTTTATACTACATTTATATAGCTAATGAAAGAATTAATTATTCTGATGAGCAACATCATAGGAAGTCAACCTCAAGTGGTGATAACATATGTCAAGATGGGCACAGAGATACAACGGAATTCATAATGAGAGGAGGATCTTTAGGAAAACAGCAAATGTTAGTAAAGGCTTGTCACAAAGTGTCTTTCATGTATAAGGAATTTAAGAATCTCTAGCATGAAAGCCACTCACCTAGCTCTTCATTTTCAATGACTTCAAATGTGGCCCAAATATCACCTTTTGTAGGAACAATATTTTTTATTGCTAATATATCATTGGTTAACTCTTCAGCTTCCATCATAGGAGAGATCTGGAAGAGAAGGAATATATTTTCAGTGTCTGACACAGAAGTAGGCAGTGCTAGGACGATAAGGTTCCCTATCTCATGATGCTTCAAGCACAAAGAAAACATCACAATGAGATTTTCTCCACAAAATACACTGTAATGTCAAGGTAAAGAGATACTGTAATATAGACACTTTGGGGAGAACCATTTTGTACCATTAGTAAGCAATTAGGTCACTCGTAAGAGATGCACCTAGGCTCAAATAAAGGGGAAGAAGATAGAAGGGAGGGGATAGGAAGTCCACAAGACCAACAGAGACTAACCAGAGCCCAGGGTATGCTAAGACTGAAGCACCATCCTAGGACCATGCATGGACTAGACAGATATAGGCCCTCTACACAGATGTAGCTGATGCACAGCTTGGGCTCCATGCGGGTTTGTCTCCGACATGGACTCTGTAACCTGCTTTTTGATCACTTCCCCCTGGCAGCGTTGCTTCGCTAGGCCACATGGGAAGAGGATGCAGGCAGTGATACAACTGTACTGGCTTTTGTGGACTGGTGAGGGGGCTCCCCTTTTCAGAGGAGTGGGGGAGGGGAAAAGAGGGAAGAGGGGTGGAGTGGATCCAGGAGGAGAGGAGAGGAGGAGGCTACAATTGGGATGTAAAGTGAATGAATAAATAAATAAAACAAACAAATAAAAACAACAACAAAAAACAATCTAACCCCAAATCCTTACCAGACAAGTCTGATAATTCTCTCACAGCAAAACTTTCCACTTGTCTCTTTCTAATCAAGAGTTTAGAGTTACTTTGTTCAGCCTGAACTCTAAGTAACAGAAAGATGATTAGATAATATCTGTCATGCCAAGAAGCCCCAGGGTTTTGGTGTCTGTGGTGTTCCCTGCCACGCCAAGTGACAGATGGTGGCATACCAACATACAGAGCACATTCAAGCTACTGTTTCCAGATTCAGTTGATTCTGCAGTGCCACTCTGGGGCTCCGACCTACAAGTGTCTCAAAGCCAGTGGCCATTGTCTCAGCATGCCACCTTTTCAGGGACTCTGGGGTTTCTTTTTCGCTTAGAACTTGACAATTTTGATTGCATATTATTAAAACACAAGAGGTTTTTCTTTAGCTAGAATTCACTGATAATGTTAAACAGCATATTAACAATTAGAACATCACAGCTGTAACTTAGGTTTGCATGATTTTAGCCACGGAATAGCCTAACTTAATCCTTTTTTATTTAGAGAAACTTGAAGAACTGCAAGCCTACAAAGGATCCCAGCTGGTAACAGCACGGAGAGCATGAAAACAGGAAGCAGTGGGAACAGCAGGTGAGAGACTCTGTGATGCCTCAAATCTGCATTGCTGTAAATTTTTTAAATTAATTTTATCATGTATTTGCATGTTTCCCCTCTATGTATGTTTGTGCACCACATCCATGCCTGATATCAGCTGAGACAAGAAGAAAGATTCAGATTCCCTAGAACTGGATGTACAGATGGTGTGAGCCACCATGTGGTTTCTGGGAATCAAACTTGGGTCTTAAAGAAGGGCAGCCATTGCTCTTCACTGCTGAGCCATTTCTCCTGACCTGGAAAGATTCTCTTAAAAAAAAAAAAAAAAAGGTATAGCATTGTTCAAAAGAGCTACAAGCAAGTGAGAAATGAAATATGTAAAACAGGTAACAGGCAGTGCCTTGAACTCCACACTCAGGAAAGCATTAACTTGTGGAATGCAAACAGCAGTGCAGTGAATATCTGTTTGGGGTTATGATGATCCAGGTTTGTGCTGGGCCATTAATGTCTTTTAATCATCAGTTTCCCTTTCCTCAAACTTGGTCTATCCCCTTCCTCCAGGGGATGAAAAACATGATGGTTTTTCAGTCTTAAAGCTATATGCACATGGTACTGACTACTGCTGAAGAGTTTGTTACTGCTGTTTGGCTTTTCAAGGTCATCTGAAGTTAGACAGTCTCTTATTTAAATATAGTGAGAAAATATGAAAACTTTGCCAAACTGTAATAATTAGTACAAATTCATTAGAAAGACAAAATCAAAACAAGCTTTAAAAGAATACGTATATGCATATGTAGTCCATAAAATATACTTTAAAATATATAAGTATCTTCTTATATGCATACATACAAAGTTAAATCATGTATTCTGTATCTTCTAGCATCAACACTAGACTTTTGTTGAGTGATTCAATCTGTAACTTGAATCGTAAAACCTTCTCGGATCCTCTAGGACCACAGCCACACAGTCAGAATAACATGTGTGATGTGACGAATTAATAGAAAATGCCTCTCCTAAGATCTGATCACAGAAGCCGTGACTATGTTCCAGCTCCACATCCTCATCAAGGCTAATGGCATACAGTCACAATACATAATAACTGGAACTGCCTAAGCGAACAGTCACAATCTATTTAACATCATGAAGAGTTTAAAACAGCTAATACAGCGAATTTCTTTTACACAGACAAATGTGTACTCCTTACACAGAAAAATCATCTTACCAAGCAAGATTATGAAATAGCACTGCTGCTATACTTAAAGAAGACCAATCATTAAATTCTATAATATGAAAAATATCTATTTGTAACTCACCTCAAAGAAAGAGTTACCTAATAATTAAGTTTAAATGTTGGGGTGTAAGAAACGAGACGGGGTGTTACCACTACTATTAATAATAATAGCTACTTATGAAACAGATGTTTGGAAAATAATTTGCTCTGTGTTTACATAAATTTTAATTAGAAAGTCATTTTTAGGTAAGAAAATGGAGGAGAAAGCGGGCAAATAACTTGCTTCATGTTACAATTTCATGAAAAGGAGAAGCAATATTGGCTCTCAGTTCACTTTCTAGGATCTGTAGAGCAATCTTAACTAATATAAGACGATGTTCTCTTCCAAACAACTAAACTACTAGATTCCTAGAAGATACGTCGAGGGGAAGTCAATATTGCTCTCAGTCACTGTTTGAACTGAGGAGAGCTTAAACTATAAAACAGGCTAGAAAAACATGTCAGCGAAAACCGGCTCTTAGGATTCCAACAGCAGCACTCACCCGAATTATAATACTACAGTCAGGTTCCTTCCTTTCCACATACACTTCAATGAGCAGGTCCCCAGCCTGGGACACCTAGAAAAGGCAGGTGTGAAGACAGCACAGGTAAGTACAACACAAAGAGAGCCCAAAGTTTAGACTCTAAACAAACAGTACTGATAGCAAAAGCAATCCCAGTATGATTGTTTTTTCATGCCACACTCAAGGCCTTAGTGTCTTCAAACACTGATGCAGTGACTCTAGAATGGAAGAAGGCTCCATTGTCAATGAGAGTTTAAGAACCACTGAATACATAAGGCTCTTAATCCATCTGTACATAATCTTGAAAGACAAAATAAGCCTCGTTAAATTTTCATGCAGCTGCCACATTCAAATACTGAAATTGGGAGAGGTAAGTCACATCAGAGCTGAATTAAAGTTATAAACAGGAAGGTAACTTAGCAAGGACAGTAAGAGTAAAATAACAGAATAAGGTAGGCAAACAAGATAAGCATTAGTTTGAATTATTCTTCCTAAAGCATTTAGGAATGCTTATTTGAGCCATTACATGCCAAAGTTTAAGTTAAAAACTATAAAGTAAAAAGAAAACGAACAAGACAGCACAGTACAGAGCAAGAGAATAAAGTGGAGGCTAAAGAATCAGATTATCTGCTTTGATACCCTGCTAGGTGGAGTCTTTCAGAGGCCCTCTGTGGTAGGCTCCTGTCCTGTTTCCTGTTTTCTCCCTCTTTCAATTTCCATCCCATTTCCTTTTCTGAGTAAGGATTGATCATCACACCCATGATCCTCCTTCTTGCTTAGCTTCTTTAGGTGTACAGATTTTAGTATGTTTATCCTATATTATATGTCTAATATCCACTTATAAGTGAGTATATACCATATGTGTCTTGCTGCTTCTGGGATTCCTCATCAGGATGATCTTTTCTAGTTCCCACCATCTGCCTGAAAATTTTGTGATTTCTTTGTTTATATTTCTGAGTAGTATTCCACTGTGTAAATGTACCACAATTTCTGTATCCATTCCTCCACTGAGGGACATCTGGGTTGTTTCCAGACTCTGGCTATTACAAATAAAGCTGCTATGAACATAAATGAACAAATGCCCTTGTTGTGTACTTGAGCATATTTTGGATATATGCCTAGGAGTGGTATAGCTGGTTCTTGAGGTAGCACTATTTCCAATTGTTTGAGAAGATGCCAGATTGATTTCCAAAGTGGTTGTACAAGTTTATATTCCCACCAATAATGGAGGGGGGTTCCCCTTTCTCCACATCCTCTCCAGCATATATTGTCATTTGAGTTTTTGATTTTAGGTATTCTGATGTAAGGTGAAATCTCAGGGTCATTTTGATTTGCATTTCCCTGATGACTAAGGACGTTGCGCATTTCTTTAAGTGTTTCTCTGCCACTCAATATTCCTCTACAGAAAATTCTGTTTGGCTCTGTACCCCATTTTTAATTGGATTATTTGATTTGTTGCTTTTTAACTTCTTTAGTTCTTTATATATTCTGAATATTAGCCCTATGTATGTATGTATGTATTTATGTATGTATGTATGTATGTATGTATGTATGTATCTATCTATCTATCTATCTATCTATCTATCTATCTATCTATCTATCTATTTTAGACATCTACTCTACTTAAAACATCTATCGACCACTAATATTTTAAAATATTTTGCGATATAATCACTCTCAAGTTAAATTTCCCCTATTTAAAAATTTAATGAGTAAATCTAATGAGAAATATTTAAAATGTACTTTCAAGAAGTACTTATTTTGTCACTATACACACAGAAAAGCTTATTTCTAATGCTTTTTTCTCAGTTTTGATTCTATATACAATTTCTAAGGAGAAAGATAAAGCCGGCTTTTTTGCTTTTCACTGTTTGTATAAACATCACATCAAGAACAAAACATTTCAACAATCATAAAAGGCAAATGTGCAGAACACACAGGGTGAGCCAAGCAATAAAGTAAGCTAAGGAATTAAAACAGCGTAAAGTAACATTGCAAAACAGAGCTTTAAACAGACTGAAGCAAGATTCAAGCAGAAAGAACTAAAGTTCCTACATTACTCTTACTGCCTTTCTCAATTATTATATAACATGTAATTGTCTTACATGTGAGTCTAGTGTCCTAGACTCAATTCCTTGTTGTAAAATATAAGCCGGTACTCAGCCCATAATGACAGATTAGACTGCCAAAGATTCCTCTCAGGCTCACAATCATTCATTTCAGGACTGAATAACATCCATATCAACTGAGAATTATAAGCACTGATAATAAGCCAGATTATTTTTAGTTTAGTTAAAGTTAACTCCTCTGAAAGCTGCATTAATTACTTTTGGTCAAAATGGAGGGACTCATTTGTTAAGTAATTAATATCACAGTATTAGTCTGAGGAGAATCTAAGCATGCGTTCATCTGCTTCGTGTAGAAGGAGAGCTGTAATGATTCCCTTAATTGGAAGCAGACATTTCAGGACTGAAGCAAACTTTGGGTCTCACTAATAAGCAGGAATTTGCCTCATTATCTGAGTGTAATTTTGAACGGAGTACATTTGACCCATTTCTATTATTTACAGTGAAGCCCGGAATCCATTATCATTCCTGGTTTCCAGAAGATGATTAATGATCAACCTTAAGTTGTTCCAGTAAATTCATCAAACAAAGTAATAAACCCTGGAGAGGCATGGTGCATCCTAAACAGAGAAAGCCAGTGTAATGTTCCCAGGAAAGCAAGGTGGGATTTAGAAAAACAGACTGTAGATAAAAGTTAGTAGAAATGGTCTCATTACACTCACTGGAGAGCATGCAGAGTGGAAGCATTCAAGAAATCATTTATAATTCTCTATGGATAAGGGATAAAATCATTATGCTATGTGATTTTGCAATTTATTATGGTATTTCTTTGGCTTTAAATGCTTCCTTTGAAAACCACTGGCATAGCCAATAGTGTTTTGTTTTCAATAAATATTAACCATTGGTTACTTAATATTAACATGTTATATTAACATGTTCTGCACGTATGCATCAAGTTTCCGTTGCCCCATTCCTTCATCAGTCTCTTTTACTTTGCTCTGAATAGAGATCTGAACACACATAACACATGTATCCACAGAGGTTTTGTTTTTAGGTCCTTAGAGACTAACTCTTACTACTCACTTGGGTGTCCTTCCACTTGGTTATAAAGCTATTTTCTATGTCCATTTGTCTGACTTGGTCTTCTTTAACCTGTTTAAAATATAATTTGGAATATTCTAATAATGTAGTGCACACAGAGCAAGGATGCTCTTTCTCACCTCAATCCTCAGAAATGTAAATAACAACAAACTGCAAATAGACCAGGATGGCTACAGTTAGCATCATCTTGATCACAGGAGCCCCCAAGGAGGGCAGCAAGAAGCCAGCTGGACAGAGCCTAGTAGGGCTCAGAATATGCTTTGATGATATCCCTTCAGATTGCAGAGTTTACTCACAGAAAACCATCGAGCTTTACAAGCACAAGTTCCCATGGACAAAAGTGCTTGCAGGTGAGAAACAAGACAGGTCACTCAAACCCAAATATTCCCTAAAGGGCTTATTAAACGTTTAATAAAAATGTAAGTTCAACCAAACCATGAAGGTAACCATTTAGCTATGTTAACATAATAAAGAGAGCATGTAAAGCCACATTTACTTTTGTTTATCTCAGCATCAGATCATTTCAAAGAAGCTACTGTTGATCAAAAACAAAACAAAAAAACAAACAAACCCAGAAATACAGGAAGAAATGAGGAAGAGACCAAAGAGCAATGAAAAGGCAGTTCTGGTATGGACTCTCCTAGAAATTAAATTACAAACTGTTATGTTGATTAAATCATTTATTTTCCTGTACTAAGGAATCCTGTGATTAATTATAACGAGAATAAAAAAAAATCTCAAGATTATTAAACTGCAATACCAACTCATTTGGTTTCACACATCTGTACCCACAGAACCCAAGTAACTATCACCTAAGCGAGCTTTGAATGGCCTAGACCAAAGAGGTGGTGTGAAAGTCGTTTACATAATGGAAGGGACTTTTTTTCCCAGAACCACCAAAGCCTAGCCTTATTTTATTTTCTTTAAACTATAAAAACATTGGTATTCTAATAGTATACTAATAAAACATACTCACTTCAGAGAACTGCAAACTGAAAAATAGACACAAATAAGGACTTAGTAAAAGCCATAAGACAATGCTTCATAATTCTCCTCCAATTCAAGCACAGTAAAAAAAAAAAAAACCTCAAGAGTAAATTCAATTGCAGCATTTAACAGGCTTTTGTTGATCGGTGATTTTGTTAAATTCATAAATTCACACCTCTTGGTAGACATACTGAATGCATATACACAGTGAGGAGAAAACACACACAATCCTGTAAATAGCAGGCTGTCCAACAGACAACAGATGGTGAAAATATTTAAAAGCTGCTGCTTCATTTAAATAAATGGTTACTCTTTTAAAAGGCAATTATATCTAAAAACTTCAAATTTAACTATCTTTTAAAGTCCCTATTTTTAAATATCCACATGGACCTGAGTAACATTCTGAAATAATCACTGCATTTTGCAAGGTGCAAGGCTTATTAGTCACTGAAACAAATAGAGGACATAAAATTCTTACCTCAAATATTTCCACATAATTATTGATTAGATCTTCAATTACATTGACTTCTTCACTAGTCTGTCCCTTAGTTTGAAATAAGCAGGATGAAAAGACCAACGCCAAGTTATGGGCATTCATCTGATTGATTTCTGAGCATTTCTGAACCCTGTTAAGGGAAAGTATTTCTCATTATGACATACTTGTATTCAAGAATTTCATAGAAATATAAATTAAAATACTGTTATAATTTTAAACATATACACAGAGTATGAAGCTCTCCAAAACAAAATTTAAGTAGAGATTTAAAGAAGTGGAGACTTATAGTGTAGTTAAGAACAGAAGAAAAGTTACTGTTGAAAGAAGCAATGCCTGACACTCAGAGACTGAGAATATGCAAACAGTGGCAGCCAGTGAACAACCTATGCCCAGTGCAGAAGTCCTGGCTTGAAACAGTGCATGTGGCTACACCACACATGGAAGAGGGAGGGCAGTAAGTCAAGAGGGTACAGTCCTTACAGAGCTCGTCTGACCACTCATGAGGGATTTCAGGTGACACGCAAGGCTACACTTTCGACAAAGTGCGCCCTCTACAATGCACACACTCCTTCACCAAAGCCAATGGCGGTTTCCTAGTTGCTTATCTGTCACTAGCCAGCCAGTCTCATCAGGGCGGCTGCTATACTAAGCCAGACTTGATGAGACAACTACTTTCCCTTTGACAAATCAAAGTTCAGCGGTTGTACAGGACGTAAGTCCTTTCATAACAGGTTTTAATCAAGTGGGATATCAGTACATCTCAAAAAAGCAAATGTATAATTAAAAAATGAAGTCATACTTAGCTTAGTTAAGAATACCTGTATTTTATCATTTATTAATGTGTTTTATTTCATTTTGTGGGTGTTTTGCCTACAAGTGTGTATGTACACCATTGTGTGTGTGTAATGTCCAGGTAGAACAGAAGAGGAACTGAATCTCCAGGAAATGGAGCTACGGATTATGTTTTGATGCCATATCGTATGCTGACAATGGAATGAACCTCAGCGCTCTGTATGATCATAAGTGATCCTCCCTGCTGAGCTACTCTTCAACCCCAGGAATGCCTTCATAAAATGAACAGATATTGACAAGTAACTAATTCTCCTTATCAATAAGCTATCGCCTTTGGGCACTGTAAAGAGCACCTGACATATTCACCCATACGAGTTAAACGTGCTTCAAAACAAGGCATCCCCATGAGGAGGCTGGGTACAGGTACAAAAATGTCCATAGAGAAGTTTGAATACAAGTTCACATGCCTGTTTACGATCTCTGTTGAGATCTCGTTGAGTTTCACTAATTGAATATAGAGCTGTTGCTTGACTCGACTTAATTATAGTGGAAACACACACATACACACACACCCCAAGAGACAACAAACTTTTCCTGAGTATAGACTCTTAAAGATGCTTTGCAACAGGGAGTAAGCATGATAGTAAAATATTTGACAATGTCATAGTAGAGAGCAAAGTTGCAAAGCAGAGGTTAGATAAAGAAACTGCAATCACTGTACACAGTTTATGAGAAAGCAACAACGCAAGCCCTCCTCCAAACCACTGCTGCACTCGTAGCTCACTAGACTGTAAACATCTACAGAAATTATCTGTGTGTCCGCCTGTTACTCGGATCTCAGCCAGAGACTCTTGCTTTCATCATACCATCGTGCACAATGAGTACAAGCTGAGTGGAATTAAGTGGCTGTTACCGACGGCAGAAATGAGTCGTCATCCAGGTGAGGTAGTGAATTAAAAGCTGTATTACTCTAATGGCCTCCACGGTGACTCACACTTTTGATGGCATTACCCAATTCCTGAATTTCTTGAGACTGACTGAGTAAAACCATCCCTCCATGGACCTCCTTAGCTCTCAATACTTTTAGTTTCTCTGAGAGCCTCCATTTCCAGAAAACAAACGAACAAACAAACAAACAAACAAACAAAAAAACAACAAAAAATGTACACTGCAGAATTTTTTTCTTTTTGCTATCCAGATATTGCTATTCCCCAGTATTTCATAAGGAGAGTTCCGATAGTCTTACTCTGACCTTCTCATCAGAGTCCAAGGAAGTGTTTGCTAATTAGGTTCGCCTATCTCTTCTCAAGTGTTTCCTTTGCAAGAGCTACAATGCTAAGCCAGATGTAGTCATTTCTCATAATCCAAATGCCCACACATGACTACAAAGGCTTTCACAACCTCTTGCCAGGCAGCTATAAATGTTCTCATCACCCGGTACTCATACGTCTCAGGAGACAACTCCACCCATGGACTGGGTTTTTCTTCAGTCTCTTGCTTCCTTGCTCCTTTAGACAAGCTCCCTCGTGATGTTCCTGAACTCCTGGGCTCAAGCAATTCTTTACAACTTCCTGAGCAGCTGTGACCACCTTGTATACATCTTTGCTAGAAATCCAGTTCATAAGTCTCTTTCCCGGAACTGCAGACTTTCCTCGGACCTCAGCACATATTGACTCCTTCATTTTATAATTCTAAAATTTTATATTAATTTTTCCTAGAATACCACATATGTATCTGTATGAAGCAATGTGAATACATGTTTTATCGGATGGGGCTATACCCCACCATGGAGTCATGCTTAACATTTACAATCCTGACCACCAAAGAGAACAAATTCCAAAGACAAAACAAAAACAAAAATGAAGGTAGACAAAATGCTAAACCAAAAAAAAAAAAAAAACCAAAAAAACATTTTTATAGTAATAATTATTGTGTTTGGCTGCCAGAGACGTACATTGTGGAATATTTCTAAGTCATTTTTAAATCAGCTACTTTTATTTTAAAAAAATCTATACCATAAGTTTATAAAATTCACAAATTAAAACACTGTATCCTGAGACATCTCCCTGCTACAGAACAAGGGTCTTCAGAATTCAGTCACTTGATCTCTCCTCTATGGTTCTATGCATCACGCTATAAAATTTCCTATTTAAACATCTGTCCCCATATATTATAGGAAAAAAAAACAAGCCTGTGTAATAGTAGCTATATTTATAGTGTATAATAAGAAAATCATTCCTTTTCCAATTTCATACTCAAAAGATTTCAGTCTCTTGATTATTAACTGAATGCGGTGTGCTGCTGCATGCCAAGTATTTCCTATTTATTTAAAAACACCCCTAACATATTCAACTGTTAAGTATACTTAATTACAAAAGTGTAGGGTAAAGCAACAGCTCTTAAGATGTGAAGGGTTTACAGTGAGACATGGGAGGTCACCTACACAACTTTAAATTTAAAAATAATGCCATTATTTGCAGTTTAAACATGCCCAGAAATTTCAGGAGTCCACCCACCTGTAAAGATGTTCAATTATAGCTGCCAGTGTGACTCTGTTGACCACCGGAAGAGTGCGTATAAATGCTCTGTATTTTTCAGTTCTTCCCTTTTCATCTTGTATATCTAGGGAGAGAATTCTTTGCATTTAAACTAATCATTCATACTGTAAATTTATCTTTCAATATTATTCAATAGTTATATGTATATAAGTGATATAGTCAAGTTTCAAGAGGAAACTACTCAAACTTTTAACACAATTGACTGTTATTCTGAAAAATCAAACCTGTTTACACAAGCCTACACAGTCATATATTCTAGTCCTTATAATTTGTAATTTAAAATTCAGCACTTTCAACATGGGAGGGCAAAAGGGTTTTCTATATAGCCCATTTTATGGACTTTTACATCTTAACAGGAAAACATTCAACAAATTCTCCAAATTTTAGTACACATTGAAAAGATAAGCCAAAAGGTGTATTACATCTAGTTACAGAAGGGCTATATCTTTTGTATTTGAAAATGAGATTCTGACCCCCTTTCCTTATGAAATCTTAAATATCTTTCCAAAGTTATGAGACACCCTAGATCTATGAACTGCACTGTTCCTTTGATTTATATAAAGGGCCTATTGCCAGCCTTCAATCTGGCTGCCTTCAAATCTCAGACGAAGAAATAGAGCAATGTGGAAAAGGTGATGTACAGGTCTTGATACCATGATTCAGATTTAGAAGATAATGGGCCTTTGGCCTCTGTCATGAAAATAATTTAATGGGTCCATCAAAAGACAAACCTTGCTGTAACTCCAGAGGACAAACCTTGCTGTGACTGAGAACTGGGCACTCTGCACACTGTAGACAGAGTTGGGGTGAAGTGGACTGGCAGTGTGGTCCAGTCTATTAGCACTGGAAACACCAGCCATTCCTCAGCGCAGCAACTTCTGCCGACTTTGCGTCTGTTCAGATTCACTCCGCAGTGACTACGGGAAGCTACAAGTTTTCATTTGCTGTTTAGCTACCTGGGCATTCCTCAAGAAAAACCAGGGACATTCCAAACATTCCCTTTCTTTTCCTTCTCTTTAGCAGCTTTATTTTTCTCATCTGCTTATTTTATTCTCTTTACATCTTTGTAGCCCCTTCCTTCCTCCCATCCCAGTCCCACCTTCTCTCCCTCCTCACTTCTTTTTTTTTTTTTTTTTTTTTTTTTTCTCAGAAAAGGGAAGCTTCCTTTCCCATCCACCCCAGCTCATCAAGTAAGTCGCATCAGGCCCAAATGTATCTTCTTTTGTGGCCTGGCAAGGAAGTCACACCAGGGGAGAGTCATCTAAAAGATAGCAAGTTGTGTCCCATGCAGGCCCCACAAAGCCTCAGTTGCCCATCTGTTACGTCTTTGTAGGGGGTCTAAGTGCAGTTCATGCACGGTCCTTGGTTGATGCGTCAGTCTCAGCAAACCTCTCCGGGCCCTGGTTAGTTGGCTGTTATTTTGCTTTTGCAGCTCCTGTCACTTCTGGGTCCTTTTCTCTTTCCTCCTACTGTTCTCCAAGACTGCCTGTGCACTGACCAGTGTTTGGCTGTGAGTCTCAGCAGCTGTTCTGAGGTGACCAAAGAGCAGTCAACCGTGTTTGCGACGCAGGCAGCCCCTGCTTCCCTCACTCGGGAACCCACACGGAGTCACAGGCGTCTAGGTCCTCTCCATGCCTGGTCCTTGGCTGGTGCATCAATTTCTGCAGGACCCCATGGGCTCAGATTTTTCAGCTTTGCTGGTCTCATTGTGGGGCTCCAGTCCTCTTTGTGTCCTTCTATCCTACCCTTCTTCCATAAGCTATGCTGAACTCTGCCCAAGGTTTGGCTGAGTCTCTCAGCAACTGCTTCAATCCCCTGTTGGGTGAAGCCTTTCAGAGAACCCTCTATAGTAGACTCCCATCCTGTTCCCTCTCTTCCACCTCTTCTGGTATCTATCCTGTTTGCCATTCTGAATCAGCATCCTCCCTAGGGTTCTCCTTGTTGTTTAGCTTCTTTAGTCTGTAGATAGTTATCCTATATTATCCAGCTAATCCCTACTTATAAGTGAGTGTACACCATGCATGTCTTTCTGCTTCTGGGTTACCTCACTCAGGATGCTGTCTAGTTCCATCCATTTGCCCGTAGTTTTCATGATTTCCTTGTTTTTAATAGCTGAGTAGTATTTCATTGTGTAAATATACCATAGCTTACACCTGTGCATGTCTTACTCATGCTATGGCAGGCTCTGCAAGTTCCTTTGTGTTCAGTTATGTTGTGGGTTTTGCTTTTTTCTTTTTTGAGAGAGAGAGAACCAAAGAGAGAATACAAAATGTTGGGTGGGTAGAGAGGTGGGAGGACCTGGAAGAATTTAGGGAAGGGAAAAGAATTTGATCCAAACACTTTGTCTAAATCATTTGTCAACACAGTAGTAGGGAAACCTTGAGACTGTAATCCTTGGGCAGTGCTGAGTCCAGGCAGACAACGTCAGCCCTCATGATTATGAGGCGACAGAATGCTAGGGAAGTGTCAGACGATCTTGATGATCCTGATGTTGAAATCAAGATAAAATGCACATTAAAAATGTGATTAAAACTACAATTTTTATACTGTTTTCGCCTGGACTGCACATGTAAAATACAATATTTTAATTTACCAATTTTGGGCCAATAGTTTTATTGCATAAGTAAATAAAAATCATGAAAATAAAACAAATAATTAAGTATAAAAAAGAATTCAGATAATTCAATAGCGTTCTTAGAACATTCGCTTAGTCTATAAGTAACTGGCATGCCACTGAAAGAATTCGTTGTTATTTTGTTTGCTGTGTTTTAAGACAGGTTTCTCAGTGTGGTCACCGCTGTTCTGGATTTCACTCTGTAGACCCAACTGTTCTTGCAGTCAGAGATCCACCTGCCTCTGCCTCCAGTATGCTGGATTGAAAGGCATTAGCCAGCACTGCATGGAAAAATCAAGTTTTTATCTTCTTTTTGGGAGTGGGATGTTCAAGACAGGGTTTTTATGTGTAACAGCCCGGGCTGTCCTTGAACTCTCTTTATAGACCAGGCTGGCTTCAAACTCACAGAGACCTGCCTGCCTCTTCTTTCTCAGTCCAAGAGTTAGTGGTCCACTATCACACCTAATTTACTACACGGATTCTTAGCTTTGATTGAGACAGACACTGGAAGTTCTCCTATGAGTCACCCAAAATCATAGCTTAGGGTGAGGTCCAGCAGTAGGCATGCAGGAATGCCTGAGACATATTGGCTCTACAAACAAAAGATCTTCTAAGAGATGTCTCCAAGAAAAAAATTCTCAAATACCTCATCCCCAGGTCAAAGACAAAAACTACTTTCTGGAATAGGCTTAGCACTTGCCAAGGGCCTCTTCTGGGTCAGCTGACTACAGGGAAGATTTGTCTTCACTCACATTTTTAGCAAACACTTATTGGCTGTCTAGTTTTTGATGAATAATTTTACATGAAGACAAAATTTATTTTTTCAAAAATTACATCTATTATAATTTCACAGTTACTCCTGCTAAAACTATCTTTAAAATGAGAACTGCAAGAAAACTGGCCTCATGGAGACATATTATCTAACGAAATAGTTTACAACCTGGAAAATTATACTGACATCTCTCCTTGGGATTACAGTTAATCCTCTTGATTAGAGAAATGTTTGGAAGCAAGCCATAGATGAACTTCTGAATTATGAAACACTACAATTTTTTTGTGACAATTTTATTCTCTCTTGCAATATTATTAAAGGATTTTAGGAAAACTTTTTAAAACTGCGATTATTTTGTGATATAATTTCAAAATTAATACCATCAAAAATATTATTTTAGTTTAAGATTGTACATGATAGCTGAATTTCCACTTTTCAAAACAGATTATTATATAAGAAATATATTTATTATGATGATAGTAATTATGACATATAAAAGTCATAATTATTATTACAATATATAAAAATCTAAAAGTTAAAAACTGGAAATACAAAGATTGAAAATAGAAATTATGAGAACACTTTAGACATATGAGAAATGTTAGTAGTTTACTAAAAAAATAAAAAATATACTTCTTATAAGTGTGGAATAAAAGCAATAAAATAATGAAAGGTAAAAATATCAAATGTACTATTAAAATGTAAAAAAAGTAAACAAATATTAAGATGTTCTTATCGTTGGAATGCTTCAGCAAAGGAGCTGGTTTAGTTACTGTATGAAAACAATGTTTAATAAAAGTAACATAACCCATTAGAGACCTTAATAAAGCATTGACCTATTAACAGGTTTATGTCGTAAAGTCCATGTGATGTAACACAACTTTACCTTATTAAGTGGAATCCCCAGAAAACGAATAATTTTTTTTTCAGTTATATTAGTAAGAGTTGAGGTGAATGACAAGAGAAAGAAGCGCTTTCCAGTACTTTCCAGATGACAAGAGATTTAAAAGAAAAGTTAGAAGGCAGGCGTGAGGTGCTGACCCAAGGGCATTACCTAACGCGGAGACCCAGTACGGATAGAGCTCCTTCGTGAGAAGCGCATCCCCAATGTCAGACAAGAACTGCTTCAGCACGCCCGTCACGTCTTCAAGCTGATGTTTTCCAGCTCGTAGCTTAACACTCCTCGCGTCCTTTCTGAAACTCTCCCGGAGTTCACTTACACGCAAAGGATCGCCATTCTTTTGATAAATGTATTTGCATCCTAACCCTGTGATAAAAATTTAGAAAGTCATATAAAGAAGCGTCCTAGTCATAATATCCTTTGATATCCTAGGAGCAGAAAGGTTCTTCTGAGGTATGATGCACACAGTAATCATCAGACATTAGGCTAAAGGCCTTGCACCCTCCATTTTAAATGTGAAACTGATGAACAAACCATACTCAGCCGACATCCAGTTCTTCATATTATCATTTGAAAGGTAATTTTACCTCGAGAGAGATTTCCCCATGTTCTCAGAAAACAAGCTTACCTACTTGGCAATGACAATATAAAATTTGGGTATGTACTTTTTCATCTCCTCATCACAGAATCTTACTGGCTAAGATCTAACTTCCTGCCCAATGTGCTTGCTTCCCTACCATAAAGGTCTAAGCCCCTCAAAGCCAAGGAGCCATGAGTTAAGTCTTTTTTTTTCTACAACTGTCAGGAACAGTACATGGGAGAACTGAAAAGGCATTTGGTGAATGACTTTTTACAAAGTAATTTCAACTACGTGCCTGGGAGACAGGATTCCTCACTGAGGGTTTTTCTAATATCTAGTAATTGAACAACTTTAGCAGACTGCATGAAATTGTGAAAACAGAGCTGGCAAGAAGTCACAGTGAGCAAACCTTCTTGCTCCCCAGGTTGCAACCTTAGATTGGATCCCAAGGAACCACAAGGCAGAAGAGAGCTGAATCTTGCAAACTAACCTCTGGCCTACACACACATGCTGTGGCGTGTACACACACACACACACACACACACGTTTAAAAGTATTGAATATACTTTATAAAAATTGAAAACAATTCCTTCAAGAATTAACTATTATGTTTAATTAAAAGATTAAATCCGTGATACATTTTGAACTTGGTAAAGTTCAAACAGTTAACATGAAGAGCTCAAAGAACTGCCCTTTATATGTTAATCCAAATCTATAATATTTAAAGTAATTGCTACTATGGATATTGAGGCATATATTTGAGTTCTGTGCAGTACTCCAAGTTTCTGTCAAATCTTTATGTTAGTGAGTATAACATAAAGGTTTTATCCCATATTCTGCAAAAGATATAATCTTTTATTGTTTTTTTTTTACTTTAATTCAGAAGTTAATATACTTTCCATTATTTATAAAGTTCTAACATACAAGTTATTGGAATTTCGATGGGTATTGCATTGAATCAGTAGAGCTTTTGGTAGGATGACCATTTTTACTATTTTTTTTTATATTTTTCATGCAGTATTTTTATTAGATATTTGTTGGAGATAAATCTTTATGAGAGATAGGGACAGGTAGGATTAACACAGAAAGAAACTGAGCCACAGTGCAGACCCGTTTTGGCCCAATGGAAAGCTTTGCAGGAAAAAAAAAATCATCCTATGTTATTGTCCCAGATAGGATGAATATGACCAGTGTTTTTATTTATTTTTCTTTTTTTAATTTTACTTTTTATTTATTGCAATTTATTCACTTTGTATCCCCGCTGCAGCCCCCTCCCTCAACTCCTCCAAATCCCACCCTCTCTCCCTCTTCTGTTCCCATGCCCCTCCCCAAGTACACTGTCAGGGAAGGTCCTCCTCCCCTTCCATCTGACCCTAGACTACCAAGTCTCATCAGGACTGGTTGCATTGTCTTCTTCTGTGGCCTGATAAGGCTGCTCCCCCTTCAGGGGGAGGTGATCAAAGAGCTAGCCACTGAGCTCATGTCAGAGACAGTCCCTGTTCCCATTATTAGGGAACTCTCTTGGATACTGAGCTGCCATGGGCTACAACATTGCAGGGGTTCTAGGTTATCTCCATGCATGGTCCTTGGTTGGAGTATCAGTCTCAGAAAAGACCCCTGTGCCAAGATTTTTTGGTGCTGTTGCTCTCCTTGTGGAGCTCCTATTCCCTTTAGGTCTTTCTATCTCCCCTTCTTTCATAAGATCCCATGCATTTTGCCCAAAGTTTGACTATGAGTATCAACATCTGCTTGGATACCCTGCTGGGTAGAGGCCCTCTGTGGTAGGATCTTGTCCTGTTTCCTGTTTTCTTCCTCTTCTGATGTCTATCTTGTTTGTCTTTCTGAATGAGAATTAAGCATCTTACCCAGGGTCCTCCTTCTTGCTTAGCTGCTTTAGGTGTATAGATTTTAGTATATTTATCCTTTATTACATGTCTAATAACCACTTATGAGTGAGTATATACCATGTGTGTCTTTCTGCTTCAGGGTTACCTCACTCAAGATGATCTTTTCTATTTCCCAACATTTGCCTGAAAATTTCATGATTATCTGGGTTTTAATTGCTGAGTAGTATTCCATTGTGAAAATGTGCCTCAATTTCTATATCCATTCCTCAGTTGAGGGGCATCTGGGTTGTTTCTAGCTTCTGGCTATTACAAATAAAGCTGCTACGAACATGGTTGAACAAATGTCCTTGTGTATTTGAGCATCTTTTGGATATATGTCTAGGAGTGGTATAGCTGGATCAACTTATAAGTGGATACTAGTCATAAAGTACAGGCCAACCAGGCTACAATCACAGATCCAAAGAAGCTAAGTAACAAGGGGGGACCAAGGGGCTACGGTGCAATCTCACTGAGCAGGAGAAATGGATTAAACATGGAGGCAAGGACTCGGGGTGTGGGGAGAATGGAAGAAGGGGACTGGATGGGGCATGGTGTGTGGACAGGAACAGGAAGGATGAGCTAGGAATGGAAACTCCTGGGAATCTGTGAGGGTGATCCTAGATACAACTCCCAGCAGTGGGGGATGCGGTGGCTGAACTGGCCATCTATACCTGGCAGACAGGAGCCTGGCATAAATGCTGTCAGTGTGTCTTCACCCAGTAACTGTTGGAAGCTGATGTAGAGACCCACAGCCAAACACTGAGTGGAGCTTGGAGAGTACTGTGGAAGAGGGGAAGAGAGGATCGAGGGAGACAGAGGGGTAAGGACACCTACAGTCAAATAACCCGTGTCCATAGGGACCCACAGAGACTGACCCACCAGACGGAGAAGGCGCTGGACAGACGTAGGTCCTCCGCACACATGTAGCAAGTGTGCAGCTAGGCCTTCACGTGGGACTCCTAAGCAGGAGCTGTCCCTGACTGCGGCCTTTGGATCCCTCTCCCCTAACTGGGCTGCCCTGTCTAGCCACAGTGGAAGAGGATGAGCCCAGTCTTACAGTGACTTCATATATGGGAGTTGGTTGATGGCCATGTAAGGCCTCCCCTTTTCTGGGGATAGATGGGAAAAAGGTGGATGGAGGGTAGGGGATGGCAGATGAAGGGACTAGGAGGAGAGAATGGAGGAGAAGCTGAGATTGGGATAAATAAATAACACACACATATATATGAGATACAGTTGAAACAATCTACTTCTTAATAATCCTAAATTCAAAGAAACACCACAGGGAAACTTCTGATCTTCCCAAAGAAACATTCAATTGGTTTCACCGGAACTACCCAGGTTATTTTAGTTATCTGTCAGCTTAGAAAGATGCTGGGCCACCATGAAACTAAGATAAAGTGAACGTTCCCTGTGAGTTTATGCCCTTCCTAACACCTTGTGCACTCTCACGTAACCCTGTGAAATGCAGCCACGCTAACGTGGATGAGCACAGAACATGAAGACACCATTTCCAGTACTCAAACAGGACTATAGGTGATAAGAAACATTTACATGCACCACGGTGGCAGAGAAATCCCTATAGCAAGGCCTGCATATACAGTTATGTGAAAAGTCTCAGTATGCATGCAGCACAGACAATAAAGAATGAAAAAAAGCATACTTGGACTACAATTGACGCAAAATGCTTAACACGACTGTCTTACCAAAAGAGCTTAAGTGCACATATTGCAAATCTAACCTCTGAAAATGATGTTCTATCAGAGTGCTTATTTCTAACACAACATCATCTATCACTTCGTCAGCTTCATATATAGCATAGGTGATCCAGGTGAGCTGCCCACTCTGCTTGTTTCGTAACAACACAATATTTTACTATGTCTTTCTCACTACTTATGTCCTCTTCTCAACTTAAAACATCCCAAACACCTATAACATTAAGATAATTAGAAAGTTAATACTTCAGAATTACTAGATCTATTGTTTTATTCCTTTCCACATTTTTTCTTACATAAATGGGATTTTCCATCATTTGAAAGATGGAAATACATTATATTCAAAATGCAAGTCTGAGTATAAGTATATACACATACATATATAAATTATATACATTATATATACATATACATATGTTTATGTATATACACATGAAAGCAGTAGAGCACTAGCCTAACGTGCATAAGGTCCTGGATGTGAACCCAGAACCATAGAAATTAAATACTTTCTATCTTTTAGAAATATGACTGATGTATGGGACTAAAAGGTAATTGAGGGTTCCCAATAATCTGAAAATACGTATGAAGATAAAGGTTATTTTCCAGGTAAATTTTGAAAACCAACCCAATCACATAAAATTATGTGATATACACTTCTGCCCAATAGCCTTATGAATGTACTAAACATACACATATCTTGTGCTTGCTAACAGAAAGTACATGATTTTGTATATTATCCCATGCTCACTATTTCTAAAAATCATACTTATGCGTGGTGAGCTCCTCTTTGCTTTGTTCTAGAACTTTTAATATTAAAAATAGTCCTTACACTCTGGCCAAAGTTTGTCTGTGAGTCTCAGCCTCTGCTTTAATACTTCCTCAGTACAGTCTTTCAGGCCACCTTCTTCCCTCCTCCCTCTCTTCTCCTGCTTCCAATGTCTATCATATTTGTCCTTCTCATGAGGACTGAGCATCTTCCCTAGTTTCCTCCTTGTTCAGCTTTCTTTAGGAACATAGATTTTAGTATGTTTATCCTATATTATGTCTAGTATCCACTTATAAGTGAGTTTATACCCAAGCGTGTCTTTCTGCTTCTGGATTACCTCACTCAAGATGATCTTTTCTAGTTCCCACCATCTGCCTGCAAATTTCCTGTACAGGGAGTCTTTTTTTTTTTTTTTAATTTTTATTTTTCTTTTTAGTTACAATTTGTTAACTCTGTGTCCCAGCTGTATCCCGCTCCCTCATTCCCTCCCCCTCCCCAACTCCCTCCCTGGTCTCCTCCCTGCCCCTTTCCAAGTCCACTGAGAGGTCCCCTTTCATTTGACCCTGTTTTATCAGGTATCTTCAAGGCTGGCTGCAAAGTCCTCCTCTGTGGCCTAACAGGACTGCTCCTCCCCTGGGGTGGGGGAGGTCAAAGAGCCTGCCCTTGAGATCCTGTTAGAAATAGTCCTTGTTCCCCTTACTTTGGAAAACTACTTGGTTACTGAGCTACCACGGGCCACATCCGTACAGGGAGTCTTATGAAAAGAAGGGAGAGACAGAAAGACCTGGAGGGGAAAGGAGCTCCAAAAGGTGACCAACAGAGCCAAAAAGACCCTGAGCCCTGGTGCCCCTGCAGAGACTGATACCCCAACCAAGGACAATGCATGGAGAGGACATAAAACCCAGGTTCAGATGTAGCCAATAGACTCTAGTGGGGTCCATAATAAGGCAACCAGGGGCTTTTTCTAGCATGAACTCAGTGACAGGCTTTCTAACCACCTACCCCTACGCGGGAATAGCCTTGCCAGGCCACAGAGGAAGATAATGCCGCCAGTCCTGATGAGACCTGATAAGCTAGGGTCAAACAGAAGGAGAGGAGGACCTCCCCTATCAGTGGACTCTCCTATCGGGGCATAGGGGTAGAAGAGGGAGCAGAGGTGGGATTTGGAGGGGATGAGGAAGGGGTCACCTGGGATACAAATTGAATGAACTGTAATAAATGGTAATAAATACCATTTTGTGTACATTTTTAACTATTTTATTTAATGGGTCACATAGCATTTTCATGGACAGGATGGACCAAGGTGATAGTGGGGAAGTTTTACCAGTGTCAGGAGTGTTGCTGGAGAAGGAATGGGGACAACTGAGCAGTGACCGAGTTTTCAGTTTTCACTGGTGTCCTTACAAAGGGAAAGGCGTATTCGTTCCAATGGAGGTACCACTTAAAAGCTGTAAGAATGATACCCCGCATTCTAGGAGTTGAACAAACACTCTGTGAGACTTACCATACTGTGTAACAAATGCTATGCAGCTGTTCACAATGATGGGGACGTCGTTTTTGCAGAGCTGCTGATCTTGTAATGCGTTACCATCTGTACCTGCTGCTTTTTCAATTGCAGTATGCCAGACTGTGAAATCCAACTTGGTATGCCCATGGATGTACAGCGTTCTGTCAAGTTCAAAAAGCACTTCATATTATAATTTTTCTTTTCCTAAAATTATTTTCAACATAGATCACCCTAAAATCTACATATATATGATCATATCTCATACATTAAAAAAACAAACAAACAAACAAAACAAAACAAAAACTTTTCCTTTACTTTCCACCCCACCAGGTTTCTCTCTGTCCCTCTGGTCTCGGTTAAGGTCACATAGCACAGAGGAAGCTCTACAGTCTTTCTCTTCCAATTCCCTAGCTCTCCAGTTCCATCTTTAAATAACTGTGGCAAACATCACCAGTGCCTTCAAAAATGTCCCTGGCTAAGAAAAAATATTTTATAATTGTTGATTTCATTGCGTTTAAGAAATGAGAAGAAAGAAAACAAATGTGACTTGCCTTTTCTTTTCCTATTTCCATTCTTTGAGATCAGTCATATCTACCCCCAATCTCACCTCCTCACTGACTCTATAGACTAGGAATGGCCCACTGTCCTGTCATTAGGGTAATGTTTTCATCATCTCCACACATTCTAGTGACTCCTAATTCCAGATCAGATGATTGCCAGGCTACGACGGGCCTCAGTGAGCGACCTTGCTAAAATCAAGGGCAATTGTAAAGCTAGATCTGGAGGCTCATGTCTGTAGCCCCAGCTCTTGGGAGAGGAAGGGGGCGGGCAGGAGGATCACAAATTCAAGATAAGCTAAACAGGGTGTTCCCAGCTGGCAGCAATTACATAGCAAGAGGAGGCTCTAGGAAGTCAGAAGTAAATACAAGGCGGGACTGTAAACAGGTCTTCCAAACTTGAGACATAGCTGCACTATGCTTCCTGTTACGGCTTTGAGGAGCTCTCTGCTTCACGCTTGGAAACTGATGGTACCAGCACACAACTGAGCACCCTGCAGATATTCTATTTATGCCCAAAAGCATGCTGCCAAGAAGCACTGCATTTGGAGCCCTCCAACCCTGGGGCAGAAATCTGCAAGTTTTCACTGTTGTCATAACCAACTGTCCTGGGAACTCTAAGTCTCAACTTACCCTACTCCAAAATGACTCTTCTGAAGTTCAGAATTCATTACTCTACTTCATATTTCCTCCCAATCACTTCCATACAAGTTTCATATTTTTTGATTTCTATAATCTGAAACACTCACTTTGTCTATTAGTCGTCTATGATACTTCAGAAGTTTCCTCTTCTCTTTTGAGGTCATGAAAACCCCTGACAGAATTATTTTTTGATGTCCTCTTTCAGGGTTCTATTCCTTACTGTTACCAGAGTATTATTTCAACAAGATGAGGCTAATGACACTAGCTCTGGGTAATTGTCATGTTTTCAATGCTTTGGTTTTCTAAATGAAGGGTCTTTCTGACTTGGCCTGAGTTTTCCACTGCAACCTTGTAACATCTCATCTTTGGCCACATGAAGCCCACTCCTGTCCAATGACTAAACCCAGGTGGGCCTCCCAGGTGCTCTCTGATAACCCCCACACTATGGACCACGGGTTCCCCCCTTAATCAACAGTTGCTTTTTCCTATCCTTCTACCATCTGCTGTTCCTGTGCAACTTACTGGTCAGATGCCAAACTTTGCGCTGACAAGCAAGAAAAGTACTTTGGTCTCTGCCCAAGGCCTGTTTCCTCTATTTGCTGGTATATGTTTTCATAAACCAGTAAACATTCCATATAACATTTGGAAAAATGTTATCTTCACTACAAAATTTAAAACATTAAATACTAATACACCCCAAGTACATTTACCCAAAAGCAGTTGTTACCAAAAAGCAGTGGGCTGTAACCCTGACCCTTCTTGATAGGATCACAGATCACACTTCTGTGAATCAGATATTTACATTACAATTCACAACAGTAGCAAAACTGCAGTTGTGAAGTAGCAATAAGAATAATTTTAGGACTGGGGTCCACCACAACCTGAGGAACTATATCAATGGGTCACAGTGTTACAAAGGTTGAGAACCTCTGCTCAGAGCACTGCTCAGTCTTGTTTTTCAGATATGAGCTGGATACTTTGGATTCAGCAACAGTAACAGAAGAACAAGCTGATGAAGTCTTGAGGGAGTCAGTGAGGAGGAATGAAATCTTTCACATTGCTGAACAACACTGACAGTGACTTAAAAAAAAAAGAAAGAAAATCTACTATCCTTTCCTATTTTTTTTTTTTTTCTCTCCTTGCAGTGCTCTTCCTGGAAGACAAAGCCAACGACAGCACTCTAATACAATGCTGAAGTTGTTGGAACTTTTTACTAACATTTGTGCTTTTAATCTTTGGCTCTTGCTTTCTGACACCTTCATCTATTGCTTTTATTTTCCACTCTACCACAACTGCCCAGACCCACAGATTTTATAATTTTCTCTTTGAGGAATTCTGACAAATGGTCCAATAGTTCTGCAATGCTGTAGCTTTTCCATTTATTTTATATCATCCAAAGCGTCCTACCTCTGAGTGTGTGTCTACATGAAATATCAAAGCACATTATTTTCAGAAACAGCAAGCCCTTGCATATGTGCTCCTAGTTAAAATCCTGCTTTTCTTAACTCAGAAAAAAAATATATATAATAAATTTATAATATATATAGATAAATATAGTAACAACTTTTTCTGATTTTTATTTAAATAGATTTTTACTTCATAATTTAGTTGCCAATATAACATAAAACCCTTGAAAACCCAATGGATGAGTATTCCAGTAGCAAGTGATACAAACCCAAAATGTAGCAGTCATCCTTTAAGACCAGTATAACCCTGTCACTAACTGTATCTCAAACTCTGAATTTCCTTCTAGTCAGACGAAATCCACACACTGGGTTAGCTGTCTGCCTGTGAACTAGTGAGGGGTAAAACAAGTAATGACAAGTTAACTCCTGTGTCAACTTGTCAAACAGTGAATCTTAAAACATATCATCTACAGCAGCCCAAGGGATGGCTCACATTTAATTCTATCTATTCAACAGCCTTCCATTCTAATGCTTTTTTAAACTCTAAATACACCAAATATCCTAAGACATTTTCTATGCAAATGATGACCAACCTTGTATTTTCAAGTTAGTAAACACCTGTTTCATATTTTGAAAGAATTTCAAGTAAACATTCACTTCTGTATTCAATATATGAAAAACTTACTTTTGATGAACTCTAGCTACAGCAGATTTATATATTATCATTGGCAATTTTCCAAAAATAAATCAGTCATATAAAAACATTCAATTTGTTATTATTAATTAAGGCAGCTCAATAAAGTCTAAAAGCTACGTCCCAGGACAAATGTATAAAATTCTCTTAAAATTGCAATATAGAAATGAATTAGTGTTTAGAGTGATTTGAGCCTCGTCAACTGAAAGGAACCTAAAATCTCTTGAGACAGACACTCAGTAAATCAGACTGCACAAAAAACAAACTTATCTGTAAATAAATAAAGTTGAGACCCTAATACCGTATACCATAAATATGATTTAAACAGAGAATAGCCTAAGCATTTACAAAAAGTGAAAACCCAGCTCCTCAGCAGAAATATGGTCACCAATCATTAAAAAAACTACATAAAATGCCAGAGACATTATACATAAACCGGTCTAACAAAGTAGATCTACATGTATAGATATGTATAGACAACATACATATCTACAGATGTACATGTATAGATATAAAAACAGCAATGTCAGATGTTTTCAAAACATTGATGACATGGATGAAGTAGTGTAAGCAACAAGACAAATAAAGTATTTTATAAAGTGCACAAATATTCTGAAGTGACATTTGGTAATATGTACCAAGAAACTTAACATGCAATTCCAAGTTTTAACAAATACAAAGATTTCCAAGCACAAAACACTGCCACAAGCATATAATCTGAAGTGAAGGCAAAAAAAAAAATCTGTTTCTGTTCTTCCATCATGCATGTGTGTGCATAGCAACAAACATATTTGGTAGAGCATCTGAACATAAACATAAGCTTAGATATGCCAAATTTGGGAAAGGTCAACTGACTTGGAATATATTATCCTATACATCTGGATAAGGCATATATAGAACAGAGAATATTTCATTATATCCATATATAAATTCTATAATATTTTCCAGAACATCAAACTGTCATAAATTAAAACACTCATAAATATTTTGTCTCTTTCCTCTTGTACATCTCTGTTCTAAAAAGCTATAAAAAACAAATGATATAAATCACAGTATGTACTCATCCCTGAAGGCCAGTCACGTGGACAGACTTCTGAAGCCTGTCACCTGGCCTTTTGCACTGAGCTTTGAGCCAGAAAGAGCTTGCCTGCCAAGCTCTTCATTTATGAAAAGCACAATAAAACATAGAAGATATTTTTCTGAGGCCCAAGGATAGGAAGGGCTGGGAATCTAACTTTTTAATTTTAAAAATCCCATACAATCACATAATCTGCTTTAATCAAATCGTCTCTGTGTCCCCTCCTACAATTTCCCACCTACCCCGCCCCTGCCCCTACCCCTCACTTTTTCCTCCCAACTCTATGCGCTTTTATTCAAACTCACCCGGCTACTCAGGGCTGCCCACAGGAGCATGGATATAGGGCCACCTACTGGAGATGGCCAGCCTGTCAGGAGCCATGTCTCTGAAGAGAGCTGACTCTTCTGAAGCAACCATCAGCTGCCAATAACTCACTTCTAATACTGCCAGCCACAACCTAGTTCACGATCCTGTACTTGAGCAACGAAAATCTAAACTCTCGGTCTTCAATTCTAGTGCTTGCTTGTTGTAGGTGTGACGCTAACGTAGCTTCCTATTCTTATGACAGGATCAGGAAGCATAGTTTCTTGAAGAAGCTGGATCAAAGGCCTTACTGGAAAGGACCTGGAACTTGGTCTATTGGAACACAGTGGGATCTATTTCTCCCTATGAGAGGAGAATCAAAACTGGGTTTGCTTGTGTAAGCCTTTAATCCCAGTTTTCAGGAAACAGAAGCAGACAGACTTGTGAGTTCAAAGGTGGCTGGTTCTCCAGAGAAAATGTCCTGCCTTCAAGTGGGAGAGACAGAGATGGGCAGACAGGAAGCGGAGAGAAGCATGTATCCTATCTTGGAGAGTGTTCTGTATCTGCAGTGGGTATGGCTATAAGACATCTTTGGTAATGCTCACCGAGATTTCCTTCCTACTTCTTAAACAAGCTCAAGGAAGAATACGATAATCACCACTGTAGGCTTTTTGTTTCTAATGGGAAAAGATGAAGCATTTTACTGTGAGTGACATTTGCTCATTAGTTTATAGCGCACTCACTTTAATTGTGTGGTCAAAATAGGTTTACCAATGCTTATTCCCATGTGACTGCTACCAAAACCAATACATAAAACATTTCCATCATTTAAAAACTCCTGCATAATTCTTTGCAGTGAATCCTTTCTTCTATCCATCATTAAGGAAAATCTGGTCAGTTCTCTGTCACTATATATTAGCCTACTAGCTCTATCATTTCCTATAAATGAAAGGCAATGCTGTTTCTCTTTTGCATCTTTTTTCATTTATTCAGCACAATATTCTTAAGGTTTGGTTATGCTGTTAATACAGATACATTCAGAATTAATTAATAGTATTTAATTAATTAGTATTCTATGTATAACTGTCCATCACAGTTTGTACATTCACTCATTAGGGAACACCTAGTTTCTTCTCACTTTTTAATTTTAGAACCTGCGGTGATTTGAACCTTTGTGCTGTTATGACTATATGTTGTGATCTATTTTTAGTAAACATGCTGAAGCTAACTCACTAGAGTATAGAATGAGTATACATTAACTGTATTAAAAAATTAATCTGTCATTGGGAAATGGCTCAGGGAATACAGTGTTTGCCACACAGGTGTGAGGACCACGTTTAGCACCAAGCAGAAGACAGTTAGGGTGGTGGCCTACCTAACACTGAAGAAGTAGCTGTGTAGGATTGCTCGGCAAGCTGGTTAGATAGGCTAGTCACATCTTGCAGTCCCAGGCTAAGCCTCAGAACCTGCCTCAGCAAATAAAGTGGAGAGGGACAAAGAAAGACATCCACAGTCAACTTCTGTCCTCCACACACACCAGAGAACCCATGCATGTGTCATGCACACGTGTTCGCATACACACAAATACACATGTACACCAAACATACACACACAAACATAATCGAGCTAAATTACTCTCCAAAATGAGTGTTGATTTTATATCATACCTAACCAACCCTCTTACTGCTGTTTTAGAATCTTAAGTTTTCCATTCACCAAACATTTATTCCTTCAGTTTGTTGAAACAGAAACGGTTTCTCTGTGTAGCCCTGGCTGTCCTAGAACTTACTCTGTAGACCAGGCAGGCCTCAAACTCATGAGAACTGCCTGCCTCTGACTCCCAAGTGCTGGGAATAAAGCTAGGCACCACCACTGCCTTACTGATATTTTATCTTGTTTTGTCTTTTTCCTTAATAAGCTCATTTAAGTAACAAAATTTCTAAATTGGCAGCTATAGAAAAGGTTCAAGACAAGGATTGGGTAGAATGTAATATATAATCTAGGCTCGCCTCTAATTTATAATCTTCCTGTTTTGGCCTCCAAAATGTAAGGCAACAGAGGTGAACCATCAAGCCCACATTTACGTTTCTAAACCTGAAAAAAAGTATTACATATTTTATTTTTAACTACAGTCCAAGATTTGCAACTGTATTTCAATTGTCATTCTATTATTTATACTTTTTATCAAGTTTGTTTTTCATGCTGAACATGATTGCTTAGTTCATGTTATCTGAACTGTTTAATTGTATTTTAAGTGTAAAATAAGTATAAAATTGTCCATAAAATTCCATCTTATTTTAAAGAATAAAATGACCCACAGTAAAGTTTCTTCTTACCCTTGCCAATAGTAATGTTTATTTGCTGTTCTTTCTTCTACTTAGAGAACACAAAAAAAAAAATGACTTTATCGACTTTATTTATATATATTTTTCCTTTTCAGTATGTGGGTCAAGCACGTGGCTTGCCAGCATGTTAGCGATTGCTGTATCCCTGAGACAGATTCTCAGCCCAAGAACCCACATTTGTACTGAATATATCTTTTCAAATATTGTGTTTTTTGAGCTCTAGAAGTTACATTTGCCCCATTTATGTATATATATCTAGCGTATACTGCAATCTCAACACTTAGGAAGCTGAGGATGAGAAGAATAAGTTCAAGACTGGACTGTGCTACAATTTTCCCCTCAATTAAACATTTATAATAATACATGTGTTCTTTGACATCTCAGGATATATTTATAATATTTAAACATTAGTTTTACAGTATTTGCTAATTACACTAGCTTTTATTTTTGATATATCTATGAACTGGTTATTACTATTATGAGTTTTAAACACCACTCATAATTTGACCTGAACATTAAACAGCATGAAGACTCTGAGTGAGATTGTGATGTCTTCCCATCACATTCTGTTCAACTCAGAGAACTAAGGTATTTGTTAAGCTACTGGCCTTTTGAGGATCTATTTTAAGCTTACTGTGAAAACAGAACATCCATTAAGGTCTAAGGCTGAATTAGGCCTCACACTCGGACACTGTCTGGTATGGGTCCTTACCAAATGTCCAGCATATGCAACAACATTGCTCTAACCAGGGCAGATAAGAACCGGAACATGCGTCACTACTACATATGCCGCAAAGGTTACTGGTTAGTGAGACTCCTGGAGGTGTTTCTGCCTGACCTCTTGGGCATTCACACTGCAAACAGGTCCTGAGGAAAGGATGCAAAAATAAATGCACACTTTCATAGAAAAACAAACCCACAACAACTGCAAAGCAAAACAACAAACCCTCCTACAAAGACTTCAGAACTTCACATTTACCTTTCTGCTTTGAAACTCACGTGAACCCAGGCTTGTGGGACTCCCATCTCGGAAATGTGCCTGCCACATTGTGTCTGGGTTTCGTTCTCTAAGTGTCTGAGAAAGCCTGGACTACCTAAAGTCTCACCTCAGTTGATTCTTTTCTCTCTGCAATCATTCTCCAGAAACAGCAACTGTTACAAAATCTGAAAACAGTTGCTCTCTCTATTCTGTCGACTTTTCTAGTTATTTAAAGAGGAACAGCATGTGCGGGCCATGTGAGTGATTCCATGATGATAGAAGAGGTGTCTGGCACTCTGCATTTAGCAGTGTGACCCTCACATCTTCATTTTAATTTAGAGACTTTTTCCCCTCCTGCGTTACATAAGAAACTGGGACACAGAGATAGAATTTCAGTAAGAAAAATGAAACTGCTAATTATTAAGAGAATATGCAGACATGCAGACGTAGAGGTGGCAAGATCAAGAATAATAAATCAGGAAAGATTATTATAAATAGATTGCTTATGCTGAAGCCTAGAGCTCAGAAAACAGCCTCAAGCCACCTGATTCCTTAAGGATGATAAAGCTAGTTTTCCACTCTCATCTCTCACACTATCAGACAAATGCTTGTATGTGCAATAGGAGAAAAAAAATGTTACAAGTCTGCTCAAAGCTTTGTTGCTATTTCACTGACTGCAGAATGAATTCACATCCTCACATTTAACAATAACTTTTAAAATGTTCTTTAAGGATGCTTTCTGCATTCTTGAAAAGGTCCTGAAATTCTTACAAATTTTAATTTAACTGGAAATGCACTATGCCATTTTCCTATCTTTTCAAGGCCCTGGACCAGATTTTGTCTTCAAGTTCTTGAGGTTAAATCCTACTTGGAGCACATATGTTCCTATTTCACACAAGTTCTCTAATCCCACAGCATCTGACTCTTCAAAGCCTTGGAATCTCAGTTCCCTCATGGTACTCTCCTGGAATTCAAGTTCTAGGATAACGTACTTTTTCTTTGGAGGAGAGATCATCCTGCCCACTTACACCCTGGAAAGAGAGAGTCTCATTATTTTCTACACTTTTCTCTTCAATTTTTCATTTATTAATAGACTTCGTAACTTATTTATGCTTTTTGAGACAGAATCTCACTCTGTAGCCCAGGCTGGCCTTAAATTCACTACAATCCTCCTGCCTCAGCTTTTCCCATTACACCCATATTTTCTCCATAACGTTACATGCTGGTATATGGAGATGCTTCTAAATAAAAGCAAACTGTTGAAACAAATAAACTTTATGCTCAAGACCCATCTTTTATAATAACGTTCTCCATTTAAATTTTCTTTACCATAAAGCATTTAAATTTACAACAGAGCAATCATTTTCTAAGTAAAATAAATCTGTAGGTGTGATGAAGGAAAAAGAATCTCTGTTTTTGTTTGTTTGCTTTTTTGTGCAAAATTCAGATGAATGCATTACTAAGAATTAAATCACAAATTTTGCAAAAGCAGTCAAGCTGGTATTTTGGGCAATGGGCTACTGTTTAATTTGCAATTACATGCACAATTTAGAAACCACTTTAAGATAATTTAGCCTCAGGAGGATCACTAACATAACCTCTCCCATAAAGCACAATTCCAACTGGGAAAGGAAGAACATACAGAATAATTTAATAGAAAATAAGGATCTTGAATTTAGGGTACTAATCTCCCAAACTGAGCAAAGTACTTAGTTTCAAATTTGTGGAACATATTGACATGGTGTTTATTCCCCAGTGTTAGATTCATTATGTCTGGGGTGTGCAATTAAAACCAAAATGCAGTCAGCCTTGGGAGCCACCAAGTGCAATGTGCTTTCCCAGTCAGCCAGGGGACTGGAAACAAAAACTCGAAAACATGTCACTGTCAGTCCTGTTTCTAATAACACAGCTGAGATACTTCCTTTGTTTAATATAACCGAAGGCCGTTCGGCAAAGGCTCAATGACAAGTATATTTGACAAGTGTGCATGCAGCTCTGGAACAAAAGACAGTGAAGAAGGTGGCTTATTTGAAAGACGTGAACAGAAAGTGTGGGTTAAAGAGCCCAGGCAGTTTCTAACCTTGAGGAAAAGGTGTTGTAATCCACTGAGTATTTCAGTCAAGTGGAGGTAGGATCAACTGTCTAGGAAAATGCCTATGACTTCTTAGTCTGTATATTCACTAACTTACAAAGTCTAATCAAACCACGATTGCCTTTATACACAAAGAACTTCCAACAAGTCACCGCAGAGGACATAGATTTTATGTCCCAGTAACAGCACCAGCCAGCACAGCAGAAACCCTTAAGTGTGATCACGAAAGCTTTATTTTCCAAAATAGTAATTTTTAAAGAACACAAAGAATACACATTAAACGGAGGCCATCTGGTATACCTTCTGCTTAGAGCCTTTTAGAGCAAACTTGTTCTGTGTGTGGAAAATATTATTGCAATATTCTTCTCTCTAAACACACTCATGCTATGCATACAGAGAAAATTATCAGGAAGACAAAAATATATATTTAAGTAGGGAATATATGTAGTGGGTGATTATCAATTTATGAAGTTTTTCAGTTGAGGAAATCATTTTTCCCCCTTGCCATTAAGAAACATTAGAGAATTTATACACCTTGTAACCAAAGGTAGAAAGGAACAGGGAATATATGAAATTAATTCATTAAGCTTATTTATGATTAATTTCTCTGACTGAAACTGTTAATAACAACAACAAACCCTGAAGGTTAAAACTTGTGGCTGATTGGTATTACCGCCCCTGGTGTAGTCACATTATCTCCACAAAAAACCAACACGAGTAACTGGAAGTTGTTTTATTTCCAAAGTAACAATTTTATAAGGCAAGTGAACTTTAATTTAGCTGACAGTCATTACTTACCAAAGGTATAGCAGACCAAAGGAGATGAAAAGGTACATAAAGTGATGAAATTCTCTTATTTTGGCATAGCATTAAAACAGCTTTCCAATAGTTATGGCAATAATTAACAAGCCAGCTACGAGACAGCTGAACAAGTGTACATTTGCATACAGTCACCCAGGGTAGAAGCCCAGAATACCTTTACGTCCCATTCACACAGGAACATCCTACACCCAGGATGAATGGGCTCGGTGTCCCACACCACTTATCCCCACTCTTCATAGGGTCTCAGCTGGAATAACTGCCCCATGCTTGCCCCTTCTGTCTTTAATCCCTCTCTTTTCTGGTCTTCTCTCATCTTTGTACTGGTACAGAGCGTCCTAAAAGAAACTGTTCACATATTGCATTCCTATGTAAGATATCCTACTCTCTAATTTCATCATCCTCCAGACACCTCTGAGCTGTGTTAAACGGTCTGTGGTTTAAGATGGCAACTCTTCAAGAAGGGTCAAGGAAAATGGAGTTATCATGATGCATCACCATATTTCATTTACTCTAATTCTTCCATTATTTGTTACTTTTCATCTTGCTGTCTGTCTGACACCTCCGTGTCGCTGCATCCCCAGATGAGTTCCTAATCCGCTACTGCAGTCTCTACTCTGTATGTGCTGCCATCTCAAAAACAGCGCCGCAGCTCATGTAATTGCTGCAGCCAAAACTCTGGAGCCATCCTTGAGTAGAACACCAATCTACTATGCGCACGTCATACTGTTTCTTGATCCATCTAACCACTCACCAACACTTAAGAGTCTCAGGTAAACAGTCGCTCGCTTAACTCTGTGACAAACTCTCACTGAGCATTACTCCTATCCCCAGAGTCATTCATCAGGAGTCAGAATGGAAGATTTCTTTAAAAAGATCAGAAAGAGCAGAGACTGGGGGAATGGCCAAACAATGCCTGGCCCAAACCAAAGACCCAGAGCCAACCCCTGACACTATGAACGATCCTCTGCTAAGCTTGCAGACAGGAGTCTGTCAGAGTTGTCCTTTGAGAGGCTCTACCCACAGTGCCTCAAAACAGATGCTGAGACTTCTAGACAAACATCGAGCAATGCTTAGGGAGTCTTGTGGAAGAGTGGGAGGAAAGACAACAGGACCTGGAGGTGACAGGAGCTCCACAAGAAGAGTTAAACAGGGCCAACTAACCAGGGCCCAGAAGGATTTGCTGAGACAGAAGGATTTGCTGAGACTGAAGCATTGGCCAATGACCATGCATAAATGGCCGTAGGCCTTCTTCAAAGAGGGAGCAGATGGGCAGCATAGGCCTCATGTGGGTCCTGAGTAAGAGAAGTGGGGCTGCATCGGGCAAGGACTCCCTTGGCAGCTTTTGATCACTTCCCGTTTGTGGGACTGCCTTGCTAGGCCACAGGGAAAGAGGACAAGCTCAGTCCTGGTGTAACTTGATGAGCTGGAGTGGATGGGAAAGGGAGCTCCCTTTTCTGAAGAATAGGCATGGGGGAGGGGGACGTGAGGAGGGAGAGAGACAGAGTGGGACTGTGAGGGGAGGAGCGATGAGGCTACAAGCATGATGTAAACTGAATAAAAAGATAATAAATAAAAATATAAATGGGATCACTCTATTTTAAAGTTTGAGTCACTTACCGTCATGCTTAGAATAATGTGCACATATATAAATACATTCTTTATATACTATGACCTAAGGCCCCACATTACCAGGCCCTAGGGGTTCTCTCACTCATTCAGCCTCCCTGCCTCGGTGAGACAGCACACCTTGAGCATACCAAGCTCGGCCTTCTAAGGGGATCTTCAATGATCAGTGCCTGGGTGTCTGGAACACAGTGTCTCATGTTCTAGATCATAGGCCTCTTCACTTTATGCACACATCCATTCCTTTGTGCTCTTACCCTCACTGGCACAGAACATGATTCTTATTCACTCTTTTTCATTAATTTGGTTCTTTTTCTTCACAGGATTAATAACTGATTGGCAATGGTAAAGCATATGTCTTCTTTTGCATGTGTTTGTTTGGGGGTTCTGTTGTTGATTTTTATAATTTCTTCCACTAAAGTACAGACTTTGGGACATATGCTATATGAGGGCAGAGAGCTTGTCTATTTTTGCATCACTCTATCCTCAACAGGTCAAGCCATTCTTTCCTGATGCCTAGTAGATGCTTAATTAACAGTTCACGTAAAACTATACGTCTTCAAGAAGTCAAGTCATAGCTATTAACTAGACATATACACAGGCCACTTGTAGTGTAGGCCATTTGTAGATCCTAAAAATACCACTACAGCCATCAAACTCCTATCACAGGTCTACAGAGTTAACATCAATCATGATACCTTATTATAAGACAACATATGAAAAAACTGTGTTTTTCTTTTCTTTTTTCTTTCTCTTTCTCTCTCTCTCTTTTTTTGCTGTAAACTGTCTAGGTGAAAGCCCAACACAGTTTATAAAAATAAGATTTTCTCAAATTTTAAACTAATGGTTTCTCCCTTGAGAACTTAACGAAAATATACTGCTCCCTAAGTGCTGAGAAATGGGGGAAAATGACAAAAAATCACTTACCTCCCTTTCTCTACCAAGAGTAACACATCTAATTTTTCCCCATTTTGAACCATCGTGCTGACTGCTGCAGAGACAAAAGAAAGAATGTTTCTCTTTAGTGTTCAAATATGCACAGATACACACTTAACATAACCTAGACACACGTCTGGGGAGAAGCCTCCAAACTCCCTGTGAAGTGGGCATCACCACATGCAATGGCGAGCGCTGTCCAACAAGGGGCAGGGATCCCCTTACTTAGCTCCTGCAGTCTTCGAAGGTGCATCCTGTCTTCCTGAGCTTCTTGCGTTTGAAGGCAAAAGTACAAACTAGACTTGTCCATAGCAAACCAGCCTTTTCTCCACTGGTCCAGGGCATGGCAGTCTTTGTAGAAGAGTTGACCAATCAAATCATAGTCAGCTTCTGTTAAGTTTTCAGCAACAAAGGGAACAAAATGCTGTTAAAACAAATACAGAAGAGTAAGAAAGACAGTGAAAATAGGAAAGCCCTTCCCTATCTATTGATAGAGGGAAACTAGAAAAGTTACATTTGTTTACCTATTTTAAAGACTCCTTTTTATTTATTTATTTATCTATTTATTTGTCTGTTTATCTATCTATTTATTTATTTGTTTGTTTGTTTTTATTTTAATCACAGGTCATTCACTTGTATCCCAGCTGTAGCCCCTTCCCTCTTTCCCTCCCAATCCCACCCTCCCAAAGACTCCTAAGTAAATACCAAACTCAAAAAATTAGTTAAAAACTATGAGATTTAAAGCAAATGGTTAATGTATGTTTTTCAGCACCAGTACCATACGCTTTCTATTCTTAGTATGCACAGAAAGCAAGAAATTTTCTTTCTTAGTTTGTGAAATCTTTAGAAAGGTCAGGCTCCCATGTGAGCTCTGGGTCTGTTCCTTTCCTCGTGTACATTAGGGTAAGTAACATATCCATAAGAAGGCATGGAGTAAAAAATGACTTTAAAATATGAAGACTACCTTAATAATCATAAAAAGGAATTAGCTTGTAGAAACCATTTTTGGAAAAGTTCTACATAAATTTCTTGTCTGTTTCAGGCCCTAGAAAGTCTGTTTTTAACCTTTCGTAATGGCCAACTTTGAAAACATGAAAAACTTTCTTCCTAAAATTATAACTAAAATGTTTATGAACCTTTGAAAGTCAACTACAGAACACAAGTTAAATATCTTCCCTGGACTTAAGAGACTATAAAATTTAAATACCTTGGCTATAGTTTCTGTCCATTTTCTTTGAATCTGAGATGTTTCAGCTCCAAACAAAAAGACACGTTCCGAAGGTAAGTAGATCTCAAAGACAAAGATCGGCCTGCAGCAACCACAAATAAAAAGACCCACCACTAAGAATAATACTCACTTATAAGTGGATATTAGACATATAGGATAATAATACTAAAATCTGTACACAGAAAGAAGCAAATCAATAAGGAGGACCCAGGGTAAGATGCTCAATTTTCATGCAAAATGGCAAAGTAGAAGGAAATCAGAAGAGGGAGAAAACAGGGAACAGGACAGGAGCCTACACAGAGGGCCTCTGAAAGACTCTACCTAGCAGGGTATCAAAGCAGATGCTGAGATTCATAACCAAACTTTGGGCAGAGTGCAGGGAATCTTATGAAAGTAGGGGGAGATAGTGGGACCTGGAGAGGACAGGAGCTCCACAAGGAGAGCAACAGAACCAGAAAATATGGGCACAGGGGTCTTCTGTGAGACTGATACTCCAACCAAGGACCATGTATAGAGATAACCTAGAACCCCTGCACAGTTGTAGCCCATGGCAGCTCAGTGTCCAAGAGCTGAGTAATTGGAATAGGAGCTCTCTCTGACATGAATTCAGGGGCTGGCTCTTTCATCACCACCACCTGAGGAGGGAGCAGCCTTACCAGTCCACAGAGAAAGACAATGAAGCCAGTCCTTATGAGACTGGATAGACTAGGGTCAGATGGAAGGGGAAAAGGACTTCCCCTATCAGTGGACTCAGAGAGGAGCATAGGAGAAGAAGAGGGAGGGAAGGTGGTATTGGGAGGGGATAGATGAGGGGGCTGCAGCTGGGATGTAAAGTGAATAAACTGTAATTAATAAAAATTAAAAAAGAATAATTCACCTTGAAAGTTTAAAAAATCAAAGGAAAATCAAATTAATAATTAGTTTATGCAACATCAACAAATATTTAATTAAAAAAAAAGCACCTTCCATTATGACTTTAAAGTAGTAGAACATACTGGTTAGATGTAAAAATGAAAAAGGAGTTTACATTATTTAATATAAATAACATCATTGCAAATCTCTTCTCTCAAAAAAAATTACTAAAATCTCTGTTCCTGAGACTACCTTTGATTTTAATGTTTATAAATTTTCATTAACTGTACTATAAAACAGAGTAAGATACGTTCACATCAGCATCTCTCAGGTTGTTTCTAAAACAACCTCTGAGGCTCATTCCCTCCGAGGCTCATTCCAGTTTTTAAATAAGTAAAAGACATTACATAAATGATTCTTACTGTTTCCACATTTTCAGACCACCCAAGTACCCAAATGTATCTTGAGATTTTTCTTTGAATTTGCTATTTAATACGTTTGAGGGTTGTGGATGTAGCTCAATGGGAGAGTGCTTACCTGATGAACTTGATATTTTGTTTACTTTAATATGAGCCAATAATCACAGAACCTTCTTTCTCATCTGTTTTATATATGACGCCCTTTAAACAAATATATGACTTTTGCTTTTAGCCCACTATTTAAATTAATCATAGAAACAAAAGCACTTCAATGATCAACAATGGAATGTAATACTATTAACTACGTTTTAGAAAATTTCCTGCGGAGGTTTCAAATAAAATAAACTGGATTAATGACACCATAGAACCTTTTAATAGGAAACAATGGAAGAACATGAAAGATAACTAAATCCCCATCACCTGTTACAGTGAATACTAGTCCCTTTCATCTCCCAAACAGGGCAGACCTACCCAGTATTCAAATAGAAGTCTTCTTTATGGACAGCCAGGCAGATGACTTCACTGATGTTAATAGTGCCGTTAGGTGTGGTACACTTGTCATCTTCGTAGTAACTCAAGAAGCCACCTTCCAGAACACACCATTTTTTATTGGAATCTAAGAATTTAAAACAAAGCAAATAGAAAATGGAGTTATATATAAACCTTTCAAAATAAACCATGACTGCATTCAACTAAAGAAATGGACAAAATTCCCTATTTTAGATAAGGGACCTCGTAAGACAAAGTTGATACATACTTTTGCTTTCAAAAAATTATCATCTAACTATAAAGAATGTTCCAGACAAAAATGAATACGACATTGCTGACCAGAAAAACACACCAACTCATAAAGTGAAAAAATGAAAAACAACTCTGGAGTCACAAAGACTGAAGTCTGCACAGAGTATTATGAGCAGAACAAAAGTAGAACAAAAAATAAAACCAAATCCATTGATTCAGAAGGATGTAAAAGAAGAAACTGCAATGTCCATAGTGTCCTCTTTAGGAGTTTTAAACTACTTTTAATACAGGGGTCAGCACATGAAGGACAGAGGCCAAAACAGACCACCATCATCTGGAAAACCAAAGTTTTATCGATACATAGTGATACTAGTTTCTTGTGGATGGCCTGCAGCTCACTTGCCATTACAAGGTAGTTCTATTTACATTAGAAAGGAGGGCTTGAAGAGAATATGTCCTGTAGCTTGATCATCTGTATTACATCACTTGCTTTAGAAATGGGCCAGAGGTCAGACAAGCTAGGCAATGAGGGGAAAAGCCTGTCATTCTTGTTGATTTGGGAAGCAATGAAAGATAGTGAAATTCTGTCTACTCCAGAGAGCCCCTCTCTGCTACAGAAACCAAACCATTAGAGCAGATTTTGTAAGATGTACACCAAAATGAAAGACCATATAACAGGTAACTCTGAGGATGTGGCTTAATTAACAGACAGGAGTTAGTATGTGAGCCGAAAGAGGAGGCTTTTAATTTCTCTTCAGATGTGATGTTTGGGGCAAGGAAGACAAACCTTCATGTCGTAATTATCTAAACCCTGTGTATAATTCCACAGGCAATGTAGCTCAGCAGCCCACAGAGTGATATGGTGTTCTGATTTAGAACTGGGCTTGTCAACTGACGCATGGAGGACAATGCACCTGAACCAGAGGCTTACAGGGATCCAGAAGGCACCGTGCTCACCGTGAGCCCTTGAAAGCCCCATTTCCATCAGCCTTCTCATGTCCACATGCCATGCATGTTCTAATTATATGCATGGATCCACTGACCTGCAGAAAGGCATGCCTGTGCCTAACCACCGACCTGGACACTTTTCATAGGTAGAGAGAAGCTAACTAACCTTCTGCAGGTCACATGAATAGTTATTATATGAGGGAGGAAGAATCCAAACAGGTTCCTTTTGGAAGGTACCCTTTAACCCCTGAGCAAAACACCTACATGCTTATTACAGTTCCACCATATAACTACCACTTCCAGTGTATCAAAGCAGAGAGTTCCCATATTCTACGCTGTGTGCACACAATAAATCTGAAGGAGGTATGGAAACACTATCATTTTCTAAAACCATGAAGTCATCTTTCAAATTTCCTAAAGTGATGATACTCAGCTTCTGCTTGTGATAGGAATATGTATCAGTAATTGTTTCATTTTAAAAAAATATGCTTTGGTCTTGAAAACATATTTTTAAAGTAAAACAACTTAGGCTTTTCCTAGAAAAAAAAATCCTTGTTAGTGTATGAAATTAATTATGAACAGAATGAATAGAGGACTGTCCGGTTAACCCCTTCCTTTTTAGAAAGCAAAGGCTGCACGAACTAATCAAAGCCCGATACTAGGGGAAACACACTGGGCTGAGGAGGGGAAAAGGAAAACAAGACCAGGGTGCTATTATTCAGCTCTGTGGAGAGGTTTAACAAGGGCTATCAATCTTTCTTTTCATGAACACTAAACCGAGAAAAGAAAAAGCAAAATACAGATCTGTCTTCATAAGCAAGAGCTCCATGGACCTGAGATGGGCAAAAGCTGGACAGACAATGAGAAAGCTCCGAGACTCTGGAGAATGCGTGCATTTCATTCCTAGACTCCTTTGTTTTTAATCATTTTGTTTCCAGTTCTGTGCTGACAAGGGCTGACGGAGTGGAACTGTCCGGTGCTTGCCTTTCAGAGACAAAGGTGACAGGCACACTTTAATCTCTACGTCTTTCCAAACAATTCATTTTTTCCCTATAAAGCTGGCATTCAGCAACAGTAGCAGTATTGCTGGATCTTGAGAGGGCTAAGAATCAGGCCCAGAAACACGATTCTTCTGAGTTTAGCTTGTGCTACTTGGGGCAGCTCTTTCCTAACAAAATACGCTTTATGCCAGCAACTGTATCCTTTAATTGGGAAGTTTCCCCATTTCTCTGTGGTAGTGGGGATATGAATGACAAGACTCTCACTGCCTGAAACTCAGAAAATACTTAAACCCAAATATCCTGTTTTCTAATGTGCATATGAAGTTCAAATAAAAAATTAATTGTTATAGAAAATGAACAATATCTAATAATACAACTATGAAATACATTAATATGTAGATAAATTTATTCATTTCTAGGATATTATTCATTTAATTTTTTAATCTTAGTTGACTACTGATAAATCAAACTCTAATGAATCACTGGCTTATGATCAAACCACACGTACAATCAAAGACTTAAAGAGATCTGATGAGCCTACTATTAGTTCAGGCAATAGTTTGTTATATTGAAAAACTTAAAATTTTCTATTTCAAATTCTTGACTTGATATTTGTACTAAATTAAAGACTGAAAGGAGCTCTATAATAATCTAGAAATCAGAAAAATTATTGGCAAGTACTTTGTTTTTGGTATTATGCAAAAGTTTAGTAATTGTTATGATTGATTGATGGGTTTCTCCTGCAAACCTTTTAAAAAGCTTGTCACTTATTACACCTTAGGCCAAGGAAAAGATAACAATGAGAATCAATGCATTATTGGAAAAAACCAATGTAAGTTTAAAGCAGATTGATATTCCTTTCTACTCTCCCTTCAGATTGCTATCAGGATGAAATGGCTACAACACAGAATTGAAATATTGAACGGCTCCTTCCTTCTTCCTGTGAAAACTACATAACATTATTTTGGTCTAGTCTTTTTATGTGGCCACCAATTACTGAGCACAAAGTCCTTAAAGCAGGGCCTGACACGATAATTTTTTTTTTTTTCAGAAAAATCTAATGATGCAGTTTAACCTTAACTTTGTTTGTGGTATTATGCAAATTTAATAAAATAAAGCTTAAACATACTTTATCAATATATCTGAAATTAAAAGTGTTACAAACATCTGAAAAAAATTCAGTTAAGATTCAAATTCCCCAAATTTAGAATTTTAGATTTGAGATTGTTTTGGATTAGGAACATTTAATTGTTAAAGGCTATGAAAATATTACCAAATACAAACAAACAAAAAGTGAAATCTGAAATAATTCTGGTCTGAAGCATCCTACAAAGAATTTACAGTAAAATAATCCCTACAGATAAACATAAGTTGGGTGTTTTTATTAATTACAGTTTATTCACTTTGTAGCCCTGTACCTCCCTCCTTCCTCCCCTCCCAATCCCTCCCTCCCTCTTGCCCACAGGTGTCTCTCCCAGTCCCCTGATAGGAAAGGTCCTCCTCCCCATCCCTCTGATCCTAGTCTATCAGGTCTCAGCAGGAGTGGCTGCATTGTCTTCTTCTGTGGCCTAGTAAGGCTGTTCCCCCTCAGGGGGAGGTGATCAAAGAGCAGGCCAATCAGTTCCTGTCAGAGACAGTCCCTCTTCCCATTACTATGGAATCCACTTGGATACTGAACTGCTCTGTGCAGGGGTTCCAGGCTATATCCATGAGTGGTCCTTGGCTGGAGTATCAGTTTCAGAAAAGACCCCTGTGCCCAGACTTTTTGGATCTGTTGCTGTCCTTGTGGAGCTCCTGTCCTCTCCAGGTCTTACTATTTCCCACTTCCTTCATAAGATTCCCTGCACTCTGCCATTTTATCCAGAAACACAATCTACAAATAGCAGAAAGGATACCTTCAAGGAGCCGTTTCTCTGTAGAGACTCTTGAAGCGGAGGTAGGAGCCTGATACAGGAAGTCACAGAGGAAGGTGGACTGGGAAGCCTCCTGACTCGACCCACCCTCAGAATGAGTGTCATGCTGAGGGAAATCTAGAAAAGTCAAAGCGATTTCACACATGAATACTAAACATCATAAGGTTCTCCTTTGTTTAGGAACTGTGACAAAGTTTTGAACTAGAAGAAAACTAGGTCCTGGTTTATGACCAAATAAATAGAGATTTCACTTTGCATAAAGTTTTCAAGAAAGCACCCAAGCCATACTTGTTATTCAAATATGAAAACCAGATTCAATTTTGGAAGAAATGATTATGTAGGATTAAGTATTTTAATCTTCCATTTATAAGATTAAAGGACTATAAAAGATATGAATCCTACATCTTTTTTACTGTAAAGCAGTACTTTAGTAATTTTGCATTTTTCATGGTCTAAAATTAATGTATTTGTACTTTTTTTTTTCCAGGGATATATGTGAAGAGAGCGGTCAGTACAGGTGATGGACAAACCTGAGAACTTGTTATGGTAGAGGAATTCCATCTGCAGCGTCTGCCCAGCCTTCTTGGCCAGCAGGTAAGGGGTACTGTGCACAGGGTCTCCTGTGGCACACATGACATCAGCTCCACTGAAGAGCAGGGCCATCGTCTCCAGCACATCCGGCTTCACTACCGCAGCACACAGAGCCTGGCCAGTGACAGAACATACAGCATTCACAGGAGGTGAATGGGAGCCCGGCTCTTCATAGAAATGCTTGTCCAACAATGTGCTAAGGAAGTGTGCATTTCTTTTTTCCAATATTAATAAAATGTATGACTTGAATCAGGCAGTAGGTACCAAGGTCCACTATGTATGGGGTAAAGTTATAAGTCAAGGCCTCAAGGTCTCAGTTCTATGATGTTCTGTTTCTGAACCTTCCAATCCATCATAGATGCTCTAAAACACTTGTGATAATATTACATAACAGCTGATGCTCAGAAGTTTAAAACATTTCAAATGCCATAATAAAGGGTCCACTGAACGATCTATACTGAGTGTTTATATACATCAATAAATAGCATTTCAATCCACGCATAGTGCTATATTTTATTCACCTTATTTAACTCGTCTTTGGTCAGAGATGCTAAAAGAGTCTTTCTGAATTTTCCTTCTTTGTATTTCTGGGTAATAAAGGTTTTTCTCTTTTCAACTGGTGCATCCATCTGTAACTCTTCATCCTTTTGAAGGTTACCAGCCCAAAAGTCATTTGCTCTCTTGTTTCCAATGACAATAAATAGCTAAAATGGAAAAGGAAAAAAATGTGTAATTTCATTAAATGCTCTTAAAGCTTCAAAATTGATTAACATTCTAAACTAAACCCTAATTCAATATAAAATGTAGAAGAAAGCTTGAAAGCCTGAACTCTCAAGGCATCAGCTGGGAAACCAAATGCAATGAAAGTAACCTTACTCTTCAAACTCATAGTGAAACAAACAAGCTCATTAAAACAGTTGTGCAGATGGTATGTCTCAATGAGAAAAACTAGAAAAGGAGAGGAAATGGAGACAAGAAACAGGGAGTAGACCTGGTGAGTGAATGACCAAGCTTACCCCAGCTTCTTCTTCTTCTTTTTTTTTTTTGTCAGCTTTTTCCTTTCATTCCCCTTTCTAATACTTTTCCATTCAGGTTAAAATAAGAAACCAAGTTCTCACTTTCATCAGAGTTGTCACAGCTTTACATCTCTAAGTATCATTAAAGTTCTCTGTAGTGTTTGTTTTAAAAATAACTATCTAATTTGGGAAGCTATATGCCATTTTCATAGCACAGTGAGAACTTCCTCTAAGAATGTCTTCACAAGAGTAACTGATGGCCACTGCCCACCACTGCCCACCAACCTCACCCTGCTTGCGTTCACTCTGCCTAGCAGACAGGTCTTACCTCAATGAGCTCATTGCTCCAAATACTGGCATCCATTTTCAGACTTCTAACTTTAGAGTCTTTCGGTCCCAGAGATCTATGTTGTCCTGAACAACGAGACAAGTATATTTCAATTTTAATTTGACTGTGAATTTATGTTATCTTATTTAAAAAAAATGTACAGGAGGGCTAGGACTATAGCTGAAGGGCTTGTCCATATGTATGAGACCTTACATTCATTTCCCAGCAATCCCTTCCCTCCCCAATCGCCATACATTGCTGTGTAGGTGAGGGATGGAGAGATAATTCAGTCAGGAAGGTATTTTCATTGCACGTAAAGACCTGAACTCCGTCTCTGAAAACCACACAGAAATAGCCTGGTGGTATGTGTCTGTAGCCCTGGTGCTGGGGAGGCAGAGGGCCCTTTGGACCTGGTGTCCAGCCAAACTAGCCTACCACACAATGTCTAGGTTAGTGAGAGGACTTGTCTCACAAAAATAACTAGCTAGCAAACTAAGTGACTAAACGTAGCCGGTACTGGAGGGATACCACGAAAAGGCTGTCTTTCAAACTCCAGATGAACATACATATGTGTCATATCCACTACACGTGTGTACCTGCTTAAATACACACATGCACACACACTATTTATTCATATGTATAACATCAATTTGCAGAATCCCAGAAACTACTCTCCTAAATACCAAAACCATTAAGAATATTTCTGGTGATTATGCAAAAAAAGGCATAACTAACTAAAGTGGGTTAATATTTACTGTTTAAAAAAATTAGGTTTTTTACAATCATGTACTGCCATAAAACTATACTTTAGGAAGAATATTGTGTGTGTGTTCATGGGTGGTGTGGTGTGTGTGTGGTGTGTGTGTGTGTGTGTGTGTGTGTGCGCGCACGCTTGCCCGTTTGATCACCGAACCTGTTTTTTCGCCTCTTGACAGTATGGGAATGAACCTAGGCCTTTGTACCTGCTAGAAGTGTTCTACAAACAAGTCAAACTTTATGGTCAGTTAAATCTCATGCATATAAATATTGCAATCAATACCAGACAATCTAGTAATGACAATTAACAAAACAAGCACGAGGATCTGACGTGGATTTTCTGTCCTACTGCTTTCCTCTTAAGAAAGGGATGAGAGAATTATATCAGTATCAGGTGTGCACTGTAAATCAACTGATACTTAAGTGTATCTCAAAACTAAGCTGAAATGAAAACCATCTATATAAGAACTTTCATTGAGCTTGAGACACTATGTTTAGGAACAGCAATGACTCTTCATTGTGTACTATACTAAATCAGAGGCTTTTTCTTCCTTTATTGAAGAGATGAAAATACTTTAGGGCACAAAGTCCCGTAGCAGGAGTTCACATTCTACGAACTTTTAATTATGACCGGAAGGCAGCATTAGACACCTGGGAGTTGCAGACAGAGAGGCTAAAGCATCCTATGCTAGCAAGAACAGAGAACAGAGAAGCCCAGGGAACCAGAGAGTCAGCTCAGCACTTAAGAAAACTGGCTGCTCTTCTAGAGGACCAGGGTTCAATTTCCCACCGGGTGCCTCACAGCCATCTGCAGATGTAGTTTCAAAGGACCCTACGGCCTTTCCTGGCCTCCACGGGCACCAGGCATACACACGCTCATAGACATATATGCAGGCAAAATAACAATACTGATAAAAAAAATAGATAGAATATCTGAGCTTTAACTGGAGGCAAGAGAACTGGACAGAAATAGGAACTGCAGTGAGATGCCATGGACTTTCCAGAAAGCCTGAGCCAATGATCCCTTTCATTCCAGGCCTGAGTGCACGGCAGGCAACACAACGTCTCCCCAGTGTAGAACCAAGTGGAAACGTGCAGGGTTATGCACTGGGCTGGAGGCAGCAATGGCATGTGAGTTCTTTAGTATCTCTGGAAAAACTGATCAGAGATTCTCAGAGGGAGTGGAAATCATCTTTAAAAAGTGAGTGCTAGGTTCCAGTCGAGAGAAAAACTGAGAACTGAAAACAGAGCCAAAGACACACCTGGACTTCAGCAGCATGAAGTGGTGAGGTTACCTAAGCACGGCTGACAACCAGAGAGACAGCACGGCAGCAGCGTTTACTGGAGTTGAGGAGGACTGTCACCAAAGAGAGACTTACTAGCCACAGATCGCAAACATTACAGAGTAGACAAATACGCACAGAACAAACGGAGACTGCAAGGCCAAATACACTGGTAAATGCAGTGTAAACACTTGTACTGGTTGAACAAGGAGAAGGCTGATTACAAAGGGACGAAGGAAAACGAAGTTAAAGAAAGGAAGAAAACCTGTGCCCAGCAGAGTCAGGAGATCACCTTGACCTCGAAAGGAGAAAACGAGCAGACAGTGATGCAAAGAAGGCACTAAAGCTCAGTGTTAACAAAACAGTCTGATGCAAGCTTACATGATGAAACCAACACTAGTTTAAATACTCAAGAGACTAGGTAAGTGATTAACCGATCCTGAGGAGAAAAGAAATAAATGGAGCACAAGAGGAAGAGTGAGGAGCAAAACAAAGCTCTCTCCCAGTGAGATGGGAGAGGAAAGCAGAAGGGAGGCAACACTAAACAGAGGATCATGGCAGGGCTGATTTTTTCTGGCACTGCAACATTAATTTAGTGGTGAGAAAAGCTACTTTAGTGCCATTAGAAATGGAACACAACAGAAGTCCAGAAAATGCCTAGGTTCTAGACCGCTGCTGCAGCTCTACTGTCTCTGCTTAAGCGCGGTCAGAAGCTCCTGTCCTATATGGTCCCCAGCCTGGCAGCCAACTTCAATTTTGCTCTGATCACCCTTGCAATAGTGATTTCTGTATCTGTTGAACTTTGTCATACAGCTTCCTACCTGTGCAGAACTGCATCGGAACTGGTGTTCCAGGTAAAATCCATGCATGCATGCATGCGTGTGTGTTTGTGAGAGAGAGGGGGGGAGAGAGAGACAGAGAGAGTTTGAGTTGGGGGTATCTGTAGGAGGCAAGGAGGCAAGGAAGGGAGGGGGGAGTGGCTGGAAGATAGAAACTGACTACATTTCTCCAAGTCCTCCCTGAACCTCACGAGACATTTCAGTGAACCAGGGTCCACTTCTATCCACACTCTTGGATATAGATCAGGGCTCACAGATGAACTGGAGATACCAGAGAGCCAGGCACAGGGTCACAAGAAGAACGGCATTCGTAGCAGTAGCTTTTTCACATAAGCATAAACTCAAGTGAGAAATACTTCACTTCAAATGCAAGCTATAGAAGATGTCAGGTCTGGCATACAAGCACAGTGTCTACAAGGTATTCAATGTAAAGAATCCACCTTGAAGCAATGGTTAGTTAGACCATAACTCAAAGTATTCATGCAAATATCCAAACCTCTTCTGGATGCATTCTAAACTTAAAAAAAAAAAACATTTAAACATGTTATTTTAAAAACACGGACCAGTAAACTCAAAATATTATTATATACTTAAAAATAAATTTCTATATCAGCTCCAATAGAATTGAAGATAGAATCGCGAGACGTTTCTGAAGGGACTTCCATTTAATAAGGTTTGCCTGCTTTCACTTTTCACAACCATTACCTAGGACACGCTGTGTTCCATAACAAAGATGAGTCAGTGCCAATCTGCCACCCAGCAGAGACGGGCCCAGCTCATCACTAATTACCTGCACACTTCTTGCAGATGACAACACAGAGATTGATGGACGCCCAGTCAGGGTCGGGGGCTTTACAGTCTGCACAGCTCCTGTTGGACTCATTGAACCAAATCTTCTCAGCTACTTCATAATCAGAGAGAGTTTCTGCTATTGACTGCTGCACAGCTTCAATCCACTCCTGTTTCTCTTTCTCAGACTCTGCTGTGAAGCTGAAACAATTAACATTTCTGCATTATTGATCTCTCTTGTACAGGCCAATTAAGCAGGATGTTCAGTTTGCATATTCATTTCAGCCACAAATTAAACAGCAAGTAAAATTGTGCCTGCTGGGCAGTATTGGATTGTCTTTTTCTATTAAAAATTATCTAATTTAACAAATCATTTTCTTTTTCTTTTGATTTTCCATAATGCTTATGGCCTTGTTCACATAACTTCAACCAAAATTAATGTGCTTATTATATCTGATCAAAATATACAGGAATTGCCTTGGTAGATCAAAACAAATGAGAGCTGTGTTTCTTAAGCAATGGATTATATAATAACCAAAAAAGAGACTGGCATGGTTCCAGGACTGCTGGAATATTTTACCAGGCAAGTATGACATCATATTCTAAAAGTAAAATTATCAAAAAAAAAAAAAAAAAAAAACACCCACCAGAAATTGTGATTTTTGTCAGATTTAAAAATGGAATTCTTTATATTAGAAGACTGGCCAGATGGCACTAAGAGATTGAGAAACAAGAAATGTTTTAAACAGTTACTATTTTAAAGGATTTCTAACTCAATTTTAGCCAGCTCTCACCATCTGATTTCTTGGTATTGGTGGGTTCTCTCACTCTCACTGAATGATAAAATATTAAACAGCAATGCTACCCTTAAAGAAAGATTTATTGATTGTTTACTATAGGTAATATCTAGCTATGTCACAATGACTCAGAACAAGAGCCACTGTAAGCTATCTGTCACTTTAAAATTTTGGTTCTATAAACTGTAATGAACTGACACGTTATGAAAATAATTGGTGGCAGATAATTGGTGGCTGACTATTCCAAATAGTCCAGAAAATGGGTGGCTTAAGGAAATCATGGTTTCGGAAGAACTCTATGATTCCATCACTACTCCACTATTCACAAAGTTCTTAGTGGCTTTAAGTTCTCCTAGAGGTTAGTTACAGCCAGCATTTGAATTCAGCTGAGACTGGGACCTATTTGTGTGTGTGTGTGTGTGTGTGTGTGCGTGTGTGTGTGTGTGTGTGTGTGATGTGCAGTTAGTGAGGGGGAGACAGGCCTTGCGTATGTTAGGCCAGGCCAGTGCAGTGCCCCTGAGCTACAACCCGAGCTCCAGATCTGCAAGGGTGAAATGAAAGTGTTTATTCTTTATTTGATAATTTTAATCAAGATTGGAGCCCACCTACATATTTTGAGAAACAAAACGTATGTGATACTCAGTATAAGAAATAATTAAAGCCACTCAAAGGTCTAAAGCAATTGCCTCTGACTTACAAACAACCTGGTGAGTGTCATTTGGGACAAATATAACAATGTAGCTGCACTCAGCAAATTGGCCCCTGTCTATAGCATACACTGAATCTATGGAATCACTGCTTATGATTAAAATGCTATGTACATTAGCTATTGCTTATTGTCATCATGCTGCAATTCCTCAGAGAGAACACATTTCATGCATAGAGCACGATGTTAAATATCTGAATCAGTGACTTCATGTGATCCATCAGAGCCAGCATGACGCTGAGCTGAGGCACTGGAAGAAACCACACGCAGCAACCATAACTAAAAGCCAATCTCAAAGTGGGATCCATTCGACTAGGCTAAAAGAAAAGCTGAAAACAATACCAGACTTCTTTTATTCCTTCTAAAATGTAAGAGAACTAACATATTCAACATTCTCAGTCTATAAACAAAGTACTAAAAGAAGAAGCAACCCAAGACACATGAAGAAAGTATCTTTGCCTGTTGCAGCTATTCAAGCCACTTACAGTGATTTCCTACATGATTCTAACTAGCCAATAAAGTGTAACCCCGTGAGCAGCGTTACAGAATGAACTGCCCAGGCCCCTCAGTACTCGTAAACACACACATGCACATGTTTACAAACAGCTTACCTGAAACTCCGGTATGGAGTGATTAACTCAAAAGATGGTTTCGCAGCTCGATCTACTCGCTTTACATTTGCAACATTCATGGGAATTACAGTAATACCAAGCCCACTCTTAAAATCCTAGGATGGAACAAAAATTCAGAACAACTTCAGAAAACACAACCATAGTGTCTTTGTTACCTGGAAGCTCCTAGAAAGGTTACTACGTGTGTGTGTGTGTGCGCAGGCTCACCTAGAAAGTGGAAAGATCAGTCCTCACAGTAGGGGGTCCTGTCCAGTGAACGATAACATGGAACCCGCCTAGGCTGCACTGAAAGTTGATGTCCTTCATAATGAAAGATAAGTTGACAAGGCAAAAACCTTCCTCATGCTACAACCCCTTCGTACAGTTCCTCATGTTGTGGTAACGACCAACTTTACATAAAAGTATTTCTGTGGCCACTTCATAATTGTAATTTTGTTAGTTTGAATTGTGATGTAAATATCTGATGTGCAGGATATCTTATAAGTGACTCCGTGAAAGGGTCACTAAAACCCCAAGGTTGCAACCCACAGGTTGAGAACCTGTGCTGCAGATACCTGTGCTTTGCTTTGAACTATAGTCACCTGTATCCAATCAACAGAGGAAACTAACAAAGCACCTTTGTCATGTGCCAAATATTCATTTCATAGAAGAGCCAAAGGGCATTATGAAATTATCGTAAATACCCTTAATATGAAAAAGTGGGCAAACAGAGGCTCAACAAGATGGTTATAAATGAAGCATACTTCGTCTTATATGATGGAAAGGAACTAAATATGTAGCTGTTGTTTTTTGTCCTTAATCCTGTTACACTGTCCCTGCTAAGGAAATGAGCTGCTCTTCATTTAAATGCAAAAGTGTTGCAGTTTTATCAATTGGACAAATTGACATTCCCAACATTCCAATCAGACTCCGAAAAACCTCCCCCAGTGCCAGCAGGGTATGAAAACAATTCTTTACTCAACACTGGAGACCACAGAGCTTACTATGCCCTGTTGAACATTAAAAACTGGGGGAACACATTCTAAAAGCATCAGTGTTTGCAATATTCTGCCTAGTCCCAGGGGCTTGCTAACTTAACAATAAATACTTTGCTAAATTACAACCTCAAAAAAGGAATGCTCTCGGTGAACAGATGTTTCCAGAGCTCCTCATTTGTGATGGAAAACAAACAAACAAACAAACACCTCCATACTGATGAAAATACAAACACAATGCTCCATTTTTTAATAAGGATAAGCAAAGATAATTTAGAAAAACTGGTAAGAGTGAAGACAATTCAAATGCCACCTCCTATTGTAACTGGTGTGTGGGGAGGGAGAGTACTGTGTGGTAAGTCCCATGTTAGCATTTCTGTTACACATAAGGCTGTATGTCCCACTGTTGACCCATGATGTAAAACAGCACATGTAAGGAAATGCAGATTCCTCTGCTAAGCAGAAAACCTCTCACTGCCTTCCTCCCATACTGTCTAGCAATGTCATCTGGAAACACAGAGGTCACATTAGAATTCGGCAGTCCTTGAAAAGTCTGTGTGCAAATGAGTGTGAAGACCCCTGCTCCTGCAAGCTTTGTGGCTCCTCTTCCTCACCCGGGTTCAGCCACAAGAAGTCACTGTCTCTTAGTTTTGCTGTAGGCCTTTGGGCTTGGAATTAATGAACTCTTATTTGATAAAACTACAACAAAACAAGTGTAGACTCGAACTTCCCATGTGTGTGTATGCATGTACCCAGGGAAATCGGTCACATACTGTAGAAGGGCATTTATTATTGACATTATCATTTATTTACTCTGCATGTTTGTGTGCATGTTTGTGGTCTGGGGTACGCATGACCTTCAGCAAGGATGGAGACCAGAGGAGGACACCAGGTGACCTCATCTATAACTCTCTGCCTTGGTGAGAGACAGGATATCGCACTGAACCGGGGGAGAAGCTGGCAGCAATCACACGCTGGCAGTTTTCCTGTTACCATTCTTCACAGTTCTGGAGCTACATGCACACGTGTGGACATGCCTGGCAGAGTTACATGTATATGTGGACATGCCTGGCAGAGTTACATGTATATATGGACATGCCTGGCAGAGTTACATGTATATATGGACATGCCTGGCTATAATATGAGTCCTAGTCCTAGGATCCTGACTCAGGTCTACATGCTTGACAGAAAGTACTCCTATATGCTGAGCCATCTCCCCAGCTCCTATTTGTTAGTTTTCAATGTGAAGGAGGTTTAGGTAAAATCAGAAAAATTATTTACTTAAAAAAATCAATAGAATATTATATTTTTCATAGAATAATAAATGGCACATACTGTTATGGTAGAGAGGCATGATTTGAGAATAAAGATTATAAAATTGCATTATAATCTCAAAAAATAAAAATAATATAAAAGCAAAAACACAATAAAACACTGATTACTGTTAAATAATTAAAATGGGGGAGGGGAGTGATATATTTCCATTGGTATAGTTAGACTAGGACGACCAGCATACCAAATGAAGGCACATCAAACTATTCTCATCAGCCAGGTTTTAACACGTTTTCACATATCAGCACAGGACCGACTTTACTTTGTTAATGGAAAATGCCAAATCCCAGTTATCCATGAAAAACCCTGCTGAATAACGCAACTGCTGGATCAACTCCCAAATGCTGTGCCTGGCACCTCAAGTCTGCTTTATAAATGAGAAGGTAAGATCAGAGGAGCAAAACGAGGTACCTGTCTAACCTTGATAGAGGGACGAACTCTACAGAAGCAATGTGCCTTCACCGAACGGCCAGCCTTCTAACAATTCTCCACAATGAGGCCCTTGACAAGAGATGGGTGCCTCCACTCCACAGTGAGAGGTGTCTGACCTGCACGTACTGCACGAAACTAAGTGCAAAGGCTCCTAATGCTTTGACCACCAGACTAGCAGATGGTGGCAATGACAGCCTGTTATGGGAACAGATGAGTCTCATCATCGCACCGGAATGGATGTGTCCTCATCTCTATACACGAGCCATAAAATCTCTACCTGTAAAGCTGCACTTCCTGGTAAAGTGAGGGCCTTCCCAGCAAGGGAAAGAGGATGTTTTCTTATCATGAAGAACTGTAACCGTTTATCAACTACCTGCCATGGCCATATGGTTCCAAGTAATTAGTGGTGCACACAGCTCACTAGCATCAACTGACTGTAAACTAGAGAGCAAAGTAACAAAATCAATGTCGGTGCTCTTGAGAGCTACCGAATGGGAAGCAATGGCATTGCTTATTAAGAATATTTTGGCGATATTTATCTGCCCTTCAGACTACTAGAACATGTTCAGACTACATCCCATTCCTGGGTGTTTGTCACAATTATCTGTGTCCATCTCTCTTTCCCATCCTGAGAATTAACACCACGGGAAAAAAAAAAGAACAGAACGCTAAATTAAAAGCCTTTAATTTAAGAAACTAAGAAGGGCTTGTAGGGTCAGCAATGCTCTCTATTTAATTTCCTTGTCCAACACATACTATCAGGAGGCAGGAGACACCACTAACAAGGATCACAGGCGTTGCTTAGCAGGCCCAGACACTGCAACTGTGCAAATGACCTGGCATGGACAGACTCAGGGAAGAAATCTGGCTAGATGAACATCAGCACGCTCCATGGCCTATCTAGACCTCAGTCACATCATCTGTAAATAGATTAATTCTACCTTTAAGTATAGTCGTAAGAATTAAATGAGATAATGTCAGCTAAGAGCTTAATATGTCCAGACAACTCTTTCATATACAGGCAGAATTTGTTATTCATACAATTTTCCATTTCATCTGCAATCACAGAGTGACTCTGTACTAAATATTCAGGAATAATTTATGACAAATATTGACCAAGATACTGAAATGAGTCGTTTAAACAAATTTATTCCAACGAGAGTCATTTTGAATTGATAAAACCGTACAGTGCAAAAGTAAAGTAAAATGCTGATCCCCAAAGAGAGAAATTAAAGTCTGTTAACCCCAAATCTGCTGAAATCTTAACCCTATTTTTAGAAATAGTGAATGCTCGGTTTTCCTGCCAGGAATTTAAGAACTCGGTGCCTAGACATTTGTGGAAAGTAGATGTGGCCTTGTACGACAGTGGCATCAGACTTGTGGGAAACACCAGATGCAGAGCCTGGCCAGACTAGAACCCAGAGAATGTGAGGTCACCACCTAGACCCTGTGGCTTCATCCTGTGCCACACAAACCAGGCCTTCGGGGGCCTATTTGAATTCTATTAGTATCACACATATCCCTCGTCTAAGCATCAGGGAACTTTACATCAGGAGGGATGGGGAGGAAAAAGCCTCTTGTTATACTCTGATTAGAGGATATTTAATCAAACTAGTTTATGCAGTTAAAGCTCCAGTGCCACAATCAGCATCAACCGGATGCCCAGTCCCACCAAGGAAGACATCTGGTTGTAATGAACTGCCTAATATTAGCATGATATTTTAAAAACTCATCAGGAAGAGATGGGGGCTATCAGGGAAACATAACAAATAAAAGACAAGGCTACTTTTCTTACATTTGCTTAACATCCATGTGCTCAAATTCCAACCAACTAGAAATATTACTATCTATAACTCCAGTTCCAGAAGAGACAACATACTCTTCTCGCTTCTTCACCTGATTATTTTAATTATGCAAATTTAAATACACACACACACAATAAGAAAATCTTTAAAAATTGAAGGATTAAACATCAGTGATTTTTTTAAAGATTTATTTTATGTATGTGTGTGTGAGAAAGATGAGGGAGGGAGGGAAGGAGGGACAGAGGGAAGGAGGGAAGGACAAAGTGAGAGAGAGAGAGAGAGAGAGAGAAAGAGAGAGAAAGAAAGAGAGAATATGTCACAAGAATGTGGGCCAGAGAGGGCATTGAATCTCCCTGGAGCTGGAATTACAGGTAGTTTTGAGCTACCAAAATGGATCCATCTCATTTTCTCTAAAGGAGCACAGGGACTCAAACTCAGGTCCTCTGGAAGAGCAGTACATGCTCTTAAATGCTGAGCAATCTCTCTACCACAGTAGATAGCATTTTAGATGAAATGGCCCTTCATGAGAAGGGTCCGAGGAAGTCTGTGTTTGTAATGTGTCTGTCTATCTGTATGTATGTGTGACCGTGAGTGCAGCAGGGCCTGCTCATACCACAGTGGGTGACGTTGTGGAGGTGAAATGAGAGCCTCAGGTGTCAGTCCTCTAGTCCCACGTTGTTTGAGACAAGGTGTCTTCGTAGCATCTACTCACTCGCAGGTTTCTGGGGATTCTCCTGTCTTCATGTCCCATCTCCTGACACAAAAACTAGAATACTGATGCTCAGGACAAGTATCTCTGACATCAGTGGCTTGGCTCTTTAATCACCTCCCCCTGATGGGAGAGCAGCTTTGCCAGGCCACAGAGGAACACAATGCAGCCAGTCCTGATGAGACCTTATAGCCTAGGGTCAGAAGAAAGAGGAGGATGACCTCCCCTATCGGTAGACTTAAGGAGGGGCATGGGAGATGAGGGAGGGAGGGTGGCATTGGGTAGAGATGAGGGAGGGGGCTATATCTGGGATACAAAGTGAATAAACTGCAATTAATAAAAACATAAATAAAAATATAGAAAAAAAGAACAAGAGGGAATTTCAAAAACCATAAAAGTGTTGGTGGCAAAAGTGAGTTCCTGGTGGATTTAAGTGAGTGAATGCATGTTCTTGTCTTAGTACTAAAGACCTATTCAGAAAGCAACCACAATAAAAGAAGTTACTAAGATATATCTGTAGGTAGTCTGACACTGAGAGAGCATCTTTGCAGACCAGAGGAAAGGCTCTGGACAGATACAGAGCCATATTCCAAACAGAGGACAGTCTGGCCATACCGAATTAAAAACAAACAAACTAACTAACAGCAACAACTCACGGTATCAAAAATATGAACACTCTCTCATGGCTTTCCCTTTTCCTAAATTCTAATGATGCAATTGGAGCTTTGTTTTGTTTTGTTTATTAAACCTTTGGAGGAAGTCACTCTGATAATACGACTCTACATTTAAAGGAAAAGAATGCAGTAAGGCAAAATTTCAAGGAAGGCTAACCATTTTAAATATAGTGTGCATCACTGACATTTCAGTCCGTGTGTAAAAATAACAAAGCACAAGTTGGACACTTTCAGGATTCTGTGCAGTGACTTATGAACAATACATCTGAATCTAAAACCAGACAACAACAATGATTTTCATAATTCTTACTAAAATATGTGTCAGATCATGCATGAATGTTGCAAAAATGTTCAACTCAGAAAAGGTTATTCTTCTAAATAGATTAATAGTAAAAAAAAAAAAAAAAAAAAAAAAAAGTGTATATCTCCCAGGAGTGAATGAAAGACCCACTGCTGTTAGCCTTGCTGAAGGGAAGTTTCGTACACTTTCCAACTCCAGGACTTTCATCCTCCCTTTAGCTGGATGCCTATCACTTTGGAAAAAGAAGAAGGAGGAGGAGGAGGAAGAGGAAGAAGATGAAGGAAGAAAGAAGAAGGAGAAAGAAGGAAGAAAAAGAAGAAAGAAAAAGAAGAAGGGAGGAGGAGGAGGAGGAAGAAGAAAAAAACCTGCACAGCATTTCATAGAGTGGTTTTGGACTCACGTACCACTGAACCAAATGTGGTACTTTCACAAACACATATCTACCACACATCCCAAAGGTTCTGTCAACGAATCTGGAATAGGATCAGAAATCTGAAATCTTAACAATGTAATGTCAGCTTTGGAGACAGTGATCTGCCTGCCTTCACAATGAGACTAGTTAACTGGAAGAAATGCACGACCTGAGATAGTCATCGCAGAGCAAGCTGCGGCCTTACTGTCTTAATCCATGTGGTTAAGTGAATGCAATTTCTCTGTAATGGCCAGACCTGCCCTCCATCCACTGTCTGTTCACTCTCACAGGAATAATCATCAAATTAATAGATCTATGAATCCATTAATGGAAAGAAAGCTGAATATAATTGCTGGGTTAGAGTGGTAAAGGTCAGTCTATTTTTAAGACATAGGAAATTACATGTGCAGTTAATTCACTGATTACAAACAATAAAAGTTATGTTTTGCTATATAGCTATTACATAGATCAACACAATTAAGATACAAAAGTCCAAATATAAGCATCTCATACTTTTAAATGAATATGTTTGTTTTATAACCTTTGAAAGATAAGATACTGGTGTAAATGAGTGTGTGTGTGTGTGTGAGAGAGAGAGAGAGAGAGAGAGAGAGAGAGAGAGAGAGAAAGAGAGTGTGTTTACATCAAAATATACCACCATCACCCAGTGCTTCCCTAAAGCTGGCCAATGTCCTCACTTTGGGTGAAGCTGTGTGTGTGTTGAGGAGAAAGACTGTACTATCTCAGCAGGACAGGACAGCCTTCCTGTCAGGGACTTCCCCATATGAGAATAGCAGCAGATACCTGTTCTTGGGGCAAATACGCAAATAAACATGCATAAAAAACAGGAATAAAAAACTGTGGGAGCCAAAACACATGTGGTTTGCTCAACTTGTCCGCCAGTCGGGATTCTACGTAAAATGATGCAAACACTACACACACACACACACACACACACACACACACACACAATCTATTTAGGTACCTCGACATAATCTGATTGGCCTGCTCGTTGATCACTTCCCCCTGAGGGGGGAGCAGCCTTACCAGGCCACAGTAGAGGACAATGCAGCCACTTTTGATGAGAACTGATAGACTAAGATCAGAAAGAAGAGGAGAACCTCCCCTATCAGTGGACTTGGGGAGGGGAGATGCAGAAAGGGGAGGGAGGGCGGGATCGGCAGGGGAGGAGGGAGGGGCTTATGGGGGGATACAAAATGAATAAAGTGTAATTAAAAAAAAAGAAAAAACTTAAACATTTATTAAAATGTTTACTTTAAAAATATATAAAGATGGTGCTATTTCAGATTTACTATTTTGATTTTTTTAAATAATTTATTCAATACTTGTGTAAGTGGAAGTATTTCTGTCAACCTCCCTTGATGCCCGTGTTTTGAACCTCCCTATAGTCTTTAATCTCAACAAGGGGAAGGAAGAGGCAGGAGGACCGTGAATTCAAGGTTACCTGCTACAGGAAACCTGTCCGGAAAACGCGAAACAAGCAAGCAGGCAACAAAAGCACTGAGCTCACCACCTGCAGCTGGAGTCTCTGTCATTTCCCCCTTGCAGATAAAACTGCCGAAAGAGCATGCCCGTGAGAGTGCACAGCCGTACTCTCCAGTCCTGACCAACAGTAGCTGACCGCGTGACCTGAAGTTCCTACGTAAATGTAACTAGTCTCACATCTAATTCCTGCTTGTTTCTTAGAGGTGGGAACTCAAAAACGATTTAAACCAATCCTTTAGTAAGACGCCAAGTCTACAGTTAAAAAAACAAAAAACAAAAACCTCTAGTTTTAAACTAGACTTGGCATGATGAAACCATTAGCCCCGTACAAATTCTGTAAACCTTGTGTTGCTCATCTTTAATACACAGATGATCCTAGGAAAGATTAAGAAGGAGCATTTATAAATTGATGGGCCGAGTACTTGGCACCCACGCAGAGACAAGCATTTTAGACTTCGCATTCAGAAACTGTCACCAAAGCAGTGATTTCATGTAAAACTTTCCTTCTCTCAAAATGTTAATAAAACTTGAAATACATATTATTTCTAGAAAATAACACAAGCTCAGATAATCTAGCTAATGTGAGCAACGAGACGAATAATAGGAATTATACTGGGTCTATGCAAGTAAAAAATGAATTCCTCAGTTTGGCAGAGTAACTTCAGCAGAGACACATGCAAATTATTAGTCTTTAACCTGAATTCTAATGAGAAAAGTTTTAATCACCTAACTTCAGAGACTTCAGAAACAATGTTCACATCCAGTTCACATACACTGTTAAGCAGAAAGTCGCTATTCTTTTCGGAATATGCTAAATATTCACATTATTAGTTTGCAGATGTTACTAAGTGATGTCTTCCACAGTTAATTGGCTAACATATCAAAAAGACAAATAATAATGAATACATTCACACAGAAGTGCAGGATGCCTTAGCTAAAGAGCTGTCGTTTTATTTTCTTTTATTTTTTTGCCTACTGCTTGTTTTAAGTTGATAACACTATTTTTGATAGAAAAAGAGTCAAAATATTTATACCTTACCATAATCCATTATAGAATGAATTCATCTTAGATTAGATATTCAAACTTCACTATTTTATTCTCAAATTGACTTAAATATCTAATGAGAAAGATTAATTTTTACATACAAAAGACTAGTAGAGAAGAGGAAGTCTGCACTACAAAATCAAGTATAAAGCCCACAAGACAGAAATACTTGATCGGCAAGTCTCCAAAAACATTTAAACTCTCTCTTCAGCGTTTTAACCAAATTCAATAATCTAACAGTTAATCTAATAGATATATATATGTATATGTATATGAGCTTTAACTGTCATACATTCTATGTATGTATGAGATATAAACAGGTAGATAGGTGTTTTGATATGGTTGTAAGTATATCTACCTACATATCACTATACCCACCTCTCTATAATGGGCCTCTGTTACCAAAGCAGTTACATGGCAAATAGAATATCTGTTCAAAGACAAAACAAGGATAATAAAACCTGGTGGAGTGGTTTCAATGTCCACCATAGGCTCGGATTTTTGAATGTTTGGTCTTTGGTCAGTAACACTAACTTGGGAGGTATGAGAGGCATACCGTGCTAAAAGAAGGGTGCCGCTGGGGTGGGGCCTGAGAGCTTTAATCCTAGTCATTCCCATCCACTCTCTCTGACTTGTGCCCACAGCTGTGGCTGCAGATGTGTGACCTCAGCTTCCCATTCTTACTGCCCTGCTACTCGGCCAGGGTAGACTTGTATTTATTCTAGAGACCTTAGCCAATACCAAGTTCTTCTTCCATAGGTTGCCTTGGTAATGGTGTTCTATCAGCAACAGGAAATACACCCGATTACTTGTTATTTTTTCCTAACTTTCTGTTACAAAGGTACGAGATTGGCCTCATCCAACAACCTCTGTAAACTCTTCATTATTCTCTAACAGCAATGTTTCTTACACTCAGGCATACATTCCACTTCCTCAGCCTACCAGAAAGCTGACATGCAGCCTGTCTGAAGGAGATAGCTTTTGAAACAAAAGTATTTAACCAGATTTTCTTTGTTTCTGTTAGTATTTTAAACAAAAGCAAGACTATAAATAAAAATACAAGTAGTTCTCAAAAGCTAAGTACAATTGCTATAATCAAAGAGTTGATTCACAGTTAATGTAACAAAGCTTACCTGCTCATTTTTGCAAAGCCACACACTGTTTCCCCTCAATACAGTAAAAATTTTGGCTTTATATCCTCTCAATTCAAGATATCCACATTTCTCCGGTGCCACAGCTGCTTGCAGCTGTGTGGTAAGGGACGGTGACTTCAGTGCACTTAGCAATATGCTGATCCAATCATTTCTGTCTTCTGAAATTAGAAGAGAAAACACCTAAGACACACGTCCATAGAACATCAACTTGAGATCCTCTTACTTTGAAACAAGTAACAAACAAAGTCTTTACCACAACTGCAGCATAAATTCTGCTGTCCGCAGAGGCAAGAGTCAAAACTTAACAAAACAGGAAGACTATGTAGATGCACTGGGCCCAGCACACGAGCTTCTTCTAGGATCACACAAGAAATGCCAATCTCAGGCTCCATTCTAGTCCCAAGGAAGACTGCACTTTAGAAAGAACTCCAGGAGACCTATGACTTTATTCAGTCCTGAGAAACAATTTTAGATGATTCAGGAGAATTTTTTTTTCCACAATTTTATAATAAAATATTTCCATTTGGGTCCTGTTTTGAGCTCTAACCCCCAGTTGGTAATGATACTTGGGTCAGGGTTAGAAAAAGTAGTTCCACAAAGAGGACTTCTTTTGAAGAACACAAACTCCAACAAATGCTTTTCTTCTTCTCTGCTTGTTCTCTGTAAGTGAGTGAGGAACCTTCTATTCTACATACACCTCTAGCCAGACCTTTCCAAATATCTGAGACCAAGCTGCTAGGTACTCTCTAAAACCCTGAGACAAGGCCTTTCTTTCTTTGGTTGTCTGTCTGGGTACTTGATCAGAGCTCCATTAGAATGATGAGTACAGAAGAAAGTAACATCACTACCAAACTGGTGAGTTAAATCGAGAAATACTCAGAAATAATTCTTTATAACTTAAAATAATGCTTTGTAACTCAGTTGGCAAAGTAAAACACAATATTCACATTCCTTCCATAAAAGCTAAGTGACCTTCAACCATGTACCATACACCACACTGGGGCACAGAAATATAACATAGTCTCCAAGGAGCAACCAAGACAATAAGGCAAGTTAGATTTGAACAGATAATGGAGTACACACTGGAATAAATGTCATACAAATGGTATCAAATAATAAATGAGTCCATTCAGCTGAGGGAAGTGATTTGCTGAAGGTCATTGAGAAATGTAGTGCTAAAATTGTAACAAAAATTAGCTCAACTCCTACACAACTGCATTTGGCACCATAAAAAGAGGAGATGTGTGATAGATCTTAAGAATGAAGAACAATGTGAGAAGGGCAGAGCAGGATGCTGTGTAAGCACAACACAAGAACAAAAGCAGCAGGAGCCAACATCAGTTCAAATGCTTAAGAATTAAAGAGGAGAATGTTGATACTTTTGAACTTACAAGGAAATTATGAGAAATATGGACACACAACATCCACTGATTACTCTGAATTACAGAAGCAGCGGAAAACCACTTCGGGATAATTAGCACGGAGGAGAGGGGACAGAATTGAGATGCTTGTTTATGATGGTAGGACAACCTGTGAGCAAGGAGTTCAGGAATAAGACAACAGAGATAAAGTAAAATAAAAATGAAATGTAAGACTATTCTACAGATTCAACGCAATTCCCATCCTATGCAACTGGCATAAAAACAGAAAGGAGGATCAATGGAACCGCATAGAAGACCCAGAAATAAACCCACACACCTATGAATACTTGATTTTTGACAAAGAAGCCAAAACCATTCAATGGAAAAAAGACAGCATCTTCAACAAATGGTTCTGGTCCAACTGAATGTCTACATGCAGAAAAATGAAAATAGATCCATATTTATCACTCTGCACAAAACTAAAGTCCAAGTGGATCAAAAACCTCAACATAAAACCAGATACTCTAAATCTGTTAGAAGAAAAAGTGGGGAACAGCCTAGAACTCATTGGCACAGGAGACAACTTCCTGAACAGAATACCAACAGCACAGACTCTAAGATCAACAATCAATAAATGGGACCTTATAAAACTGAAAAGCTTCTGTAAAGCAAATGACACTGTCATCAGAACAGAACAACTACGTACAGATTGGGAAAAAATCTTCACCAACCCTATATCTGACAGAGGGCTGATATCCCGCATATATAAAGAACTAAAGAAGTTAAAAAGTAATAAATCAAGGAATCCAATTAAAAAATGGGGTACAGAGCTAAACAGAGAATTCTTTGTAGAGGAATATAGACTGACAGAGAAACACTTAAAGAGATGCTCAACATCCTTAGCCACCAGCGAGATGCAAATCAAAATGACCCTGAGATTTCACCTTATACCCATCAGAATGGCTAAGATGAATAACTCAAGTGACAACACATGCTGAAGAGGTTGTGGAGAAAGGGGAACCCTCCTCCATTGCTAGTGGGAATGTAAACTGGTACAACCACTTCGGAAGTCAATCTGGCGCTTTCTCAGACAAAATGACAGTGTATTAATGAACGTGAGGCAGAGCTAATTTATGAATGTTAATCCAAGTATAAATAGTGCAGAATAAGAGAAAGTTTGGTGTCAGAAACTGGCCATGAAGAACGGCAGGTCAATCCAGTTCACAGATCCCCACCCATTTTCAGGACACTGGCATATCTCAGCAGACTAACAGCATGTGAGCAGAGACAACACTGGAAGAAAGGATCCAGATGTGGGTGAATGCCAAACTTACAAAGAGAAGAAATGTATAAACAAATAGAAAACTTTACAAGGATATGAATGGCTCCCAAACTAAACAGGGGAGGGATTATCAGAGCAAAATAAAACAGACTGAGTCTCAGGTAGCAAAATTTTCACAGAAAGAGTAACCAGGGACAAACCTTGGGATATAGGCCAATGTCTGATATTCCTGCCCACAGGAACTTCACTGTGGATTATAGTAAGTCTTCATCTGAGATACTTTCACATTTACTTAAGAATGCAGAATTACTTCACAGTCAGTCTTAATTTCTAAATGATCACCATTCCCGTTCAACTTCTAAAGTACTAGAAAGAGTTCAATCAATGATCAAAGCAAAGCTTGTTTTCCAGGCATTATGTAAACCCCACAAATGGGTGTTTTCTCACATATCTGGATAAGGTGTGCTTCAAACGTCCCCAAAGCTGTTACATGTCATTCTGTAATCTTGAGTCAATGACAACAAGCAACAACTTCTCCACAGTGTGACATCCTCAGCAACAGGTCCAGCCTGTACTAGAAAAATGTGCTATATTTTTAAAGAGTTTCCTCTTTACTGTGTTTATTACTTGTGAATGTTGGCTTCAGATGAGATATTTCTGCCAAGTAATGCAAAGAACTGTTGCTTTGCTGAATGTTCATAAAAGTTTCAAATGCAAATATAATGTAATGAAGTATACCAAATCTTTGTGGCTTTTAGATCGCAGTTACCTTATCTCAGTTTCTCAATAGTTAATATGAAATAGGCAACTGCATCTTTTAAGCATATATGTGAGAACAGTACTGCCATAAATGGATCAATCTCTAGTATTATTTAGCTCCTGAGGCCTCCAATAGTAATGGGCCATAAACAGGAAATAAGAAATGACTGCCCAGTTTGGGGCTGAGAACTCATAGGTCATGTATTCTAAATTCCTTGTGCATTCATTGGCTCCACATTCAGTACAGTTCACTGGAAAGACACATTTCTCTAATGACAAAAGTAGCTTCTATGGATATAAACACAAATATTCAGACTATAGTTTGGTGCCAAGGCGATTTAACTCTGTAGTAGACGTGGGGGGCTATGACCAGGTGTGCAGTACCACCCATGCATTCCTGAATACGCAGCAGTCCTCAATCTGATAAGGCTCAGAGGACGTTTCAGAACAGTGTCAAGAAGGAATTCAAGAGGCAGGGTGGGCGGCGCCCGAAATGCCATCTTCAGCACAGGACAGGGATTACAAACGTGACTGCAGCGCAGTCACCTGCACTGGGCCTGAGGAAGACTGGCTCTGTCAGAAGCCTCACAGAGCCCCACCTCTGACTGCCGAATTTTTAAAACCTTGGATTCTGGGAGAGGGACAGTCACCTTCATTGTTCACCAAATTGTTACGCCATCGGGCTTCAATGGGTAATTCTGTACACATGGACACAGAGGTGATCCTGGGTAAAATCGGTCATAAAACAACACTGAAAAGGGATGGATGTGAAAAGGGGACATTAAGAAGGAAAGGGTGGTAAGGGAAGGGAGGAAAATAACAAGTGGAGAGTGAGAATAAAAAGAATGTAATATATATAAGTATAATTTTATTAATGGAATATAAAATGGTCAACAAACAAATTTTATAAGTTAAGAAAAAACAAGAAATAACAGGAACATTCAGCCCACAAACACGGAGAAAAGATGAATAGATAATTAAAACAAAATAACAGAGACTATAAGAGTCATTTGTCTTTGATTGTGTAATACATGCATCCACAGATAAGGGAAACATTCTTTGATAATTTCCAAATCAAAGAATAATTTTCCATTTGATAAATGGCTTTGGATAAGTAGGTGCTATTATACCTCAGTCAGAAAACCATAATCTAGGGGGAAGAAGTATGAAATTCTAGAAATAAACAATTTATACGTTTTAACTTAGATGCCGTTCTCAGGAGGATGCTAAAATCTCCTGCCAGCATACTGTGCCCTGCTCCACAAGGCATCTCCTACTGCGGTGTATATGAGACATTCTGTATTGTACATTCTTCTGCTGGGCACGAAGTAGCCACCTCAGTTAACATGTAGGACATCACGGCCCTGCAGTGACTGCACTACCTAAGATTTTGCACTGCTTAGTAGGTGTTGACGCGTGATTACAGCGATCCTGGGCAACATAGAAAATGCACAAGGAGATCTGTCTAGTGCTTCCAGTGAGAAAACTAAACATATTTTCAGATATATTTGGATAGAGCAATCACATTGATACAAGATTTTCATATAATTTATTTTTACTTCATGTTCAATTGGTGTTTTGACTGCATGTCTGTCTGTCTGTCTGTGTGAGAATGTCAGAAGCTCTGGAACTGGAGTTACAGACAGTTGTGGGCTGCCATGAGGGTGATGGAACTTGAGCCTATGTCCTTTGAAAGGGGAGTCAGGGCTGCAAACCACTCAGCCATCTCTCCAGTCTATTCATGTAACTTACTAAAATATTTTGCCATAATTGCTCTGCTTTATCCTAATCTCTTGGCAGTCATCTCTTACTGTGTCTAGTTTCAGAATTAAACTTCATCACATGTATGTGTATATGGAAAGACTGCAGAGCATATGGCACTTAGTTCTGGACACATGATTGATACATGCCCCTGAGTACTGGGGAAAGAACGTCTCCCTAGCGGCTAAGATGACACAGTACCATGTTGACTACTTCCAAAATTAAACGTCTGACGGTGTCTTAATGCTAGCACTCCATAAGCACTACTGCTTCTAATATATCCTCTGTTTGCCTCTTTTCCATGGATGGCAAGCCGAATTCAGAAAAAAAAAGTGAGAAAAAGAAAGGAATAATTGCTTTGGCTATAATGTAGACAATATAAAACAACAATCTCTGTAATCAATATTAAATTAGTTTTTGTAGTTTCTAGAAACATCAAAGAATCAGAAAAGTTCAAAATGTCAGCAAAAAGATCATATTCTATGAGTACAAAATTCAGCATAGGTAACTCATTAGTTACAAAGGACGCCCGGAATGTCTCACAGGGACAAGCAAACAACCGTCAACCCCAACATAATCACAAGCTGTAACACTGAACTTACCTATTCTGTAAGTCCACCTTTCCTGTTTGGTTTGCTTCTGTTTTGTTTCTTTTCCTTTTCTCTTTAAGGGGACCTTTTACTTTGTAGCCTAGGCTGACCTCTGACCTGTGGAAGTCACCTGCCTCTGCCTCCTGAGTGCTGGACATCACCCCCAGCCAGGAGGCTTGCTTTCGAACTGATCTAAGTAAAGACCCTTCCATATGATCAGCCATGAACACGGAAGCCAGAGTGCTGCCAGCCAGAAGTGTTGTGAGATTGCCGCCCGAGCAAACGCCACCTCCTTTGTGCCAGGGCTTGTTCTGAATACCAGGAGCAGAATGCTACAGGAGGCTGACCAGGGCCACTCTCCCCCAGAGGTTATGCTCCCCTGAAAGGAAGACAAAGCTTCAGAAGAAAGGGACTGGTCACGCAAAGCCTAAAGAAATGAAGCAATGGAACAAGCAAAAGGGTGGTAACCAGAAGAACACTGTAAGATGGAGATCAGTACATGCCACAGCCCAGGGCAACCAAGACTTACAGATTCAGATACAAGAAGCCCCTATGGTTGAAACACAGCAAATGAGGGAAGGTAGGGAAGGAAGAAATGAAAGAAGACCAAGACCAGACCAAGAGTCTAGACATCTGGGGCATCATACACATCATCCTTTGCTCTTGGAAGGAAAGAAAGACAGCAGGACCTTAGAAATGACAATATATGATCAGAGTTCCCTACGGAAAGGTTGTTCTGACAACAGGAGTGATGAAATGATTTCACTGAATCATTGAGGTCATTAACCCAGACAGAAGTAATTTCTTTGCACTAAGTGGTGACACGGCAGGGATTAGGAACTGGTTACATCTAGTCTCAATTTCAAAGTCAGAGTGACAGGATTCAGTAACAGATTAGATGATATACAATACAAGAAGAAAAAGACTTAGTAAGATCTCATTGCAGGAGCACACGTGCTCTTCTGTTTCTGGTGACGAGGAAAGGTAAAAGTGAAGGTTTGGTGGCGAAGGTAGAAACAGGAACTTGGACATCTGACATCTGAGATGCCACTGAAGAAGCTGAGATGTCAAGTGAGAAGCTGAAGATGTGATTCTGGGACACAGGAGGAGGACACAGGAGGAGGATACAGATGGAGGACACAGGAGGAGGACACAGGAGGACACAGGAGGAGGACACAGGAGGAGGACACAGG